>NC_045599.1:10548045-10854503 GCF_009762305.2 Zalophus californianus
TCATAGTTTGTCAACTTCAGAGCTCTCAAACAGGTTTTAAACATGACTCAGTAAAAAAAAATGACTCAGTAAAATACACATTTTTACCCAGTGAACCAGTATACCCACATATATACATATCTGAATCAAAATATTACAAAATATTTAATCCTACTACACATGAAGCGTGCTGATCTAACCTATTTCTTTTGTTTTTAATGCTAGTATAACCCACTACATTTATTTTACAACCTAATGGGTCATGACCCACAGTTTGAAAATCTCCGTTCTAGGATATATACAAAAATCCTACAAATCCATGTGGAACCGCCCCTCAAAAGAACGAAGGTGACTCTTATCTTAGGTTTTTAGAGATAGAGGCGGAAGAGAAGGGCTATTTGTACTTACTTGGTTATGCAGCTCAGACTCCAAGAACCTCCCCCTGCCAAGCCAGGAAGTGTGTTTAAGCACCTAACCTGCGCCAGGTGTATAACTTCCACCTGTGTCTGTCCTTTCCTTAAAGGAAACAGAAAAGCTATGGCTTTTCATGATCCAGATCACCAGACCAATAGAGCTTTCTGTGAGCATAGAAACGTTCCCTATCTGTGCCATCCAATACAATAACCATTAACCTCATGTGACTGCTGATCACCTAAAATTTGGCTAGTGTGACTGAGAACCTGAATTTATTTTAACTAATTTAATTTAGAGCTCATAGACACTTGGGTCTAGTGGCTACCATCATGGACAGAGCAGATCCAGATTCTTCTTAAAATTTTTGTCCAAGTCAATATTGAACTTTCTGCCCTGCTAGTAACCTGAAAGTGTTTCCCTGAGATTCATTCCCATTCGATTTAGGACTGCACAAGTAGGGAAGGACTGTAGAGATTTCTTCCAAGATCGATTTGCTCCAACAGTAAGATTTAGCTAAATCATGGGAAGGCCTCGCCGCTTCTGGTATGTATCTACCCCAGCCCAAGGGAGTCGTTCTCTCCCTGACCCCTACACTAGCTGATTTCCCTGGGGCACTTAACTTCTCTTCACCTGTGCTCTTCCTCCTTGAAAGAAACCTAAGAAACCAAGGACATGCTCAGGCTTACCCTCCAGACCGATCCACAAGCATTACCATTCACATTGTTTGCTCGTTTTAACAAAGTGGTAAATAGTATATACAAGGTACAGAAAGGTAATGTGAAACAGAGACATGTCTTCCCTGGAATATCCACGAGGGAAATTTCCCTTTGGTCTCTCTCTCTCTTTTTTTTTAAAGATTTTATTTACTTATTTGACAGAGAGAGACACAGCGAGAGAGGGAACACAAGCAGGGGGCGTGGGAGAGGGAGAAGCAGGCTTCCCGAGGAGCAGGGAGCCCAGTGCAGGGCTCGATCCCAAGACCCTGGGATCACGACCTGAGCGGAAGGCAGACGCTTAACCGACTGAACCACCCAGGCGCCCCTCCCTTTGACCTTCTAAGACTCACAGGTGCTCTCGTGTTGGCTTTTATAAATGGCTTCCACACCTGCAGTCCTCATTTCAAGGTGGCCAGGCATGTCTGCCCTGCAACTCAACCCTCTGCTAGCCGGCACAGTATTGGATGTCCAGTGGTCCTTTGCAATTCATGGCAAAGTCCAGGAACCATGCTTTTCTCTTGAATGTCCCAACCTCCTCTATTCCCTAGGTTTTCAGTGGGCAGTGGGAGCCGTAATCTAAGGAGACTAGACAAGGTATGATTTGATTTTACTCTCAAGCAAACCATGTGTGCTGTTCAAGACTGGTTTAATGCAGTTATTAAGCAAATGCAGCTCATCTTCCACTACACTCATCTCCTCTACTGTCACCCCCAGTCCCATTAAATGTTGGTCTCTGAAGTTCCCAGTCACCTCCTACTGCTCAGAGTCTCACTGGGAGACACAACACTCTATTGTAAATGAATGGCTCACTATTTAGAAGCTCTCCCCTATCTCTTGTTCTCAAAACTTACCTACTGCAGATGCAATGAGTAACAAAGAACCTTGCTAGATAAAGTAATCTAATAAAGCAGCATGCCCCAGATACGAATCTAATAAAATAAGCATGCACTAAAGTTCAAGGACCTTACAGAAAAAAATGACTTAACTCATTTTATGGTTAAAAGTGCCGGCCTCATAGCAGGTCTAGAAAATATTTTTTGAAGATATTTATTTATTTTTTATTTTTTATTTTTTATTTATTGAGAATGAACAGAGGGAGAAGAACAGAGAAGGAGAAGCAGCCTCCCCAGTGAGCAGGGAGCCCGATGCAGGACTCCATCCCAGGACCCTGGGATCATGACCCGAGCTGAAGGCAGACATTTAACTGACTGAGCCACCCAGAAATGCCTGGAAGATATTTTTTGACTTGCAAACAGTTTAGAACTCTTCAGTCATATATAAAGAGAGTTCCTCTGCCTATAGCTACAGCAATATCAGTAATAAATCAAAATTAACTGACTCAAGAGTCCACGTAATTGATACCTCTCTGCTATAGAGTAAATAGTGACCATTCTGGGTAAAGGAGCATGAATTCTTCTGGGTTTCCAAAATGTAGTTAAATTTATCTGATTCAAGTCAGAAGTATGGTCCTTGTTTCAGGTAAGGCATTTCCAAATCTTTGCCTTATTCTATCCTGCACCCCTTTACCACTAATGTAGTCACTCAGGGGCCTCAAAATGTTACAAAAACCATAGCACCAAATCATCCAGTTTACCTTTAAAAAGTTGTTGACAACCCATGTAAATGTGGAAAGAAAAGCAAGCAGTAAAGCCAGATCTACCAGAAGTCTTGACCCAGAGACTTTCTCAACCTGGACAATATGAATACTCGACCATGTCTGAACTTGGACTTTCAAAGAGTGAAAATCCAGGGGGGTTCTCTAAAGAATAGTAACTGGTTCCAAGCTCCAGAAGGGTTACTGGTACCATAGAGAAAGGAAAGGAAAGACCATCCACATACATAACATTGATATTTTTTTTTTTAAGATTTTATTTATCTATTCATGAGAGACAGAGGGAGAGAGAGAGAAGCAGAGGGAGAAGCAGGCTCCCAAGGAGCAGGGAGCCCGATGCGGGACTCGATCCCAGGACCCTGGGATCATGACCTGAGGCGAAGGCAGACGCTTAACCATCTGAGCCACCCAGGCGCCCCATTGATATTTTTAGAGCTGTGAGTCCAAGACATTGCTTCTCAAAAGCATGTTTCTGGGGATACACCATGCTCCCACTCTGCTGAGGGATTTATCCTGCTCAAGGCTTTCCCCAGCATAAATTTATCTAACCAGAACTTGTGACCAACCTCAGTGACATGACATCACAACACTTCGCATTGTCTGTTACCTCTAAGAATTTTCAACGCGTTTTTTACTTTCTTTGATTTGATTCAACTCAAGGTATCCCCAGTCTCGACAATCATGTGCACATATGACCACACACCAACACTTGGATGTGTAATGGGCCGCCCAAGTTGACACATTCAAGTTGGAACCCCTCATCCTATATACTCCACAACCTGCTCTTTCCAAACTTCCCCAATCACAGAATATAGCAATTCTACTCTTTGAAATGCTCGGGCCAAAAACACAGGGAGTATCCTACACTCCTCTCTTCATTTCATATCCTACATCCAATCCAGCAGAAAAACCTTTTGTATCTATCTTCAAATTATACACAGAATCTGACCACTACTCATCACCCACCATGCTACCTCCTTGGCCCAAGCCACCATCTTATCTCAGTGGATTATTGTATCACCTAAGTAATCTGCCTGCTTCCTCCCTTGACCCCCTCATTTCCAATCCAGCACCCAGAGTGCTCCTGTTAAAAATGTAGGTCAGATGACATTCCCTCAAAACCTTGCATTAACTTCCCAGATCACACAGAACAAAAGTACAGAGTAATCCATATGACCTTATCTTCTCTGCCTCCTGCCCTCCTTCTCAGACCTCGTCCCTTGCTATCCTGCCCTCAGTTCACTCTGCCTCAGCCACCACCATGACCTCCTGGCCATTCCTCAAACCAGCCAGTAACCGTCCTGCCTAAGGGCTTTGCACTTGCACCTTCTCTGCCTACCATTCTCTTCCCCAGGTGTATGGTTCATCTTTCACCTCCTTCACTTTAGAGTTGTAGCAAATGTCACATTTTTAGTGAGGCCTTCTCTGGACTTCTTATCTAAAACTAAAGCCCCGCCCACAACACACACACACACACACACACACACACACACACACACTCATCTCCTATGCTCTATTCCTGCTTTACCTTTCTTTCTTTGCAGCACATATCACTTCTTAACCATGTCAGGTACTGCCTTTACTTACTTCTCTTCTTTATTGGATTTCTTCCCTTTTTGAATATAAGCTCTGTGAAGATAGAAATTGTTGTGTGCTCTATTCCACTACTGAATCCCCAGTATCCAGAACAATAATGGGCATATGATAGGTACTCAGTAAATATCTGGGAAATGGGAACACATTGATTACATTGATGTGTAAGTAGTTCTTGCAGGCTTGCAGCCCCTTGCTGCCTTCTTTCAGGACCTCACACTTACTCTCCTACCTCAGGCAGTCCCAGTTGGTGTCTAATATGAGGATACCCTTGCCACAGCTTCCCTCTCCCCGCTGCTGTGCCCCAGCTCCTCCTTCATCGTCACAAGCGGGCCACCCACTGTGCTCTCACTGCCCACCTCACTGCTCCTGCTCTCAAGGCCCCTCTTGAGCTGATGTCCACACTGTTTCTGATCACCACTGCCCACCTGGGCCATGGCTACCAGTGCCACTCTGGCACTAAACCCTACCTTCCCCTAATACTTCTGGACCGAGCATGACTGCAAGCCTTCTCCTCAGTTCCTTGGGGCACGTTCTTTGCTTACTAGTGTAATCCTGAGCAAATGGTTCAACCTCTCTGCTCCTCAGTATTCTCACCTGTAAAATGCAAATAATAGCTATCTCATTGCCTGCTTAGAAGGTTGGTGCTAATATATTCAAAGCATTGAACATTCTCCTGTCTGCTAGAGAAGTACTCAATAAATAGTAGCTATCATGATCATGATGGTCATCATCATTGACCCAACGGTGGCTTGTTGTAATTCTTCTTTAGAACAGCTCTTCTGGGAACCCACAGGTCCTCGCCCCCAGTCCCAGGCTCTCCCCTCGGGGCTGACTTCCTGTCATAAGGCAATCAGCAGCCCCATCCTGCAGGAGCACCCTGAATAATAGCTGGGCATGTATGAGCCCAAGCCCAAAAGAGCAAGGCCCATGGAAAGGCAGGAATGAACCCTCATCTGGATCTAAGTTCTGCCTACTTTCCTAGGCCCTGACTCCTCCCCACATGAGCACCAGGGTAGAAATCCAATATCTATACCTTTTTTTTTCTTTAAATTTTTTATTGTTATGTTAATCACCATACATTACATCATTAGTTTTTAATGTAGTGTTCCATGATTCACTGTTTGTGCAAAACACCCAGTGCTCCACATAGAACATGCCCTCTTTAATACCCATCACCAGGCTAACCCATCACCCCACCCCCCCTCCCCTCTAGAACCCTCAGTTTGTTTTTCAGAGTCCATCATCTCTCATGGTTCGTCTCCCCCTCCAATTTACTCCCCTTCATTATCTATACCTTTTAAAAGCAGCCCTTGTGCCCAAACCACAAGAGTGTTATCTATCTAATCACTAACTAACACAACACCCAACACCAGTACGGCTCCCCTCTCTTTTGAAAAAACAAAACAAAACAAAACAAAAAATATTCATCAGCTCTGTGACCCTGGGCAAGTTGCTTCAATACTCTGCCTAATTTTCTCAGCAACAGAAGTAGATAAAATGGTATCTGCCTCATAATGTTGCTGTGTGGATGAAATGAGTTAATGCATACCAGGAGCTTAGAACAGTGCCTGGCTCACTGTGTAAACTTGGAAATATCAGCTAATACTATTTTCCACTAATAATAGTATAGAGACAAGCCCTTCCAACATGGAACCATGACAAGCATCGCCTGGTTCATCCATCCACTGCCTCTCCAAGCCTAGAAAGCCTGAGGGCTGGAACTAATTTAGTTCCATATTCCTATTTTCCGTGTTTAGCAGAGGGTCTAGCACAGAGTAGACCCCCCATGCAGTTTTAATGAGTACATTAAAGAAAGGATAAATGCATTCGTGAATGAGTGATTCTTTTATTTAGGGCCATAGTAAAGCCCAGGTTACTGAAGAAGGATAAGGTCTATAAGCAGGAAACAATAAAGAAAATAAAGAGAGAAAGCAGCATCTCAAAGAACTGGGCTATTTCTTAAGGATGTGGCAGAACATTCAACTCATGATGGATCGGGGCCCCGGGGAGGCATCCATCACTTCTAATCCTGGGCTCTGCTGGAGGAAATGAACCCCACATGCATAAATTAGTGAAAGGCATGATAGAGATTCGTGTTCCTTTTGCAATTTCCTCTTCTACACAGCCGCTTATGCAGATTGAACAAGATGTCACTGTTACATCAGGAACAAAGTGAGGCGGAAATTGATAAAAATAAAGCCTTTACCCTGGATTTGATCACCCTCTATCTAAAGACTTCCCTCAAGGAAAAGTCTCCATGAAAAAGGAGGAATATTATTTTAATTCTGATATTTAATGATATTGCAAAATCCATTCTGAAGTTGCTATAAGAAAGCAAAAAGAAAAAAGATCATAACTGTAAAACCAAGGGAAAGAAAAGAGAGTAGAGGGCGCCTGGGTGGCTCAGTCAGTTAAGCATCTGCCTTCAGCTCAGGTCATGATCCCAGGGTCCTGGGATAAAGTCCTGCATCAGGCTCCCTGCTCAGCAGGGAGTGTGTTTCTCCCTCTACCCCTCCCCCCACTTGTGTCCTCACACACACACACACACACACACACACACTCTCTCTCTCTCTCAAAAATAAATAAAATCTTTATGGGGGGCGCTCCTGGGTGGCTCAGTCATTGGGCCTCCGCCTTCAGCTTTGGTCATGATCCCAGGGTCCTGGGATCGAGCCCCACATCGGGCTCTCTGCTTAGTGGGAAGTCTGCTTTCTCCCTCTCCCACTCCTCCTGCTTATGTTCCCTCTCTTGCTGTCTCTCTCTGTCAAATAAATAAAAATAAAATCTTAAAAAAGAAGGAAAGCAGGAAATGAAGGAAGGAAGGAAGGAAGGAGAAAGAAAAAAGAAAGAAAGAAAGAAAGAAAAAGAGAAAAGAAAGAAAAGAAAGAAAGAAAAAGAAAGAAAGAAAAGAAAGGAGAGTAGAGAGACAGAATCTTAGTAGAATTCCTACAGTTTAAAGTGATACCTGAGGGCACCTGGGTGGCTCAGTTGGTTAAGCGACTGCCTTCGGCTCAGGTCATGATCCTGGAGTCCTGGGATCGAGTCCCGCATCGGGCTCCCTGCCTGGCAGGGAGCCTGCTTCTCCCTCTGACCCTCCCCCTTCTCATGCTCTCTCTCTCTCTCTCTCTCAAAAAAACAAATAAAATCTTAAAAAAAAAAAAAAATGATACCTGAGCAGAGACAGAGGCACGAGAGGCCACAGCCTTGGGGCCGGGAAACCAACTTTTGGGGAAAAAATGTTTTTCTTACTGTCCCAAGGAGGTATTGAGTTAATCAATGGGTGCTCTGGGTCACAATACATGTCACCAGCAAAGATGCCTGAGAAACTGAGCCCTAAATAGCTATACAAATACCAATGAGCAGTTTCAACATAAAGGTTTGAACTTGATACTCTATTAATCTGCAATACGGGTGTTTAAATTATTCTTATTTTACAGATAAAACTAAGAGACACAAAGCGACTTTCTCAAGGCCATCGACAGAAAATAGCCCTTGGCCTTGGCATTCTACCCTGATGATTCAGTCTCCTCTCTGTCATGAGTCCTGCATGTCCAGCCCTTTGATTTAAGCCACACTAAAAATGATTAAAGTTCGTATGTGAAAAAAATATTCTTCAATCTCCAATCAGTAAACATAAAAGAAGGGACTAAAGGTAACTCATGGAATATGATACAGAGAAGGCCTGCTGGCCCCAGGAACCATCCTAAATTCCTTAGTTAATTTTATCTTTGGAAAAGACAGAATAATATCTCAACAATTCTGGAGACAGTGACTCTATGTACCTTGGCCATTGTGAACTGAAACAAGACAATTCAAGAAGCTGAGAACAAGACTTTAGAAAGAAAACCATATGCAATTGTCCTAAAAGCACGAGTAATGATAAATATATCAATCTAATATGGAAAAAGTAGCCAAAATAGTCACTATGGATTGAAGAAAGCCATGTATTCAGGAACCTAGCACATATGTATGTAAATTAAAGTGATTTAAGCAGATAGTTGAAATTAAAAGGCATGAGTAAAAGAGGAATATTTACTATTATTTGTCAGAATCAGAGAATTTAACATTCTGTAAAATGTTCCACAATAATGTTTATGCTATTCTTTAAAACTTCCCCCAGATTGGCTCATATTTCTTATTATCGTCTGAGAAAACCAGTGTTTACATTAGGTTAAAACACAGATTCAAGAATTTGTTTCTTCAGGGTTGGCTCTGCTTTGAGAAGAGAGAATAGAAAAACAAACCAAATCCTGAAAAGCCTAACACAGAGGTCTCAGCAGAGATGGCCAAGAACGGGATCCCTCCTTGGCCTCCCTGGAAACCCAGTCAAATGGGTGGACCAGATGGAGGCAAACTTCCTACACCTTTACTTCCTGAGCCAGGCAGCCCAGGAAATATCCTTAGTTTTTTACTCTGTTCAAAACAAAAACAGGAAGGGATAACCACCAGAGCACCATTTCCAGCTCTCAATGCCTTTCATTCTCCACGTTGTTATTGCAATAATATGGTCCCTATACCTCTCTATCATTCCACCACTTTCCCTTCCTTTGCACTTGACAAAGATGGAGTCTCTTCATCTGACCTCTATCAGGTGTTATTATTGTACCCATTTTAAAAGTAAATAGAGGCTTGGAGAGTTTGATCAACTTGACCAAAGTTGTAAGGCTAGTCAATAACAGAGCTGAGATTTGAACCTAGAAGCCTGGGCCCAGAGGCCACTGTGTTCCCTATGTCTTAACTGGATCCTACCGCAATGTCCGTGCACTGAAGGTAAGGGGCATAGAACTCGAATCAGCATCTTCAGCATGTTTGAGATATTCTGTTTCTGTTAAATTAAAGGCAACATTCCTGAGAGCTCTTACTTCTGTGGACAATTTTTATAATTGACCCTGAGGTTTCGCTTCCTAGAACTCATTCCAGTAATAAAATCATTTAGAAGCTAACTACTGATCTGTCATTTCTTGAGAAAAGTGCCTTCCTGGCTCAGAATTCCTTAGTATCATGGCTGGATGAACAACAAATGGCTCATGAATATAACTCCTGGCTAGTGGCAGGAAGGGGTGCCCCAAACCTACAATTAGAAGGGGTGACATGACTTCCCCTATTGCTGGATGTTTTTGGGAAATGAATCATCCTAGCAGGCACCCACAAATTTTCACAGTTCAGAAAGAATGCATTTGCAGAGAAAACAGAACTGTGTTCACTAACCAAGTGAAGAAATATAACCCTAGGTTTAAAAGCAGGGAGAGGGGAGGCTCCTTTTCTCTTTCTTCATAACATCATAATTCAGCCTTTCAGCCATGTGCTGCCATGCTTGATCTTTTCCCTTTTAATTTATTATTTGTGCTGCTGCTGCTGCTGAGAAACTTTGATGTAAGGGACTTGAGAGAGGCAAGGATATCATCTTGGGGAAGCAGGGATGTGACTTCAGCACCATGATCTCTTTCCCTCACCTGATTTCTTTTGAGCTTACCCCAACTCTATCATGGAAGAATTGTAAAGGAGAAGAATCTTACCTCAAGAGTTTGCAAGAAACCCAGGGTAAGGAGATGAGACTGTTGAAAACAATTCCCTTAGCCTCAAACAACCAAAGCTGAGGCTATCTGCAGAGGTGCTCATTTACCATATCAGTCTGTAGGTCAGTCACCATGTCATTCGTTCAACCAGTCGTGAGCATCTGATAACTGTATTTCAGAGGAGTGGGGATACAGCATGTGAGAGATATGTTAATCACTTATTCATTCCTTGCAATTTCCTTGCTTAGAGAACTAACTTTAAGTATCCAACCCTCAAGGAAGGTAGCCCTCTCCCCTCTCCAGCTGATTAGTCTAAGTCAGAAGTCTTATGGCTCACAAGTCAAATCCAGCCCGTTGGCTGTTTCTGTAAATAAGAATATGCTACAACTACATCATTCATTTACACATTGTCTATGAATGTTTTTGTCACACAATAGCACAACTGAGTAGTTGCTACAGAAACTATATGGCCTGTAAAACCATAATATTTGACATCTGACCCCTTCCAGAAGTTTACTGACCACTGATCGAACCCAAACATAGTGATACCATTCCATTTGCTGCTGGTTAAGTTTATAGGTGGACAGGTGATCCAGTGTTGATAAATGATACTTGAGGAGAAGTCTGCTCAGGACAATCAGGAAAAAAGAGATTCCTTTTTTTCCTACTGGATGTATCCCTTAGAATCATGGTAGCCATCTTGCATTTATTAGGGAAACCAGTCTGAGGACCAAGCTGACATCCTTGGAATGACAGAGCAGAAATAGGGAAATAACCTGAGTCCTTGATGATGTCTTTGAGCTACTGAACTAGCTGCCCCTGGAAGCAGATACCTCTGCATTTCCTGCCATGTGAGATAATATGTCCTCATTGTTCAAACTGGATAAGTTAGGATCATCATCTCCCCTTGATGAATCAAACCCTTTCTGTTTAAGAAATGACCTTCTTTTATCCTGGTAATATTCTTTGCTCTAATATCTACTTTGTCTGATATTAATATAGCCAGATATTAGTGTCAGCAAAGAAATTTTTTCCCATCCTTTGCTTGTAACCCATCTGCGTCCTTATATTTCAAGTGTGTTTCTTGTAGGCAGAATATGATTGGGTCTTGTTTTTTAATCCAATGTGGTGCTATTTGTGTTTTCATCAGACTGTTTAGGCCATTTACACTTAATGTGATCATTAAGTGTAAGTTTAAGTGTTAAGTTTAAATCTATCGTCTTGCTATTTGTTTTTCATTTGTCTCACCTGTGCTTTGTTTCTTTTTCCTTTTTTTTCTGCTTCTTTTAAATTAATTATTTTATGGTTCTTAATAACTCCTTTCTTGGCTAATTTTAGTGGTTGCTTTTGGGTTTAGAATACATCTTGAAGCGATCTTGTACCACTTAATGTATATATAGTACATGAACCTTCTAACAGTAGACTTCTCTTTCTCCTCTCACAACTTTTGTGCTATTTTTTTAAAGATTTTATTTATTTATCTGAGATAGAGAGACAGCATGAGTTGGGAGAGGAGCAGAAGGAGAGGGAGAGAGAGAGGGAGAAGCAGACTCCTCCCTAAACATGGAGCTCGAGGTGGGGCTCGGTTCCTGGACCCTGAGATCATGACCTGAGCCGAGGTCAGATGCTTAACCCACTGAGCTTGCATTCCCTTCTGTGTTATTTTTTTTTTTACACATTTTCTTTTACATTTGTTGCCAAATCCACACTGCGTTGGCATTATTTTTGTTTAAACTGTGATTGGTTATTGGTTATTTTTTTTTACAGGTATTTTTTTTTAATATTTTATTTATTTATTTGAGAGAGAGAATGAGATAGCGAGAGCATGAGGCTGGGGAGGGTCAGAGGGAGAAGCGGACTCCCCGCTGAGCAGGGAGCCCGACGTGGGACTCGATCCCGGGACTCCAGGATCACGACCTGAGCCGAAGGCAGTTGCTTAACCAATTGAGCCCTGGTTATTGGTTATTTTAAAAGAATAATTAAGAAGAAAGTCTTATAAACAGTCAGTTATCATTTTAAAAGGTTTAAGTAATAAGAAAACATCTTATACATTCAGCACATTTTCACCATTTCTGATGCTCTTATCCCTTTCTGTAGTTCCGTATTTCCAAAGGGTATTATTTTCCTTCTACCTGAAGACTAGCTCTAACATTTCTTAAAGTGAAGATCTGCTGAATAAATTCTATCAGTTTTTTGTATATCTTTAAAAATCTTAATTTTGCCTTTATTTTTGAAAGATATTTTCACTGGACATTGACTTCTTGGTTGACAGCTTCCCCCCCCCCCCCCGTTGCTCCATTGTCTTTTTGCTTGTATTGCTCCTTATGAGAAATCTGCTGTAATCTTATCTTTGTCCCCCACCCCCACCCACTGTATGTAACATGTCCTTTTCTTCTGGCTGCCATTAAATGATCTCATAATTCCTGGTTTTGAGCAATTTGAATAGGTTGGTGTGTTTTTCATCATGTTTATTGTGCTTGAGTTTTATTGATCTTCTGTGAATTTATAATTATCACCACATTTGGAAACATTATGGCCATTATTTCTTCAAATATTTTTCATATCCCCACCTCTTTCATCTTTCCTTTGAGGACTTCAATTACAGGTATGTTAGGTACCTTGCTGTCATTACTCCACAGTTCACTAATGTTCTGTTCATTTTATTTTTTCTCCCTCTCTGCTCCACTTTGCATATTCTCTATTTCAATGCCTTCCATGTTAACTAAACTTTTCTTCTGAAATATCTAATCTGCAATTAATCCCAAACAATTTTTATCTTACACTGTAGTTTTCATCTTTAGAAATTCAATTTGGGTCTTTTTCATATATTCCATGTCCCTACCTATTGTTTTGAACAATAATTATTTTAATGTCCTTATCTGTTCATTCTACTATCTGTATCAGTTTGGAGTCAATTTCAACAGATTGGTTTAATTCCTCATCATGGGTTGTATTTTCTTGCTTCTTTGCATGCCTCATAAGTTTTTTTTTTTAGTGAATTCTAGCCACTGTAAATAGTACCTTGTTAGATGCTATATTTTTTTTTTTTGTATTCTTATAAATGTGGTTGAGCTTCATTCTGCAAAGAAGTTGGGCTTCAGAGATAGTTTGCTCCTCTCAGGTATTTCTTTTAAGATCTATTAGTCAGAACCAGAGCAGTGCTAACTCCAGGGCAAATTATTCCCTACAGTGAGGCAAGACCCATCTATTTACTTTACCCAGGGCCCCTTGAATTATGAGGTTTTCAGGCCTGGGTGCTGGGAACAATCACTATACCCATCCCTATGGAGGCACCAGGCAATGATATCTCTAATACTTTGGGGTGTTTGTTTGTTTTTTTAAACCAACCTCTGTTGGTGCCTGTATGCAATGATCAAAATCAATGATCGCTACTCAGCTGAATACTCTATTATCTTCTCTTCCTCAAATCTCATCAATCTGAGAGCCTCACAAACAACAAAATCTCTAAAATTACAAACAAACCTTTCATTTCTCCAGGCCTGATCTCTCTCTCTCAAATTGAAATCTCATATTTTCCCCCAGACTCTATCTGGATTAACCACCAACACTTTAAATACAACATATCCAAAGCAGAAGTTTACTATCTTCCTCCTCTAGCACTCTTATTTCTAACCTTCATAATCCAATGGCTTCCACTAATTCATTTAATATCGGTATCACTTCAAGTATACCCCAACCCTGTAGTCACCTGTGACATTTAGTATTATTTCAAGGGGACACCAAACCCTATAGTTACCTCTGACATCGCCTTATTGATCACATTCCAAATGTCTCATCTATCTTTCATTTCTTTTCTGTTCTTAGAGGATGTTCTATTCTCTTTAACCACTGAGGTTTGACTTCCTAAATGGTCTTTCTGACAATGTCACCTTGCACATTTTTAAAGAATAATGTCCTAAAAGCTTTACTTTAATTATTTCACTGTCCTTTCTCAAAAATTCAGTAAAGTAAAAAAAAAAAAAAAAAAATATATATATATATATATATATATATATATATATATATATATATATATATATATATATATGCATGCCCTAACTGTGGCACTTAAGCCCTCTACAATCTAGCAACCTTCCCATGCATATTCTCTGCCACTATCCTGCACAGAATCTGTGCTTTCAGCCAAACTTTCTAGACACTTTCTGTCAATCTTATTTCTTATACCACTTTCTGTGCCTGGAAGGTCTTCCCTCTCCACCACTGCCATCAAAAGTATGCATATCCTGAATGGAAATGTGACCAGTACAACCTATCTAGAAAGCAACTGTCAACAGGCTGTAAAATTTCACATACACTTTAATGCAGAAATTTCACATTTGGGATTTTATACTACAGAAATTATGGATCTGAACAAAAAGTTGGCTAAAAGAATGTTTACATTACCACCATTTATAATGGGAAAAATTGGAAACAATGTTCAAGAATAGGGCACTTAATAATAAAATAAGCAGTCGTTTAAAAATGTAGAGCGCTATTTGTCACTGTAGAAATATGCTCCTGTATATTAAAAAAATAACAGAAGGGATACAATGTAATCCCAATTTTATTTTTCAAATGTAATGAATAGATTGATAGTATCTAGGTAACTAGACAGAAAGACAGAATAAAAAGAATTAGCTGAACTCGAAATAGCATTGTTTCTATGGGGTTGAATAACAGTTGTTCTTAATTATTTGTATTGGCCTGATTTTCTGTAATAAATCCATATTCTTTTTACAAATTGCAAAACTCTTAGCTATTATTTAAGAACCAGGTCTCAAGCAATCTCCTTTCAGGGTACCCAAGCATTCATTTATCACTTGTGTTACCTAGGATCTTATATCACAGGCATCTATGTGTCTCTATTTCTTCTACACAATCCTCAGCTACTTGATGGCAGAGAATATGTCCTAAAGAGCCATGGTCCTCCATCATCACCCACAGCTAGGATGGATGCTCACTAATGATCACTAACCGAGTGAATATTAGGCAGTAGCGAGGGGCACAAAGGCTGCAGATAAAAAAGACAATGGCCAATGGTTGATGCAAGTGTTAATCTTAAGTTTATTCTTGGGTAAATTTTTTACATTTATTCTACCTTTCAAATTTTAATTAATTCTACCTTTTAAAACTTTTTCTATTATTCCTACCATAAAAAAATATCATGTCTGACATTTCAATTCTCCCTTTCCAAAGGAAAAAGTCATGGAATATTTAAGGATTGTTTGATATTTTAATACCTTGTTAACCTACAATACTGAAAATACAGTCTGTGGCTGGTATCACCATAAACTCTCTCCCTGGAAGACTGTTTCCACACCTTCAAGAACACTCACAGCCCCACTGCCTGGCAGACTATAGGGATGTGAGGAGCTGAATCGGTCTTGTAGACTTTCCCTGGGAGAATTACTAAATGACATGCAGCTTGCAGGAAAAACAACTAGGGTGGAAACTATTGTTTGCATGGGGACCTATCTCAGAAGTAAGAGTTAAACACAGTGTTCTGTAGTTGTATTCCTGGAGGAATTAAGGCTAATACCTGCCAAGACATATACAAACTCAAATCAAAATCTGAGGATAAGATTTTCCATGGTGGAGTATTCTTCCTGACTGATCTGTGGTCCAGAAGTGCTTTTCCCAAAATACTTGAAAATGTAGCTAAACTCCCTACTTCTTTCTGGGGTAAAGCCCCATCCTGTTCCGTGCTGTATCTCAGAAATTAGAGGCAGAACCATGACTTTCCATTTCAAGTGGGCACAGTTTATTGCTAACGAGGTTGTGTATGGTGATGAAGTGTTCCTCCAAGCCTCTGATTAGAACTCCCTCTGCATAACAGTACAGTCTTACGCCAGGGGTCTCAATTTTTGGTGACAAGGAGATTTACCTGGGGAGCTATATTATCTAAAGCTGTGAAACATGTCACCTCAAAACTTAGTGGGACAAGAATTCAGTAGAGGCATGGCTGGCAGTTCTGGCTGGGACTCTCTCCAGGGGTTGTAGTGAAACATCCATAGGGGCTGCAGTCATTGGAAGGCGAGACAGGGGACTTTGAATATCAACTTCAAAGTTGGCTCACTCACATGCCTGACAAGTTAGGTAGTAATGGTGTTGTATAGGAAGCCCGAGTTCCTCTCCTCCTGGCTGCTGGGCATCCGCACAGCCATGGGGCTAGCTTCCAAGAGAGAGAGCAGGACAAAACTAGCAGAAGCCACAATGCCTTTTACAGCCTGCCCTTCGAAGTCACTCACTTCAGTTATGCTGTATTCTTTTGGTCATATGGGTTAGCCTCATCCAATGTGGGAGACTACACAAATCCATGAGTACAGGTGAGATGAGGCTCCTGGGGACAGGCAATCTTAGAGTCTGGCCACCACAGTCCACCCTCTAGCCCCCAGTCCTGAGCCAGATACTGTGATGGGATGAGACTTGGGAGTCCCAGGGGAGGGGATGGGTGTGTTCTATACACAAGGGAATATGAATTGTTGTGGCCATAGAGTAGCCTGAGACAGAGTATACTCCAAAAATGGTGACACCTGTATATTTATCCCATCCCACATGCTCTTCTCACAATATGATGGGTACTCCTCCCCCAAGGACATGAGATCTAGGTTTTCTTCCTTTGACTTGGTGCAGGGGGAGGTTGACTGCCCCAACCAATGGAGTAGGAGGTCTGGTCAAAGTGATGCTATTACATTTCTGAGGCTAGGATATGGTAAGGATACAGCTTCTGCCAAGTGCTGTCCCCCACCCCTCTCTGAGAATAACTGCCCTTGAGACATAGCCACCATATAGTGCAGAAGTCCAGGCCACGTACAGAGGTCCTATATGGGTGTCATCCAGGCCCCCAGCAGACAATCTGCATCAATTGCCAGACACAGGAGTGAACAGCCTTCAGGTGCTTCCTGCCCTGACCTGAGTCTTCCCACTGAGGCCCCAGACATCAAGAAGAAGAGACTAGCCATGTGCACTGTGCTCTGTGGGAACAACTGACCCACAAAAATCATGAGATAATACTTAATGATGGTTGTGTTAAGCCATGAAATTTTGAGGTAATTTGAGGTAATAATAGATAACTAATACCGTAACCTGAAGTATACTTGTTATAGCTACAAACCATCCCCCACTCTGACCCACTGAGTGAGCTCTCTTAGGCAGGGAGGAGCTTGGGAAACGGTTAATTTACCAAGTGCCCCAGATGTGTCTTATCAGGGATATTAGGGAAACTTTGATGGCGTGTCTTCCTACTTCTCGAGTCTCAACAGGATCATCTACTTGGTTTTTATCTTTGATTGTCTGAATGTTTCATCTACTTACTAAAAACTACAACTGAATTAGAAATTGAATTTAAATATGGTTCTGGATAAGACACTTTTGTATTTTTAACTCTCAGTCTTTATATTAAATCATCAGAAGTTCATGCTTGAAGAAGAAATGTGAAAAATACAATATGAAAGTTTTATTGATTTTCAGACAGATCATAGAATCCTCTTTCTTACATCTTTAACTACAGGATAGCTAGTCAACTAACAGGAAAACCTAAGGATAGAGGCAACAATTACCATTTTTTGTGGCAACTCTAAGTGTACTGAGATGGTATGGAATCTCCAGGTTATATTAAGTGAAAAAAAAAAATCAAGGTGCATAACAGCATATATATATTTTTTAAAGTGGTAAATTCATAGAACTACCCCTATAAAGATACACACAAAACTAGTAATCATGTCTGTCTTTGGAAAGGAGAACTGGGTGGCTGGGGTAGGCATAAAGGAAAGGCTTATTTTTTTCACCGAATATCTTTTTTATCCTTTTAATTTGGGGCTGGAATCATGTAATACTTTACAAGAATAAATAAAATTTTTTATTTTTTTTTAATTTTTTTTAAGATTTTATTTATTTGAGAGAGAGACAGACAGAGATAGTGAGAGAGAGCACGAGCAGGGAGGAGAGGGAGAAGCAGGCTCCCCGCCGAGCTGGGAGCCTGATCTGGGGCTTGATCCCAGGACCCTGGGATCATGACCTGAGCCAAAGGCAGACGCTTAACGACTAAGCCACCCAGGTGCGCCTAAATAAAAATTTTTAAATAGGATTTCTCTTTGAGGGTTTTCTCTTGGGAGTCATTCCAGAACATGGATAGTATGATCCTATATCATTACTGGTTACAGTTAATTATCTGGGGGTGGGAGGATTTGGCAGTAAAATAAAATCTGATATTCTTCAGGACCAGCAATCCTGGTAGATCAAAATCTAGCCAAGTTGACAGTGTTGATACAGTTGATAGACTTGACCCCATTTCTTATTGGATCTCCCATCCATCCTCCACTTCTGATACTGTACAGCCTTTAAACTCTGGACAAGTGGGATGCTTGCATTGGGCCCCTTGTCTAGAGAACCTTGCTCTGGACCTTCTGTGGCCTTGCCCATCAACCTCACTAGAATTGCAGCCAAGGGGACGTGTTCACCCAGAGCCTTGGGATCCAACACTTGTTTTTGTGTAAGAATATGCTAGGAGCTATTTTATTTAAAACAACAACAACAATAACTCAGCCATCTTGTCCTCTGAAGACATGACAGAAAACAACAGTGACTTCTGTATTGTTGTTTCCCCTATACTCTGTTTACCAAAGTATATTAGGCTTAAGCATAGAAAAGTCAATACTGTGTATTTATAAGATTTTAATGTCTTTTTCAAAATGATATGAAGATATTACATTAAAAAAAGCAAATTTTGAAACATTTTTAAAGAATGTTAAACTCTTTAAATGTATCCGTGAGAGTTACTTGGCATGCCTCTTGTGTTCAAAGATCATTCACAGTAAAGGCGTAACATTCTGACACCACTGGAAATTGTCAGATAGGATTCTAGTGGAAAGAAAATTAGAACCAAGGGATCGATAAAGGGGGAAGCTGATAATTTAGGGCATATTGCTTTTTAAGCTTTTTATGTAGAATTTGATGTTTAAGAAATGGAGGAGTAAATAGTAAATCATAGAGAAATGTATTATAGCTGGAAATGAAAAGAATTTAAAGGGGGATTTATATATATATATAATTTTTTTTAAGTAGGCTCCATGCCCTGTGCAGAGCCCAATGCAGGGCCTGAACCCACCACTCCGAGATCAAGACCTGAGCTGAGGCTGAGATAAGAGTCGACCACCCAACAGACTAAACCACCCAGGCACCCCGAAAGGGGATTTATATATTAAAACTATATATAGTTTAAATTTTTAAAGGCATTTTCATTTGTATGCTAGCATGAAAGCTCTTTTACTAGGAAAAATATCCATAAGGATGCACATGCTAATGTGGAAATTCTTGTTATTTTTCGTAACAGCAGAGCTTGTAAATTGCTGAAGATCTCTTGGACATCAAGACCAGGGATGGATCATATATGCACTAAAAATGGGGAGAAAGGAAGGCCCTGTTTGACCACACAGAGATTTGGAAAGGCTGACATTTAGACGTGGCACTTGAAACGCAAGGAGGGTTAAGCCAGCAGGCACTAGAAGATAAAAAGAAATGACTAGTGTGGAGTGCCAAGCTCCCCTGTCCCTCTGCAAAAAAATAAGCTAAACTAGAAAGATCTGGAACCATTCTACTGAACCTGGTACCACTTTGTATAAAGATCTCTGAGAAATCTAAGATGTAAAATCCTTGCTTTTGGATTGGTAACAGAATGTGGGCAATTGTGATCTACGGGAAGAAGATGCTAATGGGGCTCTAAGATCCCACCAGACATGGTGATGCAGAACATGTCACCAGAAGGGCCCCTCTCGAGAGTAGTGACACAATATGTCGTCACCCTGTCTCATCTATTTATTGACAGTAATTGCTCAACATTTCCCTCAACTGAGCTTCTGTCTTATGAAAGGAAACAATTCTTAAGCGCCTAAGAACACTGGCAATGGTAAAGACTTTTGTCAAAGAAACTGTTTTCGTGTCAGTGCTTAAAATGTCTCTTTCTCTACATTGCCTTGTGAGCAAATGAAACTTCTAAGAAACTGGGACCACTCTGAGCTCCTGCTTTTTTTCTCTTCCTAATTCTCAAGCACACAATACACAAAGCTGGCCAATGGGTGATCCTCACCTCATCCACCCAACCAGCGACCTGGATCACATCCCTTGACTTGCACACATTCTTGGACAAGCTCACTAAAGCATGCAGGTGAGAAGCAGACATTATTGAAAGCTTTGAGGAAAGGAGAGGATGGGAACACAGCAAGAGAAACAGCTTAAGGTAAAATACGAGACATCGTAGTTTCTGGTCTTCCCTGGGCCCCATTTACCAAGGCACTCATGAGGTTCCTACGGTGTTTCCAATCCATATTTCAGTCCTCTCTCCCTGGTCCCATCTCAACTTTCCTCTCTTCCACCACCCAAAATTTATGTCCCTTGACGCAAAATAGTTCAGTTGTTTGTTGTCTCTTTCAAACTCATACCGTGGGGCCTTGTCTTCCACCCCCAAGCCCTTAGCAAAGCACTGAATACATAAATACAATTCTCTTTGTAAAAGAAACTAGTGCCCTTTAGTAAAATGGTCATATTTCTTTACTTCTCACCATGAAGCATATTATAAAGAGCCAGCAAATAGAAGGCACTGTTAGTGACTCTTCACACCTCCACAGACACTGGGAACTCTCTGTTCAGGATTCCCTGGATTCTGCAGGGCTCCCCTCTGTGGGCACATCTGCCCTACTGACCTGCCCTACGGGCACACTCTTCATCCCCCAGGGGTCCGAATCTCTAGAGACACACTGCCCAGAAGTAGCAGGAATTCACTCCTAGCGATCTTTTCTGATGTCAGGACCCGAGCCCTGGGATCCTCCCAAAAGTGAAGTCTTCTTCCTCCCAGCCATTTCTGAAACCCACTATCTCACGTGCCCACAAACACGCCATGTGGTCTCTACCTCTTGCCTCTGGGCCACTGAAGCTGGGCTGTCTTCTGAATCTCTGTCTCCCCTAAACATTCAAATACTGGTGCTCCTATTGGTGCCCCAAACCAGAGAGCCCCACCTTTGAGGCTCATGGAAACTCCATGTTGGGGACCAGTCAATTCCAGGGTTCAGAATTATACAAAGTACACAAAAACCCCATTTTTCAAGGGGTAAAAGGAGATGGTGCTGAGATCATCTGTTATGTCCATGTTCTTTCTTCCTTCTGACTTCATGGAGGCTTGAGGGGTTTCCTTTAAGCCTGGGACAACTTTTCCTACTATATTCTGAGAGAGGAGACCGCTGCTCACCACTCCAGGGCTGAGAGTTCCAAAGGTCTCTTTAAACTAGAGTCCAGACTCTCACTCACCAGAAGGCACAATAATAACAATAATTGGCATTTTAAGGAATGCTTCCCATGAGCTAGGCAAAGGGTTAAGCACCCCCACTGTCTCATTTAATTATCCTTAAAGCCCAATGCTATAGGTTTATTTATTATGTCCATTCTACAGATGAAGAATCTAAGTTTCAGAGAGGTTAAACAACGTGCCCAAGATCACAGAACTAAGGTACCAAAGTCAAGTCTGAACACTCTTCATCACTAGGCTATTCTGCCACTGAAATCATTACATTAACAAGTCCTCTGAAACCAGCCCTAATAGGTTCCCTGAGCTTCCTACACATAACTGGGCCATGCATTTATAAACCAGGCTCAGATGCTCAGCCACCCCTCCCCCACCAGGCAAGAGTCCAGCAAATGAAATATTGTGGCCCAGCCCCAAGAAGCTCTTCAAGAACTACTAAGCAGAGCTGGAAGCTCCCCCTCAGAAACAGCTCCCAGGGAAAGATTCAGCTGAGGTTCCATGAGCTGCTTTGCCACTCGGAGTAGACACAGATTGCCCAGTAAAGTCCCTGAAGTCAAGGTTAACCCTCAGAGTCACTGCCTATTAACCACAGTCTTCATCCTTACTTCGCCCTGAGAAGCCCTCAAGCTCTCAAAATACCCAATCTTGGCTTCTGACCAGCTCACTGAATTAACTAAGGCTCCAGAGTCTTCTCCCGTATTACTTGACAGTTTAGTGGGAGTCCCCAGGTTTACCATGCTAATTTTTGAATCTCTAGTCAGAGTAACCAAGGCAACTGATACATGTGACCTAGCACTGTAACATATTGGCCAGCTTTGAGGGGGCCTCCTACAGGATCACTTTAAAATTCTTAGATATGTTACAGCTACGTGGAGCACCCTCAGGAGGAGCCCCAGAACCTGTGTCCCCCCAACCCTGGCTCCACTCAGGCTTGAGCTCCGCAGGAACCCACACACACTTAAGAAACCTGCAGGTGCACAGTCCTACTGTTGGAGTTTTTGGCTGAATGTTCTAGGCTGAATGTCTTTTCCAATACCTCTTCCATCTTATACCCCTGCTTTGAAAGGAGCTGTTCCTGAACTCTGCTTCATACTGAAACCTCTGGTGGCCACCCTATAAACACAATCCTGACCTCTGGTTTGGCCTGCTCCATGGATGCCCCAAACATTAGCGTATTCCTCTCCCACATTTATCTTCCATGAGGCCTTGACAAGGCACCTGGATAGAAAACTACAAACCAAGAAACATGGGCGGTAGTCCCAAGGGTGTCACTAACTAGCCAACTCATTGAATGTTGCTGAGCTACAGTCTCACCTCTGGGATTAGCAGTCTAAGTGATTGCTAAGCTTCCTTCAGCTCTAACTTCCCACATTTTCCATTCCAGTGCTTCACTGCTATTAAAAGTACACAACTGTGTGTTCCCTCTCTATCCCCTCCCATTGGCTGGCATTTCCAGTTTGTTCCGTCATGTCTTAACCATGGGGACATCTTCAATTTTTTCTTTTTTTTACCTACGTAACTCACCTAAAAAGGCCAAGTTCTGCCAAATGGTAAGACTTTAATGTATCCCTCTGCTCCATTTGTTTCAACTTCCATTCATGTCATTCTTACTCGTGCATCAACTTCTCCAGCGTTCCTGTGAATTCTAGCCCTCCTACCTTTCTTCCTTCCTGATCCTCAATATACAATTACACAGCAGCTATCAACTCTTTCATGTGCTGTTTGATGTTTTTCGTTCTCGTGAGAGGCTCCCCATTGCCTCCTGCATTGATTTTATACTCTTGATAGAGGGTTTTCAACCAGTGCCCTAAGCATACTCATCTGAGGTTACCTCCAAGCTCCTACCATTTTAAATTTGTAGAAAGAAACCAATAATGATAAGCAATCTTGAAACAACAGCTGCTGTTTCTTTCAGATGCCTAAACTCGGAAAACGTCATAGAAAGTTAGTTGCTGCTTATTAACATCTAATAGCTTGTGTTATTCCCATAGGTAGAAACAAACAAACAAAAAAAGCAATTGCAATATGACAGTGACTTAAACACCTGTCTGGCTAAGGAATTCCTTGCCAAGGACGTGTTCCAAAAGAGAAAGCAATGTCACCTTTAACATAAGTGATTTTTTCCTAGAATGCTGGAGTTACACCAGGGGAAAGTCAGATCTGTGAATAGCATAAATGAGAAATTACTGGAGCTATGTCTCTGGGAACATTAAAGTGGTAATTATCATGTCATTTTGGTTCACCATATCATGTTTCCCATCTTTTTTCATGAACAAACATGGTGTCAATACCATTGAACCTGCACAAGAACCCTCAGGTCCACTAATTCATGCATTTCCATCAGCACACAATAAAGCGCTCTCTTTGCTAATCCTAGGAGCAGAATTACCCCCAATAACACAGAAGTGCATCTTTAAGTGCTCGCTTCGGCAGCACATGTACTAAAATTGGAAAGAAGTGCATCTTTAAGACTGAAATCACCAGGTTCTCAAGTTGCCAAATATCACCACTAAGAAAAGAGACTTCCCCAAAGCTGATATCTGCTAAGTATCTTGTAGGTTGAGACTCTGTCATGATATACCACATAATGAATTTCAAGAAACATTTTAAAACACCATGTCTCACAACCCTGGTGCAGCAGCTCTTTCTGCCCACAGGTCCTGTCCCCATGCTTTAATAAACCAGCATTTTGCATCAATCAATCAATCAATCAATCAATAAAACACCATATCTAACTAAAACCCCACTGCACATTAATTGGGATGTGGCATCAGGGCCACAATATTATTGGCTTAGGGAGGATGATGGGGACCTGGAGGGTCATATAACTGAGCGGTTTAGAATGCGACAGTTAGTAGGAAGCTAATCAACACTAAAAACAGAAACCAACAACAACAACAACAACAAAAACAAAGCTAACCAACACTTAGAGGTCTAAGACTCAAGCATCTGTGTAGGGCAGATGCTGCTCTGTGAACCCTATATAGGCTGAAATTCTAGTCCTACAGAAGCACTTTATGAACAAGAGGACTAAAGCACCCATATTAGATCAGAGAGTGGTTTCCTATATCGCCTGCCTGGACATCTATGAATTACAAAGGAAATCACATAAACTCATCAAACTCTTCTTAGTATTTCAAAAATACCAGTGGAAATTATACATATAACCATGGTAAAATTACACCAACCAATCTGAGTTTCTTTTTTTCCTGTTGTTGCTATTGTTATTGGCTAGAACATCAAGCCAACAAGAGAACAATGACAATGTCAAGATATGACGAATGCTGTATTCCATAGGATCAGCTTGGCAGATGAAGTATTTCAAAACAAGGGGTCATAAAGAAAACATGTTAAGAAGCTCTGGCACTGAAAAATCAAAAACTAATGTGTGAGTAAAACTTAATTGGCTCCATCTTTGTCTCAGTCTCACCACACTGGGAGCTGGGAATTGGAGCAGGCAGCTCTATCGCAGGGTATCCCTCTGTTCTCCATCTTCCTGGCCATTATCTTCACCAAACACACACCCATGGACATGCATGCTAAATTCACACACCATACAAAATGACATGATCCTGGAGATAACCACATCATGATTGAAGACACTAGTTTTTGCCTGCCTTTCCCCCTCTCCCAAACAGCCCACAGGGCAAAAGGCTGCAGACAGACGATGCTCCTGATGGTTTCAATGAGAGCTTTGACTGTGCTCAAACCACTGCATTCTGGATGCCCCTTTGCCATGCAGAACCCTCCAAGGGTGGGTCCGCCTCTGAAGGGAATGCTATGGGTGACTTGGACCAGTAAAGATGAAAAATAGATATCCCTTCTGAAAATGAAATCTGCATTGGTGGGTCCCATCTTGGAACCACTCTAGCATCAGATCTGCCCTCTTACAAGCTCATATTAGAGCAAGCCTTCAGAAATTTGAGGTATCTGACCTAACTCTACACAGCTGTATTTTGAGGAACTGTTATTCTCAATGTGGAACATCTTTCCATGTAGGTAGACCAGCCATTGGAATTTTGCTGCATTTTTACACAAACATTATTGATGGTGATCTCTGGAGAATATTTTTCTTTTCACTTTACAAAAATATTAAAACCTAACTCTAAATGTTTCTCAGCTTGGTAAGCAGTGCATTGCCTTCAGACTCCCCGAGAGCATGTTAGTCAAGGGAAAGAACAGAGCCACTGAAAGATTCTCTAATCATCCGGCCTAATTACAAAGAGGAGTAAATCACTCAACATTGTGCCTTAAATACAATAAAAAGAATAATTTAGCATCCAACAGGAAGCTGCTCCCTCAGCAGGATAATGACATATTAGTTTATGTCCCGAAAATGTACCTCGTCATCATCTTGATCACCCTTATGTATTATTTATAGGTCATATTAAGTGCTTGGGGGAGTTTCACAGAACACACACAGTGTTCAGGCACCCACGCTGACCTTACTCAGCTAATACTGGCCAAAGAGTCATGAGACTTAAGAAAAATACCTATTGAATTCAGCTGAGCCAGGTGCATTTGTCGTTCTCAAGAACAGAATGCTGTTCAGAACCCAAAACCTTTTCAAACAAGACTAGACCTCCCCCACTTTGGAGATGTAAGAGTCAAGTTCTTGTGGCTTCATTTTCTGTTACCTCCAAGGGAAGTCCTCTTATTTATATAATACTGACCCATGGTCCAACCCCACCACCACCCCTGTGCCCGAGCCCAACAACCTTCATGAGCACCCCCAGCCCCTTCCCCAGTTATGACAGAACTTCTCTGCACAGTTTCTGCCTCCTCAAAATCGTGGCAGTTGTCAAAACTACCTCCCATCCAATGGAGAGTTTGACCCAACTGATTAAAGCCTAGAGTTAATGAGGCCAAGGTCAAAAGTCTTATTTGAACCCTGCCATGCTAATTGACTACTCTTGACTCCAGCCACCAGCCCAGCAAACTCATGAAAATGATTGTGGGTGGGGTGGGTAGAAAGGGTAAAGTACCCTCAGAGCCAATCTGTGCCCATCTTCATCTAAGGTAGTATTAAAAGTATAAAAGACACTCTTTTCAAAAGGAAACTTCCTCTGCTTTATAATTCTGTCCCTGGATAGCAGCAAATAATATTTAAGGGAGCCATATTATTGCCAAAGTTCAGTCTCTATCTTCTCCAAATCCTTGTAGGGCATCTCCTGAGAGATCCATCCTTCAGATTCAGGCAGCCCCAATCCTGGGTCCAATCGCCAAATAGGGCCAACCAAGAGGGGTGTGTTCTGTTACTAGTAGTCCCATCAAGATGGCTGGGCTTTTTTTGTTCAGCCTGCCAAGTGGACCCCTTAGCCTAGGCACAGCAGGGTCAAGCCCAAGCCTTCCTTTGACCTCTCGGCCAAGCTCTGCTTAGCCCCTGATCCTGGCAGGCCATAGGTGCCGCCGCCTCCTTTGAGCAGACTGCTGCCCTATCTAGAGCCTGAGCCCGACCTGGGTCACAGTCCATATGGCTGGGTGTGGATACTGTGCCTCTGTGTGGTCTTCCAGAATCTTCTCCTAGGACGGGGTGCCACTCACAAGCTGAAGGCAGAATGCTCCTACTGCCTGGGAGCAGAAACCACAGGCTGCCTGGTGTCCTGGTTTGCAACCACCCCTGCACCCGCCTCTGGTATCCCATTCCCCATTGTGTATCTGGGGCCGCCAGAAGCTGGGGCTCTGTAACTGGACCCCTACCCTCTTCCATGCCCCTCCCATGCCCTGCCTTGCCAAGGACCCCCTTGCCTCACACCTGAGTTACAACAGAAGGGCGAATACTACCAACTTTTCTTTGCCAAACTGCAGAATTGGAGAGCAGCTGAATAAGCACATGTTTTAAAATGGTAATGAGGGGATGTTTGAAAGGGAAGTCTACGGGAACAGTTGGCGGAATATTCCTTTCCATGAGGGTAAACTGTTGTCATCCTGATGCCTGATTTTACTTTCTAATCCACCTCACTTTTCTGTACTGTGTGTTCTAGGGCCTAATGATTTCTTTTCAAGTTACCTTAAAGCAAATGGCGCTGTGAACCACTTAATTTAGAGCTGATAAAACAAGGGCCCATAAGAAACCTTTCTCAGAGGACACAGGGTAAAAAGCAGTCCTGACAACTTTTGGGTCTGTTCAGTGGAAATTAGAATCTATGAAATGATGTTCTCATCCTGTGCCTCGGTTGTGCCAAAGTCCCAGGGCTGACTGGATCTTCCCCCTTGCCACCAACCCCCATGATCTTCCTGATATTGCTCCAGCCTGTACCCGTCTCTCCTCAGGACCACCATGCAGGTCGGCAAATGTTCCATTGCCCACTTCGCATTCTGGATGAAAGCAAGAACAATCATGAAACACCACACTATTCCGCAGCCCTTCCACAAAAAGCCCTGAATTTCCTTGATTCCTACCCTCAGAGGAAGATTATAAAGGACTCCTTTTATTTCCAAAGACAAGCTTTCGGTCTGCAATGCTTTCTTGATGACAGACCCAGAGCTAGTACAGATTACCTTAATGAAAAGATTCAATAGATGATCAATAAAGACAATTTTTCACAGGCAAGGGAGAAAAATGGCTCTATTCCTTCCCAAATGATACCACTCTACTTTTATAGAGCACCTTACTATAAAAACATGTTGGAAGTATTGTTGGGTCATTTTATTTTCACCGGACGTCTATACCATAACTAGGTCAATCAATATGGTGCCATCTACTCAACAGATGAGGAAATATTTGAGGCTCGGGGGAGTCCATTTGGTTTGCTCATGCTCACACGGCTGCTAAGTGACAGAAGCAGATCTAGAAACCAGGTCTCCACTTAAGAAGGAGGGAGAAAAGTCTTGGAAGTAAACCATAAGACAGGCATAAAAGAATGAAAAGCGGGGCACCTGGGTGGCTCAGTCAGTTGAATGTCCGACTCTTGATTTAGGCTCAGTTCATGATCTCAGGGTTGTGAGACTGAGCCCCACATTGGTTTCTGTGCTGAGTGTAGAGGCTGCTTGGGATTCTCTCTCTCCCTCTCCCTTTGCCCCTCCCCCCTACTCCAATATGCATTCTCAGAGAGAGAAAAAAGTGGGGAAAAAAAAAAAAGAATGAAAGGCAATGTTAAGGTAGGCATTTGAGTATAATTCTGGGCAGGGATGTTCAGGGGTCTAGCAAGGCTTGGGCCACTTCCATACCTGTATTTTAATGATGTGGTTGATTATATACTTACAAATACATACATACCCATATGTATATTTTTGATACATGGACATAAAATACAACTGAGGTTCATTTGGTTATAAATTTGGGGTGCACCTGAAAGTGATGCAAGTTTCCCCCCACCGTCTAGCCCATCATCACACTCCTACTTCTTCACCCCTCACCTTGGGATTTTCCTTATGTCATCTTCATTAAGAACCAAACGATAGATTTCTGTCCATGCCCACTTTAAAAGGTGGTCAATTTTAGCCTTTCCCATCCATGGAAGAGGGAAAGAGTGGCTTTATTGCTAACCATTTGCTTTACAGCACAAGGAACGCAAAACCAGGAGTGCAGACATGTGGGGATCCTCGGGGCGTTGGGGAGACTCTGCAAGCTACAGCAGGATCATCAGTCACAGAGCCACCGGGCCTGGGATGCGCCCTTGCTGGGCCATGTAACACGGGTGTAGCTGGACCCTTGGAAGCTGGGCCTGGCCCCGGAGGTGCCCAGCCACCTGCCAGCTCCTGGCCGGCCCTCGCAACTTTCATTTACTGTTTGGGACAATTCTCCACAGGGCTCAGGAAAGCGCATGCTGCCGCCACACTGGCCCTGCTTCCCCTTCCAAGCCCTAATGAGGTGGGATAATGGATGCAGGAAAGTGTGCAAATGCAAATCAATACGGAGCATATGCTCCAGCTCCCTCTCTTACCTCTGAGCCAGGCTGCAGAGCGAAGGAAAGGCTTCAGAAATAATTCTAGACCTGGGCTCCTTACTGTCCCCTAAAGAATACAAAAAAGCGGTGATGTTACGGCTGCCTGGCCCTTTGCAGCCCTGGCCCAGGGGGGCAAACTGCCAATTTTGATTTGCTCCTCAGGCATGGCTTTACTGCTCATTTGTCTTCATCCGGCAACACAAAACACAACCCACAGGATAGAATGAGAAAGAGAAATTTGGCACCAATTTCCCCAATCCACTTCTGCAAAGGCCCCCAGCAGCCCTGGGAGCATAGAGAGGCAGTCCCTGGCCTGAAGAGAAAGGATGGCTGGACCTCCCCGGCCAGGCCTCCCGGCTCCTCCATTTTGGCACAGGCAGCCCAGGCTTAGGGCCAGGGAGAGCTGGGCCTTCTGCCTGAGCCATTACATCAGTGGACTCAGCGGGCCACACTGCTGGCCAGGGAGGTCTTCGCTTTGCTTTCCGGAGTCCAGGTTCACTCCCCTCACTTGCCAGATCCCCTTTGCAGGGAGCTTGCTACAGGTCCTTGCAGAGCTCATACGAGGCTCTGAATGAAGAGAGAGGACACCAGCATTTGTATGGGCTGCTTGCTCGGTGCCTGTCCTCACCTCAACCCAAGCATGGTCAGCAGCATCCCCACTTTACACAGGAGGAAACCAGGAGTCCTCAGGAGGTCGAGCAAACCTGAGGCCTGCCGGTGTCCAAAACCAGTGCTCTTTCCACAGGACAGTGAAGCATTTCATTTCATCCATCCTGATTATGGTGGAGACACACGTCAGCTGAACGCTCAGGAACCAAAAGTCTCCAAGCCATTAGGCAGCATGGCTGACTGAGCTCCCTGCAACGTCCATCTCTCCTCTTCCTGGATCTCAAGCGTTTCAAAAGTGATCATGGGGCCTCTCCCAGTCCATCTGTAGGCCCTTATCCCAAAATGGAAACGGCACATGGGCCTGACCTCGACAAGTGCCAAAGTCTTCCAATATGCATCCACTTCCTGTTCATCCAGAATGCTCAGGAAAGGGGAAGGGGGCACTCACAGTCCAGCCACTTTAGTAGACAGGATTCAAGCCCAATACCTTTCACCTGCTATTCAGCCACAGCCAATTCACTGACCCAGGGGAGCTGGGGAGCCCAGAGGGTCTGGCATCATGTCTCCCTCTCCTGAAATGCAAGGATAATAGAGTCTGCCCTGAAGGGCTCCCAGGAGGATTAAGTATATTAATCCCTGGGAGCAGGCAGTCCGCAGTTCGTGCCCCCAACTTACCACCAACCCTGGGCATGATACCTACCCACTCTGTGCCTCAGTTTCATCGATTATAAAACGGAATTAAGCACCATGCCTACCACATAAGCTCGTGAGGAGGACTATATGAATTAACATTTGGAAATGCTTAGAATGGCACGGGCTCAGAACAGTGCTCTGTGAATTCAAATTAAGGAAAGAGTGACCACGAAGTGCCTAGAGGCACATAGGAGGCACTCCATAATGGCAGCTATATTTATGAGCGACTCGCAAAGATTTAGAACGTCCTATCTTTAACTCCCCGCGGTAGCCACAGTTCTGATTGTTAATTGAGCCATCTGCTGTTAGGATGGTGAGTCAACAGGCATTTCTCCAATGTATGGCGGGCACCCAGACGGTGTCATGATTGAGGAGCTCTGGTTCCATGCACTGCTCCACTGGGTCTGATAGTCTCTGAATCAGCAGGCCTTGCTCATGGGGGTGAGCTGCAGATAAGTCAGTGACCCTGCTCTGGGGCAGCCATCTGTCTGGCCGGATGTGTGGGGAAGTTTCCAGCAACAACACAAGAAAGCATCCTGGATACTCCTGAGAGGACATCCACTCTACGTCCACTAGCTTGGAACACGGCCCACTGGCCCAGGTGATTCCCCCTTAGGGACAGGTTCTTTGACCCCTTGATAACTGAATGACTAGCCAAATTCTCTGATATAATGTCCAGATACAAACATGCTTATTTTGCTGAGAATTCACCATGTGAGCAAAGGTCATGATCCTGCAGTTTGAGTTTCTGGATACGAAATGACTGGAGACAAGAGACCGTGGCTCACCGGGAACATTCCAGGACTAAAGGTCAGCCAGCATGTCTGCAAACATGGTTTTGGATAGATCTGCCCCTAACATCTGTGGGGCCCCAAACAAGAGTCCAAATAGAATCCCACTGTTAAAAAATTATGTCCTGTCTCCCTCCCTTGACAATGACAAGGCGATGAACTAGAGGTCAGATTCACTTACAATTCTTAGACTCCTCGGAGTTTTGTGCAGGAATAATGTCAGATGAGGACATCCATGGCTCTTGGCTCCATTCATATCACGAGGGACCTCATGTGCTGGAGTGGAGGCACCACAAATGTCCAAACTCCACCCACTCTCCCTTCAAATCGCCATCCCTCAGAGTGTCACCCTCTCAGGACAGGTGCAGCCTGGATACAGGATGGGGGCTGTTTGTGTAGAGAATTCCAGGAACTTAAAACCCAGAGTATGGCCTGCAAGTAAGCAGCATGGGCTGAGAGAAAGTTCTCTTGACCCTGCAGATTCTTTGTCCTGGGGGGAGGTACATGGTTAGTGGAGGCCAGTTTGGGGGCCTCTCTAGCCCAGGTCCAGGTTTTGAGACCTTGATCTCTCTCATTTTAAATGTTCAGTGATGGGGCACCTGGCTGGCTCACTCAGTAGAGCATGTGACTCTTGATTTTGGGGTTGTGAGTTCAAGCCCCATGTTGGGTGTAGAGATTACTTAAAAAATAAAATCTTTAAAATGCTCAGTGACTCCAGGTGAACAGAATACTGTACAACCACACTCTCTACCCCAGACCCACATCACCCTCTCCTCTGCCACTTCCGCAGACGTAGACCCCTTCTGCTTCCCTTCCCAAGCGCCTCCCAACAATGGTACACGACTTAAAGTTCAACATCGCTCATCCTTGGAAGGTTTTGATTGGCTGAGCCTTCTTGTGTCTGACAGTGACATGGTCTGCAGGAAATGTGTTTTAAAGCATCCTGCGCTCCCCCATCACATCTGTCTCAGCAGAACATTGCTACGAGGGTCTCATATCTCTCTTGTTTCCTATAGTCGCTTGGGCTGAGAACCAGGACCCTGGACTTCTGCCCCCAGTTAATCACCAACCAACTCTAATTACCATAAGTCACTCATTTGTCTATGGCTATGGCTCTTTTTTTGTTACCGTTGTTTTCTTTTTTTGTGTTCCCAAAAAGACAAGTGATGGAGATGCATACAGAAGGTTTTTTAAGTTTAGAGTAATAAAGCAAAGCACTTGTTTCTGGTAAGTTGCACCACGCCATACATTATTCAAGCTGAGAATCTCCCCTGATGACAACTGCATTTCCAGGTCATAAAAACATTTAAGGGAAGCACTCCCAGCAAGGAATTGTTTGGTTGTTTTCTTGTCGGAAAGCTCTTTCTTCCACGCTATCTTTTATATCTTGGCAACTTATCCCAGCAATTGTTAATGCTCTGTCTCTTTGTGGTTCTCACCTCCTTTCCCCCATCAGAATGACAGAGTGATGGACTACAGGATCTCCCAGCCCTTTTTGGTCTCAGGACCCCTTTAAACTCCTAAGAATTACAGGGGAGCCCAAAATCTTTGTGTAGGTAGACTACATCCATCAATATTTAACAAACTAGGATTTAAAACAGGGAAGTTTTTTTAGATTAGGTGCAGTAAATCCTATGACATGTTAACCTATGAAACATCTTTTTGGAAAATAACCATCTTCCAAAACAAATTAAAAAGTTACTGAGAAATGTCTTTAATTTTACAAATCTCTTTAATGTCTGGCTCGATGGGAGACAACTAGAGTCTCACATCTGCTTTTATATTCAATCTATTGTGATATGTTTTCTTAGGTTGGACTGTGTGAAGAAGATTCAACCTCACAGAAATCTGTAGTTGGAAAAGGGAGGGATATTTTAATAGCCTTTGCAGAGAATTGCCGACACTCATCCATGATGCTCTACCAAACTTCATAGGTTGTATAATTCCTTGAAGTTGCAATGCAGAAGCCCTACAACAAACTTTTTGTATCCTTTTACATGAACATCCATGGGCTGTCTTGCACTTTGGATGTCACTTTGACACATATGACTTTGTAAAAGCACTCATTGGTCACTTGGAAATATTGGTTCACTGGCTTATTTCAGATTCTACAAATGTGGACACATTACTTTGTACAACATCAAAAAAAATTATGTTCATTAGTATCATCACCAATCCCATCCAAAAATCTTTAAGTTATAGGATGCTATTAAGCATAGTGGTAGACACTTGTTTTCCAAAATTCTAATTTTTGACTGAAAGCTAAAGTTTTATCATTGGACACAAATACTTTCAGGGTTTTTTCTTGAGCTATTAGGCTTACTTCTTTTATTTTCAAGAAAATGTCTACCAGCTTCCCAAGTCTGTATAACCATAGTTTGTCCACCATTCTTTCAAATAAAAATGGTAAAGAATGAAAAAAAAGTGGCTAGTTCAGCTTGCAACTCAAGTGCTTTTACTAGAGGCAAACTTCATACTTCAGCATGCAGCAGAAATGCTTTCTTGACTACTTGTTTGGAAATACAGAATAGTAAAAAGCCACTTACTCAAGGGCCAAAATTTAATAAAATAATTTGTACCGTCTCATCAAGAATATTCTTAAAATTGCTATTTTTTTATAATTTTTTACAGTGGATGTGCAATAGTGAAAAATACAATGACTACAGGTACAGGTTTTAGTGCCACTGCCTTGATGTGTGCTAAAGCAGCTATGGTTTTACCCATCATTGCTTTTGTACCCTTGATGCAATGTCAACATGATGAAAAAGGCAAATCATGTGATATATTATGAAAAGTTTGACCTTGAAGACTCCCTGAAGGGTCTCAGGGACTCCCAGGGGTCCACCCATCTGGAACTCACTGGACTAGATCAATGTTGGGGTCCCTTCCAAGTCCACCATTTTATGCTGTGGACATTGGCTTTTTTATCTGCTACCATGTATAACTCATGATTCTGAGGATGCTGTGGATCTCACTCCTTCTCTTCTGTGTATACTTCTTCAAACCTAATTTACCAGAAGCCTTCTTGCTTTACTTGCTTTGAGCCAGCTATTTTCTTATTTCTCTTCATACTTAGTTCTCCCTTCTCAAAGAATGACTCCTCTCTGGACTTGCTTCCATAATCTCCTTGTGCTAAGTTCATTCACTCATTCATCCATCAGTGGGATGTAATAAAAGCCTACTATATGACTGCCACTGTTCTGGTCAACAGACACAGGAATAGGACACCGAGCTCTTCTTCTCAAGAAGGTTCTTCATCTCCTGGCAGAAATGTACGTGTAGGGGCGCCTGGGTGGCTCAGTTGGTTGGACGACTGCCTTCGGCTCAGGTCATGATCCTGGAGTCCTGGGATCGAGTCCCGCATCGGGCTCCCCGCTCAGCGGGGAGTCTGCTTCTCCCTCTGACCCTCTTCCCTCTCGTGCTCTCTGTCTCTCATTCTCTCTCTCTCAAATAAAATCTTTAAAAAAAAGAAAGAAAGAAAAAAGAAATGTACGTGTAAACAGAGAATTACAATGGAGAGTTTCAAGACTGGTTGTACCAGTGTGGCCCAGAAAGAACAAGTGCCATTAAAATGGTAGGCAACTGGGGGTGAGAAGCTATATGCCTAATTTTGCCACATGACATGCCTGAACCTTGACTATAACCAGGGAGCGTGTATCCTGCCTCGTATCTGTATGTAACAAGGTGAACAATATCTAGAGGGGTTTTTTAGCTCAGCACGTTAGGGAAATGAGAAAAGGAGTCCCTACGTATAACAGAACCCACAGTCACTAACAGTAATTCTCAACCCCGGAAATACGTTAGAATTACACATTATGCTCTGTTTAAACACCCTATTTAAATATCCTGAACCCTTCTCAGTGATTTAGATTTAATTGTCCTGGGCCAAAGCCCAGGCATTAGTCTTTTTTAAAAGCTCCCGTAGTGTTTGTAACATGTACCCAAGGTTGAGAACCACTCTACAGTGAGATTCATATAAAATTTTATTTGTTGAGGAAATGCCAGCTGATGTTATAGGCAAACTCAGCAAAACAGAAGGTTCTCCTGGGCAGGCAGGTGTTATTCTCCAAGTGCTGATTCAGATATGCAAGCTCTTTGCATTTCGTGGTTCCGCCATCTTTAATGCATAGATTCTGTTTAACTAAGGAAAGGGAAAGAGCATGGTGAGGGCACATGGGAGGTCTTAAGGGCCCAGGCATGAGCAGCACCCATCTGCTCCACCAACATTCTATTGGTCACAACTCAGTCACTAGATCCTGTTTAACTATAATACTGGGAAATTTGGTTCAGCTGTGTGCCTGAAAGGAAAAGGAAGCTGGGTTGGTGAATGTTTAGCCAGTCTCTGCCACAGAGATACTTACATCCAAACAACTTAAAGAATATAGATGTCTTCCACAACCTCACTGCAAAGAATAAATAAAAATGAAAGTGAAGGGAGCCTATAGCCTTTAAAAAAACCGAAAGACAGATAAATCAATCATAGTGGGTGTATCTTATTTGGATCTGGGCTTAAACAAAACAAAAAATTATGACATTTACTGGACAATTAGAAGTTTGAATGCTGATGAGGTATTTAATACACCTGTATTGAAAAATACATGGATAAAGGGGCGCCCGGGTGGCTCAGTCAGTTAAGCGTCTGCCTTCTGCTCAGGTCATGATCCCAGGCTCCTGGGATTGAGCCCTGGTATCAAACTCGTATCGGGCTCCTTGCTCAATGGGGAGCCTGCTTCTCCCTCTCCCTCCCTCTGCCTGCTGCTCCCCCTGCTTGAGTTCTCTCTCTCTCAAATAAATATATAAAATCTTAAAAAAATATATTTACAGATAAAATAATACAATGTCTGAGCTATGCTTCAAAAATAATATGGGGGCAAAGGGAGATACAGATGAAACAAAATTGGCCATGAGTTGGTAATTGCTGAAATTGAATTATGAGTATACTAGTGTGTCAATATTTGCGGATGACTGAAAATTTCCATAATATAAGTCTTTGTAAAAAAAAAATAATACAGTTGTGGGCGCCTGGGTGGCTCAGATGGTTAAGCGTCTGCCTTCGGCTCAGGTCATGATCCCGGGGTCCTGGGATCGAGCCCCGTATCAGGCTCCCTGCTCGGCGGAAAGCCTGCTTCTCCCTCTCCCTCTCCCCCTGCTTGTGTTCCCTCTCTTGCTGTGTCTCTCTCTGTCAAATAGGTAAAATCTTTAAAAAATAATAATAATAATAATACAGTTGTAATTCACATGGCAGTGTTCAGCTCCCCACACCCCCAACCTAAGGGAACAGTCTCTATGCTGTTCTGTCTCTCTTCTGAGAAGCACAATTTTTCTAGAGAAGTCCCTCTTGTTTCACAACCTTTGAAACTAAGTCTTGGTCATTGCTCCTTCTTGTCCAGCGTATGGTCACTGACTCTCTGATTTCTGCTGGAGGTTTTGCTTACTCAGCACTGTGCACAAGATGCATGCTGTGCCAGAGAACACTGCAGCTCCCTGCTTCTCTCCTCTGAGCCCTCCACATGAGCAGAGAGAGACCAGCATCCTTCAGTGAAGGATGTCTACCCAAAGTCCCTCTTAGTAAAAAAGAATCATTTCCTGCTTGAAAAATAGAAACAAAAAACTAAATACATACCAGTATTTCCTTCATATCATGTGTAAACACACCTCAAGAAGCAGAGAGCTTGAAGGAAAGCCTGTGCATCACTTTTTAGTTAAAGTTAGAGAGGAGAGGGGCGCCTGGGTGGCTCAGTTGTTAAGCGTCTGCCTTCGGCTCAGGTCATGATCCCAGGGTCCTGGGATCGAGCCCCGCATCGGGCTCCCTGCTCAACGGGGAGTCTACTTCTCCCCCTCCCTCTGCTTCTCCTCCTGCTCATGCTCTCTCTCTCTCTCTCTGTATCTGTGTCTTGAATGAATTAAAAAAAAAAGTTAGAGAGGAGAAGAAAAGGCTTTATGTGTGCAGTGATAAAATCCCAGCCCTGTTTTTCCTTCTTACTGAAATCACCAATACAGTCTTCTGTGGTTTTTCCTAATTCCCAGGATGCACCTGTAACAACTCTTCCTTGGGGGCTCTTTCCTCAAAAAGTCTCCCACTGCCAAAGGACATTCACCTCTAAGATGGTGGATGGATCCATCTTTCATCTCCTCCTCTATTTACAGAAAGACTCAAAACCACAAGTCATGCCTGGTTCTTCACATCCATCTACTCTGCATGGCCAGATGCTCGCCAAAACTCAAGCTTTTTTCTCTAACCCAAGGTCTTTCCAGCTTCCGCAGCTTCACGGCCACATCCTTCTGGTCCCAGATATTTCTTGTTTCTCTTGCAAGATGCTTCCACTTAGCCACCTAACCTGGTGTTGCTCTTTCCTTAACTCTCTAGGGAATGCAGTTTGAAATAACGAATTTGCTTTATTGACTTTTAGTTCCCCACACTTCCCGAACTCTGAATATGATCCTTCTGGTGCCCTTCATTCTAATCATACCTTCTTTACTTCTCCCCAGAGGGACATGTTCTACCATCTCTGTTTCTCCAATTCATCAACTCTTGGGTTCTGGAGCCCTTTCTCTGATTGGGGCAACTGGACAAGAAGCAGAGTGGATTGCCTCTGTGCGTTGCAGACACTTAGTTATTCCCCTGCCTTGGAGTGAAGATGTTCCTGCCATCTTCAGCCTTACTTCGTCTTACTATGAGGTATTATAAGCAAAGTATAGCATGGGCTTACTCAGAGTAGCGTTAAAGGGGAAACAGTGCCACCTAGAGATAGTGGCAGAAACAATTAACTGAAGACCTTCAGAAGGATGACAAATCTCAGTAGATAAAAGTGAGGGTTTCTCAGAGTTCCTCTGCAATCTCCGCTGCTAACTCTGGAGGATCTTTGATGATTTTTATTTGTTTATTTTTAGTAATTTCTCCACCCAAGGTGGGGCTTGAACTCACAACCCCAAGATAAAGAATCACATGCTCTTCTGACTGAGCCAGCCAAGCGTGCCCCCACCAACATCTGTGATTATTTTTAAATGAATTACTGTCTACCATCGTTACTTCTTTCCCAGACTTCTCACACAGAATTATTAGGAAGGGAGCATTCTTTGGAGGTGGATGGAGACGACACACTATATAAAAGAGAGGAAAAGTATGTGTGGCCTAGGAATTGTGAAACTCGGTTCTGGTGCTATCTCAGCCTCTAGCAGGTTGTGCGGGGTAAACCTAATCCTCTGAGTCTATTTCCTGTAAAAACACACACTGTGAGCTCTCTTACAATACCCAGATGCCATAGTTTTAGATAGGCATCTATGTCTGTGTCATATGTATATGCACACCTACCCACATACAAGCAGGCCACCCAAAAACAGAGGATATATTTCCTTCTTAACTTGTTTACCATCTTTCTCTCTGGTGAACACACTCAAGAGCATCCATCAGTATCAGCCCCTAGAAAAACAGAGATTAACCTGAGCTCAAAAACGAAGAAATTCAGCATGCTTTTAAATTAAAGGTAAGCATTCAGCATGAGAAAACAATCTTAATTCTTACGGTATTTTCTTCTGTGGCGTCTAGTTAGTGTTTGGAAGCACCCATTCTGAAACAAGACCGCCAGGGTCCAAACCTCAACTTTTCCATTTACTATCTGTAGGACATTAGACAAGTAATTAGCCTACAAATACCTCAGGTTCCCTATTTGTAAAATAGGAAGAGTGAGAGAAGCCAACTTAATATGGTTACAGTGAGGATTAAATGAGGTAGTGTATGTGAGCTCTTGCTTGCCATTCAGTGACAGCTGTGTGAATGTTCAGTATGATTCTTATCACTACAACAAGTGACTAGAAAATTCCAGGGGCTAGAAAAGTTTATAATATACTTCTTTCTTGTCGTGGCTTTCTTCCATGCCTGAATGGAATCACAACTTTTTAAAGGAGATGGGAATCTTTGCAAATTGAACCCATCTATCCAACCAGGAGAGCTTTGTGGAAGATGACCCACATTTAGGTAGCCAATTTATTTCCTCCTGCGTGTCCAGAGAAACCTATAGACAAGATTTCTCAAAATGGTGGTCCCAGAATTTCCCCTTTCCCCCCACACACAGACTCAAACTTGTCCCCCTACCCAGCATACCCCCCATTCCTGTCCTTCATGATGTAATAAATGGCAGCACCCATGTGCTTAAGCCTGGACCCATAAGTCAGCCTTGATTCTTCCCTTTGTCCTGTTCTCTACAACCAATCATTCATCAACTCCATGTCACTTCAACTTCTAGAATATATCTGGGCTCTGTCCACCTCTCTCCATCTCCACCGTGTAATCTAAACTCTTACCATCACTCAGAACACTCCCTTAGCCTCTGCCTAGTCTCTCAACCTCTCTTGTTCTCCTGCAATCCAATCAACCCAGTTGTCACAGACCCTCAGAAAATGCAAATCAGGTCATCAGGTGCTTTATATTTGCCATCCTCTGTAATTTTCACAATATAAAGCACCAGGGTTTTGACCAGTATTTATTTCTTGTTCTTCCCTGCCCTGATCCCATTTCTGAGGAGGTGTCCATTTTCTCCATGTTCAGATCTTGAAGTCACGTATCTTTCTCCAACTCCTCTCTTTGCTCAAGGATCTTAACAGCCTGCATGTGCTGGAGGAGTGGGGTGAGGTTGTGTGCTGGATTAGCCAAAGTTACTTTGCTACTTTCTGAACCATTACCTGACAGACATCAGAGAATTAGCAGCAGGAGACCAAAGGGAAGCATGGCTGTGTTTCCTTCCCTAAACAATTCTGAATCAGATTTCCTAGCAGGATGCCTGGCACTGTAGTTCTTCAATAAACATGAGCTGGATTCATGCATGAACTAATGAACGATTGAACAAATGAATGAAAAAAAACCCACCTGCTGGCTGTCCTACTTAGAGGCAGAAAAATAGGCTGCTCCTATCTCGGAATCTATAGATCCTCATTAGCATTAGCCATAAAAAATATGTTGGAAATATTGAATGTCCTCAAGCAGAGCAGAAGCCATGTAGCAGGTCCAAGGCTTCCAAGAGTGTCACCAGTGACAAATGTCTTCCCCAAATTATGCAGACGCCCAAGAGCTGGGTTATCATGAAAGCTCACCATAGCTACGGGTCCTATCTCTGAACCTAAGTCTCAAAATAAGAAGCAGCCTATTCCAAAACCAACAAAACAAAAACCCACTTCTCCTGGAGAACTGGAATCATCAGAGAAGAGAATCACAGTAATAATAACTTATTTCATACAGAGTAATTAATAGTCTCAAAGCATTATACACATGGCAAAATGCCCATCTCAAAGGGAGAAGAGCATATGGTAACACTAAACACATTCATAACAAAGAAGCAAAGAATAAACAGAAGGCCTTGATTCCTAACACCTGTATATTTGGACTGCCCCCTATGGTAGTCTAATTTTAATTTGGGACAGGTTTTGTAAGATGGGCCCATCTCTGAGCAAGGTCAAGCTCTGCCAGTGCCTATTGTTAGGATACAAGCTTTTCCCTCTTCCTTCCCTTTCTCTCTCCCTGCTCCGCCTCCCTGCCCTCCTGTCCTACCCATGGCTAGAATGTGTCCAAGCAACTCAGTGTTCACCAAACTAATATTTACCAACATAAAGTGGCATTTTGTAAATGACAGATACAAGTGGCAAATGAATGTATTAGAAAATGTACTACCCTACTAATTATGAAAGAAATGAAAATTGTAAAGTTACAGGTACCACGTTATATCTGTTAAGATAGTGAAACAAAATACCAGTAACACCAAATTCTGCCCACATCACAGTGAAACTGCACTCAAACATTGGAATACGTTTGACAAACCATTTCAAGAGCTATAAAAATATTAATGCCCAATAATCTCACACACACTTGGGAATATCTTTGGCTTAAATAAGGCAGAAACAAGTAAAGGATTACGTACATGAAGAGAAAAGTTTAAATGTTCAGCATGGAGGAATGGTTAAAAGTAGTGTGATACATCAATCCAGTGGACCTTGTCATAGCCATTAAAAATTCAAAAGTCTTTTTACATAATTGTTGATAAGAAACAAGTCAAAATAGTAAACTGCCAGAAGAAAACCTAGCTGTAAAAGGACCATCTATGTTCAGGTGTCACAACTCCAGGACACTTAACCATAATTAGAGGGCTTGGGGTCAATGCACTCAGGAAAGAATCTGTCAGAAGCAGGGAAAATATTCCTTCCCAGAAGCACCAGCAGCCACGGTTCTCTGACGAGAGAGAACAGGATGAAGGACAATTAAGGGCATTTGGGAAGCAAACTTCCACTCGGTGACACCAGCACTTATTTTTGGTCTTGTTCTGTAAAAGGGCATCGCAACGAAGTGACCAAAATTAGGTAGAGAACAAACATTTGCATGGAAAAACAATTTAAATGAAATAAGGGTCACAAACAGCCTCAAATACCTCCCAAAATAGCAGACGATAAAAGAAGCATTTGTGTCCAGTTTCTCACCCCCCAGCCCCCTTTTGGGATGAGAAAAACGCCAGCAGAAAGTGAGTGGAATAACTCAAGGGAGCAGGAGAAAGGGGGTGGCTCGGCGGACAAGAGCCCAGGAGGGGGAACGGTGTAAACACAAGTAACCGCATCGTGGGAGGACCTCTCCCACCCCAGAGATGTGATTTTCTGCTTGAGAATCAGGTCTTTCCAGTTCTCAAAGAAGAGTGCTCTTTTATGGTCAACTTCACAGGCAACCGTCCTAAAATTCCCCAACCTGTTTATCAAATGTAATGGCGACATCTTGTCAAGAGGCCCCTCTGTGAGTCTGCATTTTATTCCAGTAATTAAAAAGACGTGTTTTGGAGTCTCCTTTTTTCTGTTTCACTGAATGGATTCCCTCCCTCTGAGCTTTCGATACAAGAAATAAATCACAGATCAGCATGGACCATTATCTCCGAAGGTGTAGGGGAAACAACATACTGCCTCCTCGCCCTCCCTGGTTTCTGTACCGTCAATGTTTGGGAGGCCATTTGCAAATGAAATCAAGGAGAAGTTGCAGTTTAAAAGGTGATTCCTCACCTCAGCCTTTGGTTCCTTCGACTGATTAGTCCTTCTTTAACAGGGTCTTTCTCCCTTGCGCTGCCAGGACCTTCTAATCAGTGAATAGCCACCGATAAAGAGAATGAATTCACGTAAACATCATTGTGCCTGGGAATTTCAGTCATCCTGGAATGAAGGGAAGGGGGGGATCAGAAAGACGGGGGCCACTAGTAAGGAGTCAAGGCTACAAATGAACCTGGTGTGAAGGACAGAGGATTCCACGGGAAAAAAAAACAGTGGACATGCTGTAGACACTCACACTGGGATTACACTAAAACAAAACCCAAAACACCAGCAGCACCCACTGTGCAGAAGAGTGGGGTTAGTGTGCAGTCTTACTATCTTGGCAGTTGTCATATTTCAGAAGACGGGATTTCACCCATCATATAACCAAATGTACGCATAAGTTACATGATCTACATTTGTCTACAATGCAAAATAAATTGGCAACAGAAGGACTCACTGGTAGAAATCTTCAGGTTCCTTCTTCATAAATTATGTTTGGCTAAAAACGAAAACCTTAAAGAAGCATGGCCACGTTCAAATGTCTAGGTGCTTTGGGTCCCCAGCTGGCTGTCACGTGGAGGCCGGGTTGCTTTCCGCAAGTGCATTAAGGCGGCACTCCCGGGGTGTGGCTGGCAATTGGTCCTTACACCCCTGCACCTCCCAGGGGCTACTGAGAAATGGGAATTCTCGGCCACACCCCGACATCCTGGATTAGAACAGGGCCCAGGCATTTGAGAATTAACAGGCCTTCCAGGTTCTTGTTGCGAGCTGAAGTTTGAGGAGCACCAGCAAGCAAAGCATGAGTCACAAGTACAACTCCACTCTCAAAAAATCGGAATTGTGTCCAATTTTGCAAAACATCTAACTCTGCTCACGCAGCCTGAGGTTCCACCTTAGAGTGTATGTGTGTCCACAGTTTTCAAAGTCATCCTGGCTCTGCACTGTAGCTAGGGAAGGGCCACATTTTGCCTAGATTTTGGAAGCTAAATCCTAAACACAGGAATGGCAGAGGGGTTCTTGCAGAGGGAGACCCTAACTCTCCATCACTTACTCCCCTACCTTCCTTAGAGGGAAGCAAAGCTCCAGGCACACAATTAGTCACATTGAAGTGGATTCTGTAAGGTGGGCTGTGCAGGAGAGCAGAGGGGAAGCTGTCTGAGCTCTTGTACTAGAGCCACGGTACGGGGTGGGGGGCTCCTGGCTTCACAGGCCACGGTCAGCAGGCGGCAAGCTCAACCCAGCTTCTCAGAACTTCCATTTCTTCCATCATCAATGAGCCAGCCGATTCATGACCTCCAGTATCTTTTCCAGACCTCACATTCTGTAACTGAGCCTTGGCCAACCCACGTTGTGAGTCTCAGCTTCTTCCCCTAGAGCAGAGCAGCTGACATTGGAGGTGGCGAGAGCGTGGGCATCCCTGCCAAGCTGATGTGGGTTCAGCTCATCCCTACACCACCTATGAGCTATGACAACTTGGGAAAAATCATTTCGTTTGATTTGGGCATCATTAACTCACCTGCACATAGGGGTCAAGGACCTGCCTTGTAGGGCCGCTGGGCAGATTAAGTGAAACCATCGATGTCATCTCCCCAGATCAGGTCTGGTAGCTGGTGGCTAAAGGATAAATATTAGTGTTAATCTTTTCTACCTCTTTGTGGCGTGGTCATCACGAGAGATATAAGCAAAGCGCGGTGTAAATGTGGCGTGAAGTCCCCACCATGGGAAAAGGAGCTAAATGACCTCTGGGGCTTCCTCCATCCCTCAATCCCATGAGCACAGACACTTCAACGGCTTTTTTGACATAATGCATTAATTGCAACCTGTGTTCGTACTTGCTTTTACATCAGCACGCATCGTAATTAAATAAATGGTGATTAGCAGCAGGCTGAATTACCTTCACACGGTTTAAAAGACAAAACTGAGAAACTGATTGATTTTGTAAGCTGCCAGCTTGGTTCAAATATCCAGGTGGTATGAATTAAAATAATATTACACATTTTGATCTAATGACGAAAGAAGTGAAAAGCCCCCTTGAGGGAGGTGGGGGGATGCTTTCAAGGAAAGCAAATGGAAATGGTGAAGAATCTTTCTGCTCTGTTAGGAAGATGCTTCGAGTCTGTCCTAAGGAGGCCGAGTCTGTGTAGGACCGTGACTGTCTTTATTAAATATTTACTGAGATTGCAGAGTTCCTGGCACTTTGCCATGACTTCTGACCACTGCACGAGGTGAGGAGGGCTGCCTCTTCTGGGTGTTATATCAGGTCCAGTGGATCCCCCAGGACAAGGAAAAATGAAGACATTCAGGTTTTATTTATTCTAAGCTAAAATCAATGTCAACAGAAAGCAGTAGTCCTATTTTGGGTCACAGCTACATGCATTGCTGGGGTGCAGAGCTAACTATGTGCTGGGGCCTCTGAGAAACCCCTGAGGACGGGATATCAGGGGAACTGTTAGGGTGGCCAAGTGTTCCCATGTGCCAGGGCCTGGCCTGGTTTTACCCCTGGAAGTCCCCATGCTGGGAAACTCCACAGGCCCAGGAGAGCAGGAGAGTTGGTCATCTAAGACGCACAAGGATGTTCGGTCCAAGAACAAAGGCTCAGCCGGGATCCGAATACGGGCATACCTCGGAGATACTGCATGTTCCATCCCAGAGCACCGCAATCCGTGAACATCACAATAAAGTGAGTGAAATGAACTTTTTGATTTCCTAGGGCACGTAAAAGCGATATTTCCACTATACTGACCATCTATTTAAGTGTGTAACAGCATGATGTCCAAAAAAGGCACTGTTCCTATCTTTTTTTTTTAAGATTTTAATTTATTTATTTGAGAGAGAGAGAATGAGAGATAGAAAGCACGAGAGGGAAGAGGGTCAGAGGGAGAAGTAGACTCCCCGCTGAGCTGGGAGCCCGATGTGGGACTCGATCCCGGGACTCCAGGATCATGACCTGAGCCGAAGGCAGTCGCTCAACCAACTGAGCCACCCAGGCGCCCCAGCACTGTTCCTATCTTAAAATACATTCTGTTGCATACAGAATGCTAACCATGGCCTGAACTTCCCACGAGTCGTGATTACTGATCACAGATGACTGTAACAAATACAGTCATAATGAAAGAGTTTGAAATAGTGAAATCGTTACCAGACTGTGACAGAGCGACATTAAGTGAGCAAGTACTGTTGGAAAAGTGGCACCAAAAGACTTGCTCAGGTTGCCACGGACACCTGCATTTTGTAAAAACAAACAAACAAACAAACAAAAACCACACACACACACACAAAGCATCTGCAACATGCAATAGAGCAGGGTATGCCTGTGTATGTATCAAGATGTCTCTCTTCCAGCTTTGCCATCACGTGGGCGTCCCCCCCCCCTTTCTCAGTACTCGGGAGTTGGAACCCTATCCAGGAACTAGAAAGAATAAGGAAAAATGAAGCACACTGTCTCACAAGACACCAGCAGCACCATTTAGGAGCCTTCGGAGGTGTGTGATAGCACGAAGGATTCTGCCCCACGTTGTCAGTGGGCTCAGATCACGCGGGGACCAGGGTTTTGTGGCATCTCATGACACAGCAACACCTACCTAAGAGGGAGCAGGACACAGGGTGGCCAGAAGACAGAGGTTGCACCATGCAGGTGACAAGCCCGACCTCAGGGAGATGTAGCAGCAAAGGACAGAGAAACCAGGGGTCCCACAAGCGACCACCTGGGAGAATTTGCAGGTGCCTGGAAATCTACATGTGTAGGGGTGAGCGAGAACGGAGAAAATGGTTTACTTTTTTTTTTTTTAAGATTTTATTTATTTGACAGCGAGAGAGGGAACACAAGCAGGGGGAGTGGGCGAGGGAGGAGGAGGCTGTCCTCTGAGCAGGGAGCCCGATGCAGGGCTCGATCCCGGACCCCGGGATCATGACCTGAGCCAAAGTCAGACGCCTAACGACTGAGCCACCCAGGCATCCCAAAAATGGTTTACTTTTTAAAAAAATTACTTTAATTCGCTTCTAATCATAAATACTATGCAAAGTCATAGAGAGCCAGAAAAAGAGGGGCAGAAATTGCCTTTAAGTACCAAGGTATACTATCATTTTTCAGCTCAGAATGAGAAAAACCTGATTCTTTTTTTTATTTGAGAGAGAGAGAGAGAGCATGAGCATGGGGGAGGGGCAGAGGGAGAAGCAGGCTTTCCACTGATCAGGAAGCCCAAAGTGGGGCTCGATCCCAAAACCCCAGGCTGGCATCATGACCTGACGCTTAGCCAACTGAGCCACCAGGCACCCAAGAAAAACCTGGTTCTGGCCAGCTATTTTGTTAATCCTTGGGTTACATGGTGCCCTAACTAAGGCTTTTTTTCAGTTTTGACAATGTCTGTCCAAGGTTACTTTTCAGTTATCAAATCAAATCTGAGAACATAGGATCCAGAGGGACCTCAAAGATCCCAGTCTCCCTGCCTTGAGGAAGATTCATCATCATCATCATCATCATCATCATCATTACTGATATTTAACAGATCATTACTTTATACACAGATCAGGCCCTAAGAGGGTGCTGAGGTCATTTACTCAAGGTCACCCCAGCAGGTGTTTGGAGCAGAGATCGGAAAACGGGTTTGGGTGACAGCGGTGGTCGCTGTTCCCCAGTGCCTTCACTAATTAAATTCTAGCAATTACACACCTCACTCACATTCCTGTATCTCATGGGAGCAAACATTTTTGGCATCCTCTTCAGTTGCCCAAACCTGACTCGTGTCCATTTCCTCGGGTGAAGAGTCACTGCATGCTTTTTTTTTTTTTTTAAGATTTTATTTATTTGACAGCGAGAGAGGGAACACAAGCAGGGGGAGTGGGAGAGGGAGAAGCAGAATCCCCGCTAAGCAGGGAGCCCGATGCAGGGCTCGATCCCAGGACCCTGTGGAATCATGACCTGAGCCGAAGGCAGACGCTCAATGACTGAGCCACCCAGGCGCCCCTCACTGCATGCTTCTTACTGTCCATCCCTCTCCTGCCCCTTCCTGTGTGCTGGAATAAAAGTACAATATGGGAGCACCTGGGTGGCTCAGTCAGCTACACATCTGACTCTTGATCTCAGCTCAGGTCTTGATTTCAGGGTCGTGAGTTCAAGCCTCACATTGGGCCCACGTTGGGCATGGAACCTACTTAAAAAAAAAAAAAAAGTACAATCTGATCAACTACACTCACCTTTAGTTTTGGAGGGCTTAATATTACCTTTAAGAAGAATCACCAGCACAAAACAAGAGGGAAATTATCAACACACAAGAGAGCAGAAAGGGAGGCCAATTCTAAAGAGGCATTTAGGTTCTTACCAAGCCACTGACTGTGCAACCCTAGAAAAATCACTTAACACTTCTGATCCTCCATCTACCTGCTGTAAAAGAATGGACCCTAAGAGGGGCACCTGGGTGGCTCAGTTGGTTAAGCTGCTGCCTTCAGCTCAGGTCATGATCCTGGGGTCCTGGGATCGAGTCCCGTCAGGTGCCCTGCTCAGCAGGGAGTCTGCTTCTCCCTCTCCCTCTGCGGCTCCCCCTGCTTTGGTTGCTCTCTCTCAAATAAATAAATAAAATCTTTAAAAAAAAAAAAAAAAAAAAAAGAATGGACCCTAAGAAATAGAGAAGCAAAATAAAGGTACAGAGGGATGCTCAGGGAAAATGAAGAAGAGGAGGGAGAGCTGGAAGGGGGAGGAGAGGATGGATGGGAAGGAGGGAGACACTAAGAGAGGAAGGAAGGCAGGAAGTAGCGAGCTCAAAAATTCACAAGTCCAAGTAAATCCATGTCAAATACAGAGAATGATGGGCTCTAGAGAGTGGGAAAGAGCTCCTAAATTTAGAGCTCTCATGTCCCCATAGGAAAGCTCAGGCCCAGAGGGCGGAGTGACTGTCCCAGCCCTGGGAAGGGTTCTGCACAGGAGAGCTAAGCACAGCCCTGTCTCCTGCCTCCCAGCCCTCCCCGACCCCGCCACCCCACCCCCGCCCCCTGTGCCCTCTGCTCCACGTTTCTCTTTTATTTCACCAAAAACTCGGTGTTGGAACGGATTTCAAGCAATATCCGACACAAATAACATTTCTTCATAAAGGGGTCTTTCTGTTAGACTAGAAAATCATACCCAGGGAGTTTGTTGCTATAACACATTTTGACCTAAAATATGTAAACGTTTTTAAAAAAGAAAGCCGATTAGAGCTCCTTCCTACTTCAAAAAAGAAAGGACGGGAGAGGGAGGGAGAGATGGAAGCCCTAATACCTAAATAAATCCAGCCTAAATAGCTTATACCTTCTCAACTTCAGAGAATGGGCTGGGGGACAAGCCCTACGGGGGGATCCTGTGACCTACGGAATGAAAATGAAGGCGTTGGCCGCCTTAGTGAGTGAGGAGTCCCATTTCAGCTCAGAGCGGGAGGGACAGGAGGAGAAACACACAGGACCAGGGCCAAAGACCAGAGACTGCAGATCCATTCGGCAAAGAGAAAACACTGTCCTTTAAGGTAAAAAGAGATAGAAGAGATAGAACTTTGTGCCTGGGACCAGCTTGACCCAAAGACAATCATCCAGTGGGCAAGTAATGGATGGAGGTGGCCAATACTGGTTAAAAATAAAATGTAGGTGATGGGCGCCTGAGTGGCTCAGTCAGTTAAGCATCTGCCTTCGGCTCCTGTCATGATCCCAGGGTCCTGGAATCGAGCCCTGCATCTGCCTACTTGTGTGCTCTCGCTCTCTCTCGCTCTCTCTCTCTGTCAAATAAATAAAAATTAATAAAGTAAAATGCCAGTGAACAATAGCTAAAACCTTAGGTAGTATAGTAAAGTTATTTATGTTTTAGGTTTTCAGAATGCGCCCTCGGTGTCTTGTGTTTCTCCTGGAGTTCTCATAGGAATGTTTCCTTCAGGGCTTGCTTCTGTGAAGTGTGATCATTGAGCACCCATACAACCTTTACACGGAACTGGCACCCTAAGCTCCCACGAGGCTACATAATTTTGTTCTCATGCCTATATAACTCTTTATTCACAATTCTATCCTCATTCTTCCCTTGAAGATATGTTTGTTGGTTTGAGAGAGAGAGCGCATGTGAGCTGGGGAGATATGTTTGTTTGTTTGTTTGTTTTTGTTTGTTTGTTTGAGAGAGCACATGTGAGCTTAGGGGTGGGGAGGTGTTGCACAGAGGGAGAGGGAGAGAGAGAGAATCTCAAGCAGACTCCCCACTGAGCACAGAGCTGACTTGGGGCTCAATCCCACCATGCAAAGATCATGACCTGAGCTGAAATCAAGAGTCAGATGCCTAACCAACTAAGCCACCCAGGCACCCAATTGTTTTTTTCTGAAATAATCCCACCATAGTTAATAGAAGCCATTCAATTCACAAACACCTAAATCCTCAAAGTTATAGGATGATCTGTAGTCTGTCTTTTCAAGAAATTCTTTCCCCCAGCCACCCATTACATTTCTGTTGTCATGCAAAGCAGTTTAACCAGGTTGAGGCAAAAATATAAGAAAATAAATCCTAGATTGGCAGATGAATTCTTGCATTTTATTGGAAACCACCATATGTTACAAATACAAGTATCAGTTTCTTTATAAAGTTAACGTTCATCCTAAACAAAGAAGAGGAAAGAAAAACATCTGGAAAGGCATTAACCAGCATATTCAGGTCTGGGAATTATTTCCAGGTTTTGCAACTGCTTTTATCATGCAAAGATTTTACCAAATCGTTGTCCAAACGTGTTTCTTTTTGTTCCATAGAGAAGAGTACGTTCCTGCCCTAAAGCTGCAAACTCACTTTGGTGGGAGCTGGCCTCAACTCACTTCATACTCTGCCTTTTCTTTAACATTCTTTCTAGCTCTCTGAGAAGACACAAGGAAGGAATAAATACCCTGTGGACTAACTTTATTGTAGGAAATAGATGAAAAATGATTGCTTCAGATAGACAGTTCGTTCAAGTGACAGAAGTGAAAGAATTTGTATTATGTGAACTGCTTTTCATTTCTCACTATACAGGACATATTCTTCAATCAACACACTGACCTTTGACATTTTTTTCCCTAACCTGACTAAAATAAGGTCTTTCCCTCCTCCTCTCCCTTTCTCGGCAACCCTGTGAGATAAAATCTCAAGTTGGGCTACTGCCCAAGGAGTCCTTAGTTAATTGCATGTAATCATGTCGCATCCTACTTTCAAATGCTAGAGCCATTTCTCCTAGCCTTGTAATACAACGTGACTGAGAGCTCCCACTGTCCTGGGAGCCCTCTGAGTGGCTCCTCTCCCGTCTGAGCATCTTATAATACCACAGCACTTTGCTGAGTGGTGGTAATCTTTAAATGTAATGCAGGACACCGGGCTAAATTAGTAATAGCAGCTGCTGACAGTGCTCCCTGGCCAGGTCTTTGCCAAGGGACTGCATTGCTGAGCCAGTGACACTTCTTGTTGAGACATTGAATTTAAATAAATGATCAGCTTAGTCAATTGGCAACCGGCATGTTCATCCTACCTAGTAGGAAAGCTTTTATCACAATGCAAACTTCAAAAAGAAAAAAGCAGAAAGTCATCTGGGACCACAGACTACTTTTTAGAATTTCTTGCAGTGTTGGACTGCCTTGGGAGGGTTGGCCTCTTGTTTTAAGAGTTATAGTGCCTTCCAGCCGATCGGAAAATGTCTTTCGTTAATACAAACCTTATATAGCTGGAGAGAGAATGCTGGAGCCCATCTTGGTACTCATCATACTAAGCACAGCAATCTCTAGACATTTAGAAGGATTTTTATTTGGATATGTATTTTTGGCTGGGCAACAAAAGGAAATTTATTTATCTTTAAGCACTTTGATTCTTTTTTCTTTTCATGACCTAAGCAAGAAAAAGTTAATAATCCTAAATCATTCGGGCAAATAGCTTGTAGCACCGTGAGGTCAGAAGAGACACATTACATCATACTCTCTTCAACAACTCAAAAGTGTACTACTGAGACAGTATTATCTCTTTGCACGTCAGGATTGCTACCCCTACCTTGGCAGGTTCCTCTTGGCCTGCAATTCAGGGACACTGCCAGTCGGCGGTGATGGTGCTAGGACCTCATCAAGTGTGGTCCACAGGCATTAGAACTGCCTGGATGATCTCGTTAAGAATGCAGATTCCCAGGCCCTGTGCCTACACAATCAGACTCTCTGAAGGGAGAAAGTGACAATCTGCATTTTTAATATGCCCCCAGGTGATTTTTTTTTTTTTTAATTTTTATTTTTCGCACTTCAAAGTTTGGGAACCACTTATTCAAACAGTTTCCATCACTGGCTAACTGAGCCTCATACTAGCTTGCCTTTCCCCTTGATTGTGCTCTTGAAATCAGTCTTGTGAGTAAAAGGACAAAAAACTAAACCAGTTCTAGAGAGCCTATGAAAATCTGAAAAACACAACCCTCAGGACTCGCCGTCAGCTCTCTCACTCACACAATCCCTCTTCCAGTCCCATCCCACCCTCTAGGGAGACTGCTCCTTTGTGATGTGGCCTTCTAAATGTGATCAGTCTCACAGAGACGCTCAAGAGCCAGATTGGCCCAGGGTCCCCGGGTTGAATACTTGTGTGACTTTGGGCAAGCGATGTAGCGCGTACAAGACTCTATTTGTTCATCCGTATTGTGGAGTTCATAACAGCACCTACCTGATTGAATGAAATGAGACACTGTCTAAAAATTCCTTAGCACTCAATGATTATAGCGAGGCTAATCATCATTGACAGCCCTTTCAACTTTTAGGTCAAAAACTTTTTCTCCAAGGGTCAACAGCCTATGATCAGTTGCCTCGCTACCAGAAGCCAGAACCTTTAACTCCTTCACCAAAAAACAAAAACAAACAAACAAAATTACTAGCCTATTACAATTGACTCAAACAGTAGGGCACAGCTCACTCCTTTTGGAGCCTCTCTGCTATGTTTGCTGCTGACTAATGGTTGGTCATGTCTACTTGCAGCTGACTCACACAGGTTGGTTAAATTAAGTCATATAAAGACATTTCCATGTCTATTTTGGCTGCCTCTGGGAGCACTTCTCCAGAAGCTTATGTATAACCATGGCACCAAAAAGGGACCTGAAGGTCTTTATCATCTCTATAGCCTCTCTATTAGTATCTGAAAAGCCACCCCAAATAAGCACATAAAAAGCAAAAATCCTGTGCTTGCTGTGCCAACAGTTTTAAGACCTGTCCTGAAGCCCTCCCTTCCAACCAGCATGGCTCCTCCAAATCCCTTCTATATAGACGTTCTGGAGTTTCCATTGCCCTCAAGAAATCTATATTTTCAGGCGCCTGGGTGGCTCAGTTGGTGAAGCGACTGCCTTCGGCTCAGGTCATGATCCTGGAGTCCCGGGATCGAGTCCCGCATCGGGCTCCCTGCTCGGCAGGAGCCCTGCTTCTCCCTGTGACCCTCTTCCCTCTCATGCTCTCTATCTCTCATTCTCTCTCTCAAATAAATAAATAAATAAAATCTTTAAAAAAAAAAAAAAAAAGAAATCTATATTTTCTAGTGATCAGTTGATTCATGGAGATGCTCCCTGGCATTGGATACAATGTCCTCACAACTGTTTTCTAATATGCAAAAAAGGAAACAGTCATCCAGGTGTTCATGAAATTAATGGAGCACTCCCACATACTAGGCATGGACAAGGCAGGGAAGACTCCAAGATCAGTCCCTTCTAGGAACATACATTTTAGTGATCAGTGATACAGAAGTATCTTAGAAATAACTCACCCAAAGTCTGGTAACTGAAGCCAGCTATTGTTTTATGTAGGGTCTATCCTTCTCACCTCTCCTTCCCCCCACAAAATAGTCTCACCATCTTAGATACAGATGGTAACTACTAAGAAAAATAAAAGTTATATAAATTTTGATAGTTTCGCATTATTTTACTTATATCTCTTCCTTTGAGTTTATGGGCAGATTCCTGGCCTGGGAATAATCCTCTGTAATTAAAACTCCCTTGTCTCTGTTTTCTTTTTCTTTTCTATTGTATCACGGACTGTAGATGGTGATCTTTTTCAACAAAAGAAAGACACTTGGAAGAAGCCAGCTATGTGTCTGTCCACAGCCGGTGTGTGTGGTGTGTGATGAAGAGAATGTCCTGCCTCCTTGATGTGCATCCATGGGCAGAGGAGCTCCACCGGGGAAAGAGACAGAGTCCCGGGAGTGCCTGGAATGGGCAACAGAGTCAGACCAATAGCTGAATGGGCCTCACCTTGGCAGAGGAAATGCTACAAAGAGGCCTTCTTCATCACCTCAGAGCAATGCACCCTGGAGAGGACCTGCCTCTTTAAAAAGAGACAAGCTCCACTGATATGAGGAATTTGAGAAACAAGACACAGGATCACAGGGGAAGGGAGGAAAAATGAAGCAAGATGAAACCAGAGAGGGAGGCAAACCATAAGACAGTCTTAATCTCAGGAAACAAACTGAGGGTTGCTGGAGTGGAGGGGGGTGGGAGGGATGGGGTGGCTGGGTGATGGACACTGGGGAGGGTATGTGCTATGGTGAGCACTGTGAATTGTGTAAGACTGATGAATCACAGACCTGTACCTCTGAAACAAACAATACATTTTATGTTTAAGAAAAAAAAAAGAAGATAGTAGGAAGGGAAAAATGAAGGGGGTAAATCAGAGGGGGAGACAAACCGTGAGAGACAATGGACTCTGAAAAACAAACTGAAGGTTCTAGAGGGGAGGGGGGCGGGGGGATGGGTTAGCCTGGTGATGGGTATTAAGGAGGGCACGTTCTGCATGGAGCACTCGGTGTTATATGCAAACAATGAATCATGGAACACTACATTAAAAACTAATGATGTAATGTATGGTGTCTAACATAACATAATAAAATAAAATTTAAAAAAATAAAATAAAATAAAATAAAAAGAGACAATCTCATTCAGCTGGCAGCTACTGAAGGGAAGATGTTTGTTCTTAAGCTGAAACGTCCCACTCCTCTCTGAGACACACTCAGGAAAGACACTGTGATCTCCCTTTCCATGCATGTGGAGAAGGGGAGCAAAGGGATGGATGTTTGTCCCAAGACCACACAACCATCAGTGTCAGGGACACACAAAAAAAAATGTGGTTGCCTCTGACCGCCAGAATATCAGAATCCTTGCAAGGTAACAAGGCAAAGTTTGCCTATTTCATTCCTGGGAAGTTGAAAATAGAAAAATCCAGTAGTAAAATGGATTCCATCTCAATGGGATAAACAAATCTATTTTCCATATTTAAATAAAAATGTAAATCAGTATTAAATTTTAATATTTAAATGACCTCCATGGAGTGCCAGGTGAATGACATATTTACAGGTACTATGCATGATATGATGTAATTATATGTATCTCAATAGGATGAGTTCTTATTTATTTTAGGATCAGTTGCTTCCAATGGCTGTCTGACCTACCATGTATCTTCAATATAACAAAACATTTTAGTAAGTCATTTATTGTCATATAATTGTTCATAAAGAATATTCACTGGGTACTTAGTATGCACCAGATACTGTAATGGATACCAATCTACTCTCACTCTGCTCTGAAATTTCTTGAAATTGAAAAGTGTTCAAAGTTAAATTACGTGGGACGCCTGGGTGGTTCAGTGAGTCAAGTGTCTGCCTTCAGCTCAGGTCACGATCTCAGGGTCCTGAAAACAAGCCCTGCGGAGGGCTCCCTACTCGGCAGAGAGTCTCTGCTCCCTCTCCCTCTGGTCCTCCTCCCCGCTTGTGCTCTCTCTCAGTCTCAAATAAATAAATTCTTTATAAAAAAAGTTAAATTATGTGACGGAAGTATCTAAAAATTACGATTCCTACAGAGCCCCAAATGGCAAGTCACTATCCCCAAAAAGTGGTGATTATTTGGCTTGGAGAGGAAACGGAATCCCAAGGTCATAGCTACTAAAGAGACTGAGGAGCCTGAAGCATTTCCTTGAATAAGGCTCTAGTTTCAGGTCTTGAATTTTGAGTTCCAGTGGCTGGTAGTCATCAAACTTTCAAACAAGAGATCAGGTGGCAATGTTCTCAAGTAACAAAACACAGAAGAAGAGAATTTCAACTTTTTAAACAGTTTTTAACTGTTCTCTATGAGCTAGTTCATTTATAAATGAAAACATACATCCTTTCTTTGGCTGGTAATCAATGCACTTGCTATACCTTTGTGATCCTTGATGATTCTCCTAAGTTCCATGGGATGATTCCACACATAAAATAAATGCTTCAGAAAGGCATTTTCCTTCTTTGGCATGAGTCTACCCAAAGACAGCCTGAGGTTTAAAAACTGACTGAAAGATCACACAAACAGAAAGGAGAATGGTGGTGGCCAAAGGCTGCAGGGAGAACGAAATGGGGAGGTGTTGTTTAATGGGTATAGAATTTTGGTTTTCCAAGATAAAGTTCTGGAGGTTGGTTGCACAACAATGAGAACCTACTTAATAGTACTGAACTGTACACTTAAAAATGGTTAAGTTGCATAAAGTTTATGTTGTGTGTATTCTACCGCAATTTACATCTCTTTAAAAATTGGCTGACCAGAAAGTATTAATTCTGTTGTTCAAATGTTTATTTCCATCTTTTTTCTATTCAATTGGGTGTTAACAGTTTAGAGCATTTTCTAGTAACTAGTCCCTCCTAGCTTCCTAGCAAATGAGATATTCGTTATAATTCCTTGAACAGTAGCACTGTTCAGTATATTAACATTAGAATAACACAATTTGTACTTTTCACCTAGTTCTACTAGACCAGAGCCTTCCTAAACATTTTCCTGCTAACCAGCTTCCTTTCCCTCCTATCATTCTGATAGATTCTAGAGAAAGGCACCAGGTTTAAAGAATTACCCACATGATCCCCTTTGTTTTGTGAATACCACTTCTCTCTCAGGGCGCCTGGGTGGCTCAGTCAGTTAGGCATCTGCCTTTGGCTCAGGTCATGATCCCAGGGTCCTGGGATCGAGCCCTGCATCGGGTTCCCTGCTCAGGAGGGAGTCGGCTGCTCCCTCTCCTCCTGCTTGTGCTTTCTCTCACTATCTCTGTCACTATCTGTCTCTCCCTCTCTCAAATAAATAAAATCTTTAAAAAAAAATACCACTTCTCTCTTTACAGCAAAAGTTCTACATACAACTTCTCATCTGTACTTCATAACTGCTCTGTGACAGGAGCTCAGTCTTTCTAAACCTGCTATGAGCCAGGCATTGTTTTAAGCATTCTGCACGTATTCATTCAACCTCACAAGAAGCTGTGAGGTACACATGACTACAGGTGATTAAAACAGAGGCACTGGAGCTAAGGAACTTGCTAAAGTCTTAGAGTTAGGAAGGTGTGGAGCCAGAATGCAAACCCAGGAAGTCTGACTCACACATATCCCACGTGCACTACACTATACCACTGCTGAAGGGAAAACGTGGGAAAGCTGTGTAGAAAGAGATTCAGAGACCTGGCAATTATACTAGACTGTATTTTACAGAAAATAAAAAGGAGGAAGTAAGAAGGGATCTTAACTTCTGGGAGTGATTAAAAATGAGACTGATCTTATCCTAGAAACAAAAGCATCATCAGTTCTGCCTTTCTCTTGCTGTTTCCATGTGCTTGCCCTGGTAATATTGTCTCAATCTATAGCTAATTTGAAGGAATTTTTTAAAGCTGTATGTTCATTTTTGTGGGTGTTAATTGAAACTAGCTAATGTAAATCATAAATCCATATAACCACGTGCATGTAGACCTCCATACCCCACAGTACACAAAAAGCAACAAAATAAATGAGAATACCATTGTCAACCACCCCCCATGTGATAGAATCCCCATTCATACCTCTCAGTACCTCATGATTATGACATCTGGTCCTCTGACATATGGACCTGGTGAGCATTCCAGTGTCAATATGGATGCTAAATAGGAAAAAAAAAAAAACTAATGTCCTTCTAGATTGTTTAATATATATAAAGGTATGTTAGGTAGCATAAGAAGATCCCTCCAAACCCAAAAATCATAAAACACAGAAATGCTGAATAAAACATAGTTTTCACCCATTAAAATGTAGAGCTAAGCTTGAAAAAATTAAGGAAAAGTTCAGAAGCAAAGGGGAAGAAGCTATGGTAAAGTAGGTGGTAATTATTAGCTACAGCCAACCTATGTATCTTTGTCAATCCTGGCAACCAAGAGCCTTGCCTTCTGACAACCACACAGGAGCCAGGAAGGCAAGGTATAAGTTGGAACTGAGACTCCTCTATAAAGCCCCAGTTTTGTTAGGGCTACACATTCAGTGGAAGAATAAAATAGAAAAAATAATAAAATTGGCTTGCTGGCAAATGGAGAGAATAAGAAAATTTGTCTGTCTTCGTCTGAGCTCAAGAGGGGGAAAAATCTCCCCTGAGCACTTTTAATCCCATGCATTCTCTCACCTGAGTTTATGACTTGAATTTGTATCACCAAAGTCATTCAGGGAAAAATAAGCAAGATGTTAACTTAAAGAACTGCAAGACTGGTAGCTATCCAAGGCACCGATTACACGCAAACCCAGATTGACTCTGCAGAAAAATGTAATCCACCCAAGCTCAAAAGATTCCCAGAGAAACCCTCCTACACTGTTGGTGGGAATGCAAGCTGGTGCAACCACTCTGGAAAACAGTATGGAGGTTCCTCAAACAGTTGAAATTAGAGCTACCATTCGATCCAGCAATTGCACTACTGGGTATTTACCCCAAAGATACAAATGTAGGGATCCGAAGGGGCACGTGCACCCCAATGTTTATAGCAGCAATGTCCACAATAGCCAAACTCTGGAAACAGCCAAGATGTCCATCGACAGATGAATGGATAAAGAAGATGTGGTATATATACACAATGGAATATTATGCAGCCATCAAAAGGAATGAGATCTTGCCATTTGCAACGATGTGGATGGAACTGGAGGGTGTTATGCTGAGTGAAATAAGTCAATCAGAGAAAGACATGTATCATATGACCTCACTGATATGAGGAATTCTTAATCTCAGGAAACAAACTGAGGGTTGCTGGAGTGGTGGGGGGTGGGAGGGGTGGGGTGGCTGGGTGATAGACATTGGGGAGGGTATGTGCTATGGTGAGCGCTGTGAATTGTGCAAAACTGTTGAATCACAGATCTGTACCTCTGAAACAAATAATGCAATATATGTTAAGAAAAAAAAGAAGAAGAAGAAGATAGCAGGAGAGGAAGAATGAAGGGGAGTAAATCGGAGGGGAAGATGAACCATGAGAGACGATGGACTCTGAAAAACAAACTGAGGGTTCTAGAGGGGAAGGGGGTGGGGGGGATGGGTTAGCCTGGTGATGGGTATTAAAGAGGGCACGTTCTGCGTGGAGCACTGGGTTTTATGCACAAACGATGTATCATGGAACACTACATCAAAAACAAATGATGTAATGTATGGTGATTAACATAACAATAAAAAATTTTTTTAAAAAGATTCCCAAAGATAAAGCACCACAGAACACAGATTCAAAATCCAAAAGTATATGATTACTCAAGCTGTCATGAGTGCGAATCAAAGAAACAACTGCCAATAGAATTAGAGCCTTAGGAACGATCAGATATGCAATACAAAATAAATATAGTAAAATGCTTACATAAATTTAAATGGAATGAAAAATATTAATAAGGAAAAATAACTATCAAAAAGTTTCAGAGAAAAACCTAAGAGAATTTTTTTTAAATTCTGTGGGTGGGTTAAGCCACAGATTAGACACGGGTGAAATGAGAATTATGACACTAGAAGTCCCATCTAAAGAAATTACCTGTAATGCAACATAGAGAGATAAAGTGGAAGAAAATACAGGAGCAGGTGGAGACTCAGAGTTGCTACAGAATCCTTCAGGAGATGGATAAGACTGATTATTCAGTTTTGTTTCCAGGTTGCTTTTACATTGGTTTACTCTTGAAGTGGTAAGAAAGGAAATAAAGATGATACGGTTCAAGGGAAACTGAGGTGACTGCCATTGCTTTTACACTTGTAAGTTTCAGAAGCAAACCAGAAGTTGGTGCCCTTGACAGCACTCGGTGTGAGATGTCCACCAGACTGGAGAAGCCTAAAATTGACATTAAAAGATCAAACCATATCCAAGTAACTTACCCATGTCTAAGAACAAAGCTCAAGAATATTTTTAGTTAGGGATAATAAATCTACAGAATTCAACAAGGTGAAGTTGAAAACACAATGTGCACACTAGAAAGGAACAAGGAAAACTGTCATTACTCACAGACAACATGATTGTCTATGTAGAAAATCCAATGGAATCTATAAAATAATCTAGGAGAACTAGCAAGTGAGTTTAGCATGATGGAAAGATACAAGTTCAACATTGAAAAATCTACTGTATTTTAATATATTGGTAATGAATACTTGGAAATTGAATTTTTTTAAATGCCATTTAAAACTGAGTCAAAACCTATAATATTCTTAGGATGTAATCTGACAAAGTATGTGCAAGACCTATACGTTGAAAACTACAAAACATTGCTAAGGGAAATTGAAGAAGACCTCAATAAATGGAGAAATATAACATGTCCATGAATCAAACGACTTCATAATATTAAGATGTCAATTTAGTTCAGATTAATTTACAGATTCAACACAATCCCAATCAAAATACCAGAAGGCTTTTTTGTTGATATTGGCTAGGTGATTCTAAAATTCATATGGAAATGCAGAGGACTTACAATAGGCAGAAGGTCTTTCACCACCTCACTTCAAAACTTATTATAAAACACCAACCAAAACCTGAAACAACCCAAAAATCCATCAAAAGGTGAATGGACAAACAACAATGGAATGCCACTCTGCTATAAAAAGGTGTGAACTATTATTAATACACACAGCAACATAAATAAATTTCAAAATGATGCTGATGAAAGAAGACAAAGAGAGTTCATACTGTAAGATTCCATTTACATACAAGTCTCAAAAATGCAAATATATAGTGACAGAAAATAGATCAGTGACAGTCTTGTGGGGTGAGAGGTTGGAAGGAGAAATCACAATGGGGCATGAGACGACTTTTGGTGATGATGGATATTGTCTTTGAAAGGATTTTACAGGATACAGAATTAATACACAGATATCTGTTGTTTCTATACACTAAACACTAGGAGCAGAAAGAGAAATTAAGAAAGCAATCCCATTTACAGCAGCATCAAAAAGAATAAAATACCTGGGAATAAATTTAACCAAGGAGGTGAAGGACCCAGACTCTGAAGACTGTAAAACATAGATGAAAGAAATTGAAGATGACACAAATAAGTAAAAAGATATACCATGATCATGGATATAAAGAATTACTATTGTTAAAATGTCCATACAACCCAAAGCAATGTATTACCCAAAGCAAGAGTCAATGTAATTCCTATCAAAATACCAATGGCATTTTTCATGGAACTAGGACACATAATACTAAAATTTCTATGGAACCCAAAGCAATCCTGAGAAAGAACAAGTCTGGAGGTATCACAAGCTCTAATTTCAAACTGTACTATCAAGCTCTAAGTAATCAAGACAGTACAGCACAAAAGAGATACATAGATCAATGGAACAGAATAGAGAGCCCAGAAATAAACCCATGATTACATGGTCAGCTAATCTATGACAAAGGAAACAAGAATATGCAATGGGGAAAAGACAGTCTCTTCAATAAATGGTGTTGGGAAAACTAGACAGCTACGTGCAAAAGATGAAATTGGACCAATTTGTTACACCATGCACAAAGGTAAGAACTAAATGTTAGAAATGAAATCATAAAACTGAAAGAAAAAATAGGTGGTAAACTGTGGGATGTTGGTTTTAGCAACATTTTTCTGCATCTGTCTGCCCAGACAAGAGAAACAAAAGCAAAATTAAGCAATTGGGGCTACATAAAACTAAAAAGCTTTTACACAGCAAGGGAAACCATCAACTGCAAAAAAAAAAAAAAAAAAAAAGGCAACCTACTGAAAGGGAAAAGATATCTCCAAATGGCATATCCAATAAGGGGTTAGTATCCAAAATACAGAAAGAACTTATACAACTCAACACCAAAAAAAACCCCAAATAATCGATTTAAAAAATGGGCTGGGGACCTGAGTAGACATTGTCCTTGGAAAAGGACATCCAGATGGCCAACAGACACATGAAAAGATGCTCAACATCAGTCATCATCAGGGAAATACAAATCAAAACCACAATAAGGTATCACCTCACACCTGTCACAACAGCTAAAATCAAAAAGACAGGAAACAACAAGTGTTGGTGAGGATGTGGGGAAAAAGGATTCCTTGTGCACTGCTGGTGGGAATGTAAATTGGTGCAGCCACTGTGGAAAACAGAATGGAGGTTCCTGAAAAAATTAAAAATAGAAATACCATATGATCCAGTAATTCCACTTCTGGTTATTAAAGAAAATAAAAACTCTAGTTCAAAAAGATATATGCACCCCCTATGTGTATTGCAGCATTATTTATAGCAGTCAAGATTGGAAACAACCCAAGTATCTATTCATAAATGAATGGATAAAGAAGATATGGCATGTGTACACAATGGAATTACTCAACCATAAAAGAGTGAACCCTTGCCAGTTGTGACAACATGGGTGGACCTCAGGGTATTGTGCTAAGTGAAGTAAGTCATACAGAGAAAGACTAATACCATATGACTTCACTTATATCTAAAACGCAGAGCAAATAAACAAATAACAACAGCGGCACAGAAACAGACTCATAAATACAGAGAATTAAACTGGTGGTTGCCAGATGGGATGGTGGTCAAAGAGATGGGTAAAACAGGGGAAGGGGATTAAGAGGTACCAATTTCCAGTTATAAAATAAATAAGTCACAGGGATGAATGGTACAGTCTCGGTAATATAGTCAAGAAAACTGTAATAACTTTGTATGGTGATAGATACTAAGTATGCCCATCATGGTGAGCATTTTGTAATGTATATAAATTTGAATTACTTGGATATATACCTGAAACCAACATAATACTGTGTGTCAACTCTACTTCAATTAAAAACAAACAAAACAAAACTGGGGTGCCTGGGTGGCTCAGTCGGTTAAGTGTCTGCCTTAGGCTCAGGTCATGATCCAAGAGTCCTGGGATGGATCTGCTCAGCAGTGAATCTGTTTCTGATTATACTCTGGTTTCTTTTCAGATCAAATACATCTTTGCCATTTTACTAAAAAAAAAAAACACCATTCTCAGAATTTCTACATGAAATCACATTTATTATTATTTTTTAATGAACAGATGTATTGCTGACCTAGAAAACTAATGTATACAAAGACATGGGCACGTACTCTTAATTCTTACCTCCTCCTGTTGATTTCAGCCATGGTTTCTAATTTCACAAACACAAACACCAGAGGACATTGCTTCGTCTTTGGAGATAAACAAAACAAACACATCTCCAGCCTTCTGCAATCCATCAGTTCTCATATGACATGGACACCCAGTGAAAGAGGAAAAAGACAGGGATGGGATCAGCCTCCCATGCCTTGACTCGATGCCTTGTACACTCTTCCCATCGTAAGTAGAGTAACTAATGAGCAACCAGCCAAGTAACCAAGGGTATACGCTAACCCTGTGTCCTATGGGATGAAGGAAGGCAGCAAAGATGCTGTTACATGATATCCTCTTGAATGACCAGGAAAAGACGAGCAGGAAGGGCGAGGGTTCCTGTTTTGTTTCAGATTGGCCACTTGGGGTTCTTCCCAGCCTCAAGGCTGGGTGCCTCAGTAGTCCCGTGATACCTCTGCATATATACAGAAATAAGTGAGCAGAACCCAGAGGACAAAATTACCATTTACACAAGTGCACACAGCATGCACCAAATTTGCTTAAGAATTAGAATGACTCAGGTCTTGAAATCTACCCGAGCAATCCAATCTACCTGTTCCTGGGATATGTTTGCCATACCCTGTTCCTATGAGGATGATGCAGTCATACCATTACCCTGGGGAAATTGCATTTATTCTAAGACAGAATAAAGTTTAGAAGCTACCATCTTGCAAAAACCAGTTTTAGAATAACGCAGTTATAACATAACCACAAATGGAGTCCACTGGTTCTTAAACAAGCCACCTGGTTCCCAATAATGTGAAGGGCAAATGACAATTGCAATACAAGCTATGTGACAACTCTTGGGGGTACCATCAGTCTAATTTTAAATGAGATGGGTCCCTGTGTCCTTTCACCTACAGTAGTTGTTTGGATAATGGCTGTGACTAGAGGGAAGTTCTGGCCTGGAGGTGTGGCATACATGGGCACACCGATGTTAGTTTGTTTGTGGGAAATAAAATCTCTCAGACACACCATTTCCTGTTCACACCTCTTAATTTGTATATGCAATGTTAAGGTCTTAATCTGCACTTGAGATGTTAATGAAATATTCTTTATAATTGCTAAACACAGTTTTTCATGCCATAAGCCCTTTCTGATTTCAGAAAGGAATCAGGACACTAGAGTCCTATATCTGTAATTCTGTAGTCTTTAAAATTCTCTTTATTTGTCTTTAGTAGTTAATCCTCATTACTAGCTTAAAAGTCTTATTAAACTTTCCCCCAATCAAATTATTTGTATGATTCTTGTCTCCTGATAGAGCACTGCACATTTCTAAGGGATATGTGAATTGAATGACACTTCCTGGAGTTGCACAGTGTGCAACCTGCCCACCTGTACCTGATGGTACCACACAGCATCCCACACATTTTATTGCAATAGTCCTCACTTTACACATCATTCACCTCCACTAGAACACAGGCTACTCTATGGCAAGGACTAAGGAAGGCACTCAAGCAAAGTGTTAAAGGGGCTTTGTAGCCCAAATGGTGGGTTCACATTGCAGTCCCAACACTTAAAAGGCAATGGCCAGAAAATGGGAGAAATTGACTTTCCTTATAACACTGGCTGTGAGGATGAACAGAGGGGGGAAAAAAAGAACTGTTAAGCATTGTGCCTGAAATAGAGTATATGCACAGCAAGAGCTAGTTGCTTTTTTTCTTTAAGATCTTATTTACTTATTTGACAGAGAGAGAGCATAAACAGGGGAGCAGCGACAGAGGGAGAAGCAGGCTCCCCGCAGAGCAGGGAGCCCGACGCTGGGGCTCCATCCCAGGACCCTGGGATCCTGACCTGAGCCGAAGGCAGATGCTTCACTGACTGAGCCACCCAGGCGCCCCGAGAGTTAGCTGCTCTTACTATCATATTCATCTGTGTATTCCCAGCATTTTCAACAGTGACCAGAGCCCAGCAGGTGCTCTGTGACTGTTTAATGAGTGAACTCATATCTATTAAGAAACAAACAAAGAAGTTTTGCCCCTAAGACAAAACTAAGTTTTGCCTGTAAGACCAAAACTGTTGTAGAAAGACACTACCTCTCAACTGTTGGAGAGCCTGTGGCTTTGGAAACCCTTTTCCCATATCTCATATATATTCAACAGGATTAGAGATGGTGGGAAGAAAAGGACAATAGAGTAAAAGAAATGGGAAAGAACATAAAAGGTAGAGAGGACCATTCAGAGGGAGGACATGAATCAAATAGGAGAAATGGAAATGCGTTTCCATTATATTTGTTTTAAAAATTATTTTAAAAATATATTTTTGAAAAAACTAGAAAATGTTTTTTAAAAAATAATACATGTGAGGAGAAGCTGAAGGAGGAGGAAAGAAATGAAAGTTGTACAGAGAAATTGTTAGCCAAAAAAAAAAAAAAAGAAAAGGAACATAGCTGTATAAAACCACCTCGAGACTTTGTCACAATCGAGAACGCTCAATTGTTCTTCCCCTCCTTGGGTTTTGGCCTCATTTGTCTCTTCCTCTTCTTCCCTCTTTATCCTGCTCCCTTCTCAGGGGCGCTGGGAATTCAACTCCGGAAGAACTTCGCAAGCAGGGGCCCCTCACCCTGCGACAAGTGTCCTTGTCAGCTTGGCCACTGGCCCCTGCAGCAAACCAGGAGCTTCACTTCTGCTCCCGCTCCTTTTCGTGGGCTTCGTTTACCATGGCCAATTGTAAGGTTTGCTTGCTTTGTTTTGTGTGTTAGGAAAACAGGGAGAAAAAAAAAAAAAATCTCTCCACTGTGAGAAGCCCGCACTAGAAGGGGTTACCCCCTTCCCACTGGGGAATTTCCCTGTCTCAAAATGAAACTGGGTTAATTGGGAAGGGCACTGAGAAATACCGAAGCCCAATTAACAAAATCTACAGTCTCCCAATTAACAAGATAATTGTTAAATGGCTTTGGGGCAGCATTTAAAGTTTTAGAAAGAAACCACTTGTTCCTGGCTTAGAAAGCGCCTTAAGATTCTCTCTGCCGCAGAAAAGGAGCCTAGAAGTACAGAAGGAGACTTCAAGAGGTTCAGATAGAATATCCTCGTGGAAAGCCCTGGATGGATGGACACCACGCGTCCTGAGGAGCCTGAGCAGAAATATTTCTTGCATGGTGGACTTGATTCCAGTGGTATCACCAGTCTCAAACCTCCCTTCCTGAGGCGGAAACTCACAGTCCCTGGGAGCACAGTCGCCTCCATCACAAAGAAGACACTTCGCTCATGAGGAGAGCTCAGTCCTGGCCATGACAGACCCAGCCGCCGTCTGCCTCCTTCCAGTTCCTGCATGGTCTGTCCTCTCCCCGGTACATGACACGCGGGGGAACCAGCTGTTCATGTTCTTGCTGGATGTCGTGAGGATGTCAGGCCATGGTGCCTGTGGTGTGGCCGCCGAGCATCCTGCGCGTCTCCGCAGGCAGCGCACAGGACTTTTCTGTGTGTGCCTCCCGCCAGCGCCCAGGACACCAGGGCCTCCATTGTCAGCAGAGGGATTTCCCTTCACTCGCATGGTGTTGTGCTATTACCCTCGAAACAGGTTTCTGGTTTTGTTTTTAATGCTATTTTACCGGAAGGGGAGTGAAAACTAAGGCACCAAGGCCTGCCACCACACTGGAAGCTACCCCCTACAGGAGAGCATTGCCCAAGGTCTGAATTGAAAACACCACTGTCCACACCTGAAGTTAGCCATTCTGGTACATTCTGCGTTTCTTCAACCCAGCCTGCTGGCATCTTCTTCCCTTTGAATTAGCAGGAAAGTTTTTGGAATACAAAGGTTAATTTCCGCTATGTGGGCAGGAAAGCCTTTAACCCACGGTAAACTCAACATTATTACTTGTCCATATTTTATTCTGCCATGTGGTCCCTGATGCCCTGTAAGAAAAAGATTGATGTTTTTTCTCTCAAATCCATGGGATAGTTGCTGATTAGCCAAGTTCCACCCCACTTCCCCAACAACAACAACAAAATGTCCTACAGACTTATGTGCTTGGGGCTTTTTGGAATTTTTTTTCTTTTTTAATATTCTCTTCCCCAGTGTTTTACCCCTAGAAGCCTGGGGATTAATGAAGAATTGTTAGGATTCATGTATTTGCTTTTAAGATCTCAAGAATAGTACTCAATCGAGTTCCCACACACTATAGGAAAAGCTCAGAAGATGAAATGCATCAAAACAGGGGTGGCTCATCTGCATGAAAAAACCATGCCTCCCCAGAAGATTTCTATAGGAACCTATAGGAATACTTCAGTCTGTCTTTTACGGAGGGAGTTTCCTACAGAGGAATCTAGCAGAGCCAAAATCTCATCGTGATCCTTGACCGGCTCTGAATTGATGGCTTTTTCCCATGGAGTACAAAAGAAACTTGAGCCACGGCTTTGGTCCTCCTGTCACCTCTGTATCAATGACAAGCTGCAGCAAACCACAGTTCAGCTGCCCAAGTGCACTTGACTGGCATGGCTGTTGGAAAGTTAAGAGGAGAAGCGTTGGGGAAGACTGTAGGTAGCAGAAGCGATAATGAGACCGGATGATCCCCAGCCCCCTCCAAGATTAAATGTGCAAGTGTCTTTCTTCTCTAATTGGACATTTATACCATTCACTTTCCAACCTTAAGAAACATCCAGGGACAGTGCTGAGCGTGCCAATTTTTCTATTGACCTTTCACAGCTTTGCAAAGCAAAAACCCCTCTGTTGGGGGGGCGGGCAGGGGAGTCCAGACTCGGCACTCCCTCCCGACAAGGCACGCACAGTCTGTCAGTCCTTCAGCAGAGCCCGCTGTCACAGGCAGGGACTCTGGGAGGAGGGATGGTCTGTTGAATGTTTGCATCTTCAATCCAAGGAATTTATCCCATATGCTACAGGCAGCCTCAGATCACGGAAGCATTTTTTCTGTGCTTTCTGAACGGAACAGCTTGTCTCTTCCTGATGCTTTACAAGCATAAAGAAGAGGAAATAAATACTCAAGTTTTTTGGTGAGTTATAGGCAAATGCTTAGTGCTCTGCATCTTGTGACTATAAACATTCACGCTGTTTTCTCTCCCCTCCTCTCTGGCTTTTGGGAGATTTCGAGCATTTCTGAGGACACAATCGTCTTTAACAAAGTGTGTATTTTACTTGACCTAGTTCTAACCTTGCTATCCAAGACATGCCAGTTGTAATAAGATGTAATGGTACAGAATTAGTGTGATACTGGGGAAGGGTCAAAGGTCAGAGAGAGCAGAGACCTTAGTTGCAGAGCTGTTTCCACTGCTCATTAGTTGTTTGGCTTCCAACAAACCACTGTACCTCTCTGGGCTTTAGTTTTCTACTGTCCAAAATGAGATGGAAAGCAGAGAAGGGGGACCATCCCAGCTAGCAACATGCCCAAACTAGGCTTCTCCTACCAATTATTGGCACAAATTGCTCATGCCCTCCAGCCATTTATATATGTCCCATAACACACACACACACACACACACACACACACACAAATGGGCATGCACGTGTTCATGCACACAAATAAATTTTAAAGAAATTTTAAAATTAAGAACAGTTTTTAAATGAAGGCAGAGGATGTTAGGGTAGAAAAACTAGACGAATTGTCAATGGCCTCCTGAAGGTCTAGAACTGACCATCTTGATGACAACACTACCTTAAGATTATGTCTTCTTTCCCCAAAAACGCAGTGTGATTTTTCCCCCAAACTGGCTCTACCCACAGACTTTCTCCTTCTCAGTGAAGAGCACCTCTGGTCTTCTAATTTCCCATGCCAAAACCTGAGATTCCGCTTTGACTCTTTTCTCTGCCACCCCACTTTGCAGTTATCAACAAATTCTGTCTGCCTCACCTGGAAATATACCTAGACACAGAACAACCCTCCCTTGGTCTCCTAAGTATCTCCCTATTTTCACTCCTTACTAGTCTATCTGCAACACAAGGGCTGGAGTGACTCGTTTAGAAAGTAAGACAGATCACATGTCACTAGTGATCCAAAATCTACAAAGGGCTACTTCTCCCTCGGAGTGAAGCCCAACCCCTGCATTGCCCAGCAGAGCCCACCTGTTCTCAATTGATCTCCCACCTCTTGTTCCCCCTAAAAGAGCTCCACCAGCCTCTCTCTGCTATTCCTCCAACACACCAGATACACACCCCACCTCAAGGCCTTTGACCAGAACATTCTTTCGCCCCCGCCCCCACCTTCAAGGTTTACCCTCTTCCTCTTCAAGTCTCTCATCAAAGGTGAATGAGAATTCCCCCAACCTCCATCATGCCCTTGACACTACAGACCTCCTTACTACATCTTATCTTACGCTACAGCCCTTACTACCCCTTGACAGGCATTTACTAGTTTGTTTATACCTGCTGATTCCTCCCCCAGACCAGCCCCATAGGATATAAGTTCCATGAGGGCAGAGGCTTTGTCTAGTTGGCTTTGTGCTAATCCTCATGGCTAGAGCAGAACATAGTAGCAGCTCAATAAACATCATGATATGAAGAAAAGCATCCAACATGTTATGAATGTCTACTTTGTGAGTCTAGTGGCTGAAACAGATTCAGTAGTGAACAAGCTGATGTGGGCCCTGCCTGATGGCTGTGTTTTATGGGAGAAAACCTACCTGTATGGATTATTTATTAATTTATTTAAGTTAGATAATCTCAGGTAGTGATAAAGATTAACAGAATAAAGAAAGGTTATGGGTAGGTATGAAGGAGAAATACTTTGAGCTGAGACCTGAATGTCAAGATGCAGGCAGCCTGGAGTAGAGAAGCATTCCAGGCAGAGCAAACATTAATGCAAAGGTCCTGAAGCAGGTACATAAGTAGGTATGTTGCGAAGAACAGACAGAACATGGTGCTCCAGCAGAGCATGGGTGGAGGCGAGGACTGGGATGAGCAGAGCGTCAGAACAAAACATTCACACTTTACGATAAATCTCACGGAAGCTAGTGGAGGGATTTAAGCTTTATGAGAGATACGGTCTAATTGACATTTTTAAAGATTACTCTGACTTCACTGTGGAGAATGGTCTTTTTGTAAAGTAATGGGGCAGCCAGTTAGGAGGCTGTTGTGCAGCTACCCATGGAGAACCAAGAGAGAGGGACTGCCAGAAAGCTAAAATGGGTATTATTATCTCTGTTTACAAAGTAAGACACAGAGCCCTACAGAAAGAAGTTGAGACATTCTCAATAAGGGCATTGCAAATGAGTGGCAGAAGGAAGGACTAGAACCTAATTCTCTTGATTCCTAGCCTAATAATAGGAAACTAGTAAAAAAAAAAAAAATCCATCTATTGAATTAATTAGTCCTAACAGCTAAATAAAGCATTCATTCCTAGCAAAATGTCTCCCATAAAATCATTCCTCAGGCTCCTCTCCTCCTGAGCTTCAAGTCTTCTCTTCTCAAGGAAATCCAATTACAGACACACCTGAAATGGACAGGCAGGGGGCCACTGAAGGGTGTCCCCTCCCTCCTGATCTTTCATGCAGTTCGGTGCTGAGCAGTCTGGAAGGGCTAGTTCACCAATAACTGCTTCTGGAAATGGAAATACCAAATGGAGTTTAACTGACAAGACCCCACATCGTGTTCTCCTGGATGAGCCTCCTGGAGGAAGGATAGCAGCTCAAGCATGAATGCCCAAGGAATCACCATAGAACAGAGAGGCACAGGGAACCTCAGGCAAAACCATTTGGGTAGTGATGGTAATAACCAGCAGGAGGGACCTTGACAATAACTAATGGGAGCTAAGAAGCTTCTTGAGGAGGAATGTTGTGACCTTGGGAAGAGCTTAGTCAGGAGATTCTCGTCCAGGTTCTGATATCTGCTAGGCCCCCACTGGGGCAGTCAGCGGAGGGCAGGAATGGGCGCCGATCAGATTAGTGGCTTGCTCACTGGGGTTCCCAGAAGGATTCCATAAAGCTGGCTTCATCAAGTAGAAGCAACATGTAAGACGGTAAGCTCAGGTCAACAACTCCAGTGGAAGTTTTGTTTTCAGTCAATTAAAGAAATGGAAATTATTTATGTCTTATAAAGCAGTTCAGAAGAAATCTTTGTAAAAGGACGTTTTGGAATAGAGATGAAGAAGAGGAGTAGCAGAAGGGATCATTAAGGGTAGATAGGTTGGAAACCACGGGGCTTGATGTTCTCTTTGATTCCGACAAGCTTTAACAGTCTAGAGACTGTCTACTACTGAAAATCCCAGGGCTGGTTGCAGGTGGGGGGTGGAATTCATACAAGGTGCCACTAAAAGATCGAGCACATTTGTAGCCATGATGGGCCCCAGCTACTGCATGTCCAAGGTATGATCCCCTCACAGGGCCATTTCCGAGGGGTAATGCTGCTTTCCAAGTGGGTTAGAATAGGTAAGACGTGACAGGTGAGGGGTGCCTGGGTGGCTCAGCCGTTAGGCATCTGCCTTCAGCTTAGGTCATGATCCCAGGGTCCTGGGATCGAGCCCCGCATCGGGCTCCCTGCTCCGGGAGGCCTGCTTCTCCTCCCACTCCCCCTGTTTGGGTTCCCTCTCTCACTGTGTCTCTCTCTGTCAAATAAATAAATAAAATCTTTAAAAAAAAAAAAAAAAAAAAGACGTGACAGGTGGGAAGAGCATGGGCCCAGGAGTTGGGAAGCCTAGGTTCTAGGTCTGGGATGCACTCAACTCATGGAACCATTCTGAGGCTCTGTCTCCTGACCTGTAAAGTTGGATTAGACTAGGTGATCCTTAGGGCCCCCTTATAACTTCAGTTCTGTAAGTCCAGAGATCTCAATAAGGTCATTTGGTTTTAACCTGGATTCCCTAGAAACCAGAGGCTAAGGCAAAGCAGCCATTGTAGCATTTTAGTGCGAGGTCACTCCCAGGGAAAAGAAAGAAGGAAAAGAGAAATGAAGTAGAGAACGCAGAGAGTATGTACAAGGGGGTATGCTGCCAACCTGACCGCACCTTTGCAACACAGGCAGCATACGGCTCATTCTCATGAACTGTGTCTCAGAACAGTCCAGAGAGGGGAGCAAAGGAGAATGGAGTGTGGCCACCCAACAGCTCTCAGCTGAGGCCCTCCATGAGAAGTGAAGTCAGAGGGGCCACCTTACCCAAGGCCATACCCCTGCTAGGGGCGGCCCACATCCAGTGACCAGTTGATAAGGAGTTCCAAAGGCTCAGCCCCATGGCATCAATATGGGACAACTCTGAAGGGCCATCCTAATGGCAGACCTCCATGCACTGGAGGAGGCTTTTGTTGTGAAAGCATCACACTTCATCCTCACCCTCAGTCCAACCCCACTCTGCTAGGGAGAAGTAGCCTGACCCTACCTCCGGAACACATAGCAATAATTTTAAGTAAAGTCAAGGAAAGATCCAAAACCCTATCATTCCTCTCATCCCTACCACTGTTTTTTGGAAATGAACAAATGCTTGTGTCATTCTGCTTTAAATTCAAAATCACTATCGAGAACAAAGAGGACCATTTGTTATTGCCAGAGAAGTTCCTGCCCAAGAAATGACTAGTTATGAATATGCATATCAAGTAGATGCGTTAAACTTCTGAGTATTTACATGGAATATCAATAATAATGTTTTTAAATTCCTAATGTTCCTGAGCATCCCTGCCTTCTTCTCAGATTTCTCTGACTCTCCCAGAATGAAGAAGGCCTAAGAGCCTGTAAATAAACGTCTTGTCTGTGGTTAAGGAGAATCTCAGGAGAAGTTTACATTCTACCATTTTCCAGACTGCTAACACACTCTCTAGAGCACACACAATAGTGGCTCTGAATCCTTAATGTTCTACCCTCCCTTCTCCTTTACACAGGCCGGCCCTGAGTACCTGCTAGCCAAAAATCCCTTGCTTTCCCTGCCACCTCGGGCCAATTTCCCTGCTTGCCGGCCAGCAGAAGGGTGAGATTTTGAGTATTCTATCTTATCTACATAGCACTAAGGGGAGAGGGGAAATCACATGCAAACTTAAACATTCAGGACAAAAGATCCACTTTGGAAATTGGATGAGCTCTGTTCATTGTTGACACTGATCAAATAAACAACTACCTAACTGTCCATTTTTCCTTTCTCGTTCTACTTTAGGTGGCATTAATCAGAGTACAGTGCCCACAGTAGAGACATTAAACCTCTCCTTCTTCTCTGTCATCTGGATCATGCCATATTGAACTAGCAAAGCATTGGCCTGACTTCAGTCTAACACGCTTGAAAAGGGATGGAGATAACTATTAGATGGTCCAAAAGAAAACATGAGAGTGCGGAAACAAAAAGTGTGCTCCACAAAGAACCAACGAAAGAAGTAGGTCACTGGATCTGGCGAATGAATCAACATTGCCTTTATGTGGAAGTGTGTGCTCTGGTCAAGAGAGTAGGTGTATACTTTGTAGTGTCATCTCCCTTCGGGTTTTTGGTGGCAAGAAGTAGAAACTAACACGTTAGCATAAAAAAGAAGAGGAAGAAAAGGAGGAGAAAGGAGAAAAAGCTGAAGTGGAACCAGAAGAAAAACCATCACTTATTTAAAGGATAGGAGGTAGTTCAAAGAATAAATGGAAAATTTGAGTATTAGACTAAGAAGCCACCCAAGTAGGGCAGGCCCACGGACCTAGGTAGTAGTTGTGGTCAAAGGGACAATGAATGGAGCTCCTCCTTTTTTCTCCCCTTGTTTCAAATTCTCCAAAGTCACCCTCCCCTTGTGTCACATGCCCACCTGTTGGCTGGTAGGTGGTGGAGAGGACTGGCTGGCAGTCTGCCTGCAGTAAGAAACAAGTCAGTCCCCAAAAGAAAAGGCAAGTGCAGTTCCCAAAGGAAGGGGGAAAGATCTTGGGTAGTCTAAATTAGATACTCGGTGGTAATCTGGTAATGCGCAGCACTGGGGAGCTTATTAGAAATGCAAATAGGCTGGCAGAGCCTCAGGTCTACTGAGTCAGAATGTCTGGGGGTGGGCCCCAGGAAGCTGTACGACAACAATTTCTCAAGCAAGCTCAAGTTTGAGAAGCCCTGGTCTAAACAATCAGATGCTAACCTTGGCTCCAAAGCGTATGACTAGAACAAACAGGTTGAAGGTTAAAAGAAGAGATTTTAGACAAAAATAAGGAAAGCAAGGTCTAAGTGTCATGACAAGTGCAGTCACAGCCCAGGGAACCAAGAAGCTCCCCACTACAGAAAAAATTAAAGTGGAAACTCTCAGAATGCTGTGGAAGAGATTCAATACCAAGTGACCTTTAAAGTCCCTTGTAATACTGAGAGCTGACCTTGTAATGCTGAGTGTTTTGACCATGATTTTCTTTAAATATCTACTGGTCAGTGATCATGACATAGAGTCCTTCTAGAGAAACTATAATTTCTCTTTGAATTGTGCCTTAATAGAGAAACTTCGTCTGCCCCTGAGAAGACAAAGAAGAGAGCTCAGAGACTCATATCCCAGGAGCAGGAGGGGACTTTTTTGTCCTGACATGTGCCACCATTAGACTTCCCAGGGAGAGGCCGGGCCTTGGTTGGGCAGGCTAAAAAGAAGCCTGGACTCTGGAATATTTCCAAGTGGGTACAGGACATAACAGCTGCCAATCCTAATAAACTTTCTCTTTTGTGGTCCATTAGCCAGTGATAAACCTCACTGGATTGACAAAGGCTGTCCAAATGGTCAGCTGGATCATAGATAGCCCAAAAACAAAAACAAACAAAAAAATACAATAAATATTTATCGAACAGATAAACAAAGAAAAATCAAAAAAGGAAAAAAAATAACCCTTAGGATCATACACAGACATATGGTCACACTGGGACATCAGTATGAGTCCTTTTTTAGATGAGATTAGCATTTCCCCCAATCAAAAATAATCCCGGAGAAGGTAGAAAGGAAACAAGCAACTCTCTTTGATCTCGTGGTGCTTGCCTATGAGGATGACTTGTCGAAGATTTCCCAACCACTCAGTTGGGAAACCCTCTTTCACGGAAATAACATGTTTCTTCAAAATATGCTCTATATCGCTTGATGAGAGTGACCTTTTATAAAAACCAAACCAATCCTGATGTTTCCCATGCTCTCAGAAGGACTGGCATTGCTTCCAAGCACTGAAATGCTGTTTCCCCCTTGCTTCTGCTTAGATCCAGCGATGGAGAAAAAGAAGTAAAATGCCCCTGACGAAACAGCTATACAACCCTTCCTTCTTAGGGGAAGGCAATTTTCACTCATAAAGTTTTTCTCTTTTCATTTAGTCCTGTAAATGTACACCCTGACTCTTCGGGGGTGACTGTGAATCTCCCGAGTTTGTTCATAAATGTCCTGAATGTAGAAATGCAAGCAGTGAGTGACAGAACATAAAAGGCCTTTGCAGAAGTCTGTGTGCCTCAGCGTTTTTATTCTTGACAGACACATTATGTTGTAAACACCTAAGTGCTAGCTTTATTTCTCTTCTGCCAAAAACAAGGCCCAAATCTTGGTGAATTTAAAATCTGTATGGGACACAGACAGTCATTAAATATTATAAGGCAGAGATCTTAAAAACTTTGGTAGAATGTTTAAGTGGAAAAGAAAAAAAACCCTTAATGATATACAGAAAAAATAACATGACGGACATAATTCATTTCAGCTGATGTGGCTGGTTTTTTTTCAGAGAGGAATTATTCTCATGAATTTTTGTTTTGACTGTTTTATTGTTGTTCAGCTGTCTGTCCTATAAAAGGGGGTAGCTATATTATTTTTTAGGTGGCAACAAAGGGTTTTATACATTCACCACCCAGGAAGGTAAATAAGGTGATTAATTCAGCCAAGCTGCTAACAACTGAACTGATGCAGGTCCTTGTCCTCACTGATTGCAGAAGTATGTCTCTGAACAATGGTTGGGTTGGGAACCTACCCCTAAGTATCTCTTATAATGAGCATATATTAATGGCAAATGTCTATAAATTATTCAAGTGACAAATATCCATTGCTGTGATAAATGTAACAGTTAAATAATGTAATCCCTGTCCTTCAAGTCTTTTCAGAACGCTTTCTTGCATATTTACCCTCTGGAGGTCCATCTTTCCAAACTGTAGAAATTTCTACTTTACGCTCATAATTATTTTTCTGAGGAAGTTACCAGAACTCATGCCTTCCTGGCAGTCTGCTGAAGGCAACAGAAAGTAGACCAGAGTTTCAGCTAGAGAACCAGAACCTATCAACTTCCTCTTTTGTCTCTTCCTCTAGAAGTAAATATTTCACCTCAGACCTGAAGGATGAAATGAAGTTGTAGGTAAAGTTAGGGCAGAAGCATTCCAAGAAGAGGGAACAAAAGAATGAAGATCTTAAGATTAGAAAGGAGCTTGGTGTGCTCAAGGTGCAGGGGAAAGACCGTGTGAATACAATAAAGTCAGAAAGTGTCCAATGGCCTGAGGTAATTGTCGGACACCCAACTACAGACCAGGGAAATTCAGAGAACACCAACCAGGATAAATGCCAAGAAAACTACATTTAGGCATATCATATTCAAACTTCAGAAAATCAAATATTTTTTTTTTAAATCTTGAAAGAACCCAGAGGATAAAAAAATCTTACCAAAAGAGGAGCAAAGGTAAGAATTACATCCAACTTCTCTTCAGAAACTATGCAAGCAGGAAGAGAGTGAAGTAAAATATTTAAGGTGTTGTAAAGAAAATCTCAGCAATCGAGATTTCCATAACCAGAGAAATTATCCTTCAAAAGTTAAGGAAAAATAAAGATTTTCTATGACAAAAAAAAATTTTTTTGTTATTGCAGTGCAAAGTGGCTAAGACAAGGGATCAATTACCAGATATATAAAGAACTACAACTCAACAATAATGACAATAAAAATCCAACTTTTAAAAATGGGTAAAGGACTTGAACAAACATTTCTCCAAAGAGGATTTGCAAATGGCACTAAGCAGTTGAAAAGATGCTCAGCATTAATAATCATTTGGGAAATGCAAATTAGACTCCACCTCATACCATGAGGATGGTTGGTATCACGAAGACAGAAAATAACAAGTGTTGGCAAGGATGTGGAGAAATTGGAACCAGTGTGCACTGTCGGTTGGAATGTAAAATGGTACAGCCACTATGGAGATTAGTATGGTACTTCCTCAAAAAATTAAATGTAGAGGGGCACCTGGGTGGCTCAGTTAGTTAAGTGTCCAACTCTTAATTTTGACTTGGGTCATGATCTCCGGGTTATGAGATCAGACCCTGCTTTGGGCTCTGTGCTGGGCATGGGAGCCTGCATAACACTGTCTTTCTCCCTCTGCCCCTCCCCCCTGTCCATTTTCCCTTTATTAAAAAAAAAAAAAAAAGGAAAGAAAAACTAAGCATAGAATTACCAAATGATCCTGCTATTCCACTTTGGTGTATATGCTCAAAAGAGTTGAAATCAGGGATTAGGAGAAATATTTGTGCATCCATATTTTTAATAGTCCACAACTGAAGCAACCCAAGCATCCATCAATAGATAAATATGTAAGAAAACCCAATATGTAGATATAGGGAACAATTACTCAGCCTTACAAAGAGGAAATTCTGACACATGCTACAAACAGATGAACCTTGAAGACATTATGCTCACTTCACTAAATTAAAAATACCGTATTATTCCACTTGTAGGAGGTATCTAGACCAATCAAACTCATAGAGATAGTAAACAGAATGGTGGTTGCCAAGGGCTGAGGGGAGAGGGAAGCAGGCAGTTAGCGTTTAATGAGTTTTGCAAGATGGAAAGAAGTCTGCGATGAATGGTGGTGGTGGCAGCACCAAAACATGAATGTACATAATTCCATTGAGGAGTGCACTTAAAAATGGCTAAAATGGTAAATTTTACATTGTGCCTATTTACCACAATAAAAAATACAAGCAAATACATGAAGTGAATGTATAAAGATAAAAAGTTCTATACATAGAATGATTTAAATTATATACAATAAGAAAAAATAAAATCCTAGGGAAAAATACACAAAATATTGACATCAAATCTGTTGAGGAATAGAGTTACGGTTACTTTTTTAAGATTCCATGTATGGAGTTTAAAGATGGTTTTTAATAACTGTGTCTCATTTTTATAGTAAAACAATTTGAGAGAAAAATTATGTTACTGAGGGATGATATATTTGGCAGAAACCAAGGAATCAGTAATGCTCACAGAGAGTTAAAAGTCAGTGAGAAAAACAACATGGACCCTAATTTGAAATTAATAAGGTAACTAAAAATCAGTTTATATGTTTGAGTTATATAAATGCAAACAGAAACATGATTCTGGTTTTAACAAGAATACCAGAACTATTAAAATAGGGGCAGAGGGAATAAACCAAAGTCACCAACATCACTTGGGTTTTCGTAGATAAGAAAGCTCAAGACAGATTGTACGAAAAGGGGGACATAATTTTTATTTCCTTTTACTCTAATAAAGGCCTATAATTGGGGCGACTAGGTGGCTTAGTCTTTTAGGCGACCGACTCTTGATTTCAGCTCAGGTAGTGATCTCAGTGTCATGAGATTGAACCCCGCGTGGAGCTCTGCTCTCTGCTAGGAGTCAGCTTGAGACTCCTCTCTCTCCCTCTCCCTCTGCCCTTCTCCATTGCACTCTCACTCTCTGTTGTTCTATCTCTCTAAAATAAATAAATAAATCCTAAAAAAAAAAAAAAAAGGTCTGTACCTTTACCATCATGGCATTTCTAAGAAATCATTAACCATGGTAGGAGCGGAACTACAAATGGTAGCCTAGGACCTCCAGCAGGGAGTTGGCAAAGTCATTACATGTTATGAAAGAGAACCAACAAGAGAAAAATGATTCAGTAAAGAAAAAGAGAGCCAGAGCTGACCAATAGGAAGGTTATGAGAGTCAGAGACAATCTTCTCAAGGTCCATATGGACTACACGATTTGAAATTGGATTAGGAAAACAAATCAAATTGCTTTTTTAATATTTGGGAAGCAATTTTAGAACAGCTTGAGTAATAACAAATTCAATATTCCCCTCTCTATTTATAAATGCAAACGCTAGTGCCAAGCAGGAAAACTGGCTGGCTGACTCTCCTTTATACAGCAATCTATCCTCAGACACCCTAGCTTTGTGCCCTGGCACACTATTATGGAGGCATCCCTTGTGCGAGTGGAGGAGAGAGAAAAGAGACAAGGAAGTACTTCCATATCTCTATGGTTCTATCCTTGGTATCTATCAACATTTTAAATGTGCTCAACCTTTGACACAGCAACCTACTTGTAGGAATACATCCTAAAGAAATTCTTGTACAAGTATACCCAAGCCATGTTCATGGCAGTATTTTATTAAAGGCAGCCCCTTGAAGTCAACCTAAATGTCCATGCATTTGAGAATGACGAAATAAACCATGAAATGTTCCAACTAAGAATACCATGCAGTCATTAAACAGAATCAGTTACATCTGTCTGACATGAAAGGATGTCTATGGTGTGTTGTTGAACAAAAAAAGTAAAGTTTTAATAATATATACAATGGAATCTCATGCACTTCAAAAACACATGTATATATTTGTGTGAGAGTATGTGTGAACATGTATATGTGTATGTATATATACATGACTGTATAGAAAGGGATACTAATAGCTAACACGCATAGTCTTTGTGATTATTAGCAATCACAAATTATCAGCAATAACACTCAAGGGAACAAGTGTAAGTAAGAAAGGTTGGGGCGATAGCAGGAGGGGAAGAATGAAGGGGAGTAAGTCGGAGGGGGAGATGAACCATGAGAGACGATGGACTCTGAAAAACAAACTGAGGGTTCTAGAGGGGAGGGGGTGGGGGGATGGGTTAGCCTGGTGATGGGTATTAAAGAGGGCACATTCTGCGTGGAGCACTGGGTGTTATACGCAAACAATGAATCATGGAACACTACATCAAAAACTAATGATGTAATATATGGTGATTAACAACAATTTTTTTAAAGGTGGGGGCAAAACTATCCCTTTTTAATTTGTCATCTTATGCATCGATGAAAATGTTTTATAATTCTGAATATTAATTAAGTTAAAAGTATTTAAACTTATTTTAAATTTGGCTCTTCTTCTACATCTTTCTAACAATGTTCAGAAATAAAGCTTAGAAGCCAAGCCTATTACAAAATTAAGAAGCCGCCAAGAAGCACATTATTCTAAAATATGCAGTGCATGAGAGCACTTCAGGCTCTCCTTTCATCGTGAAATCAGTCTTCAGGATAACTATGGTATTGCTTTTGTCAAGTCTCCTGAGACCTCTAAAAAGATGCAGAATCTTCACTCCAGAAGTGAGCATGAATTAAGTAGCATTTCCATGTTCTTCAGAGCCATCCTGAAAAGGCAGGTCATGGGCTGCGCTAGCTCACTATTGCTCTGAACGAAAGACAAAACACTATCCCCGTTCTCCTGGTGCTGACGATAGCCACTACAAGCCACATTCGATCTGCAAACAATGCCACCATTTCTCAGTCTCTGCCTTTGTCTACACATATATCTGCCTTAGCGTAAACCCTTCATTCCGTGTGCGTGCGTGTGTGTGTGTGTGTGTGTGTGTGTGTGTGTGAGAGAGAGAGAGAGAGAGAGAGAGAGAGAGAGAGAGAGAGAGAATGCATTAGCTCGGTATTTATCCAACCTTCCTATGCCCATGTCCTTCTGAGGCTGCTGTCCGAAGTATTGCACATTCCTATGTTTTTTTTTTTTTTCATTTGAGTATAGTTGACACCATCTATGAATGTTCTGAAACCTTCTGGCAAAACTTTGAATCATTATTAAAGCTGGTACAGCGGGAGAATGAGTCAAACCCATGTCCCTCCTAGACCACTATGCTTGAGGTTAACATTTCACCCAGTCCTGCCCTACACTTGTACCCCTCCATGTTCTCCCAGGCACTGGCTTCACAGTAGACCAGTACCAAGGATCTAGGCAGCCCCACAGTCTCAGGAAGAACCAGAATAAGAATAGGGGAGTAAAACCAAGACTTGGTTACTGAAAAGTTGGTTGTACTTCGCGAGAACTATTCACATTTGCCTAATGGCACAGCATCTCACAGAAGAGACAGGTGCCGATAGCCATTGGTAATGGCACATAAACACAAAGAAACCTGAAGGAGCATGAGAGGTCACCTCAGCACTCCCAGTGCCAGGAATATAAGCAGTTCCCAAAGACAAGAGGGAAAACTTTTCAGCATCTCTGGGACAAAAACTCAACTACAATGACCGTTTTCTCTTGTTTACCTAAAAAAAAGTGCATTTAATCCTTCTTCTCCTTCCCCCTGTTACTTAGTTAACATGATTCAGCTTTCACATTCAGATCAAGTGTGAGATCTCCAGTCAAGCTTCCCCTAGACTCAGGCATTGTCCCTATTATAGGCTCTCCATGCTTTGTACTGTGAGAGTACTGATAGCATCCACCAACATTGCAATTACTTCCTCATTTGTGTGATTGATTCATTATAATTATGGCTGCCTCCTTACTAACCTCTAAGCTCCATGAGGACTTAGTCTTCTAGCACTGTGCCTATAATACGATCAGTCCTCAAAAATTTATTGAATAGAAGGGCAAAAAAACTAAGGAAGGAACAGATGATGCCAGCTCATCTCAAGCTGCCAGCTTCCTTTCCACTCAACACCACCTTGGTCAGGCTTGACTCCTTTGTCAGTACATGAACTAATCATCAATAGCAAAGGCAGTGAGGTTGAGGTTCATCTATAAAGTATGTGTATAAGGGGTGCCTGGGTGGCTCAGTTGGTTAATCTTCTGCCTTCGGCTCAGGTCATGATCCTGGGGACATGGGATGGAGTCCCACATTGGGCTCTCTGCTCATTGGGGAGTCTGCTTCTCCTTCTGTGTTCTTCCTCTCTTTCTCTCTCTCTCTCTCTCAAATAAATAAATAAATAACCTTTAAAAAATAAAATAAATAAAGTGTGTGTATAAGTCATTAGGGCTTATGCAAGAGAGAAGACTAAGGTTTTATAGGGCTCCTACCTCAGCTTCTCCAGTTTATCGACATTCAGAGGCATGAGGCTGACTTAAGAGTAAAATCAGAAAATGTGCTTGTGGGAGAAAAGATAGCTGATAGAGAAGACCATCCGAAAGCAGGAAAGGCCAAGCCTGGGGATGGTCTAGTAGTAATCATGATGGTCTAGGCTCAGGAAGATGGTTCAGCACTGTTTCAGTGCCAAAAAATCCAATCCTTCAGAGGCCTTGATACTAGACATGAGCTCAACATGGAGTGGGTGCAGTATGTTCCTATGAGATGTCCTTCATTAATCATGGCCCTAACACTGCTAATAGAGCATTAAAATGACAAAGGACTAATTTGTCTTGCAATAACTTGAGAGATTTTATTGCTCCTCTAAAGCCAACAGGCAATTCAATGAATCAAACCCATTTTATAGAATACTTTGACAAATTATGTATCATTTTTAAAACCTTTTCTGTTATTAACATATTACATTCCCTTCCAATTTCAAGTACCTCCCCTTTACCATAACAACCTGCATCCCATGACAAGCAGAGAGCTATTATCAGCAGAGAGGAGCATTCCCAATTCAGACATGTCTGCCTTCTTTCTGAAAGATCTCAGCCTTGTAGAATATTTTAAATTTCTTCTGCATTTATACTAATCATGGAAAGCTTTAGAATTGGAAAAATAAAAGTTCCTAAGAAAATGTTCTGCTGGTATGAAAATAGAACTGGAATATATTTTAAAGTGACAAGTATATCAGTTAATTCATGTGCCAGAGAAAATAAATCAGTAATACAAAGGGAAAGTTTCTAAATATACAACACATCCTCTTTTTTTTTCAGTAAATCAATATTTATTGAACACTTATAATGTGCTGGATAGTGTGTTAGATGATGAAATACAGACCAAAACATATTGTAACAAAGATGATTAACTGAAGAGGAAAAAAAAAAAAACAAGGCTTCCCTAGGTACATGGGCAAAGGATACAGACAATTCTCAAAAGAGGGCACGGTATGGAAAAAATAAACATGCATAAAAACCAGATCAAGTAGTGATTGGAGATACAACTTAAAACCATAATGAGATTGGGGTTATGGGGTGGCCCAGTCAGTTAAACATCTGACTCATGATCTCAGCTCAGGTCTTGATCTCAGGGTCATGAGTGCAAGCCCTGTATTGGGCTCCATGCTGGGTGTGGAGCCTACTTAAAAAATAAAATAAAATAAAATAAAATAATGAGATCATTTCAGTGATCAAGTGAACAAGAATTACAAGTGAAGAACATTCTTTCCTTTTTTTTAAGATTTATGTATTTATTTTAGAGAGGGGGGAGGGGCAGAGGGAAAGAATCTCAAGCAGAATTCCCACTGAGCCTGGAGCCCACCAGGGACTTGATCTCATGACCCATGTGATCATGACCTGAGCTGAAACCAAGAGTTGAGCATTCAACCGAGTTACCCAGGAGCCCCAGAACATTATTCCTTAATTTTACTATAATAATAGTTTTGGGGGAGGGGGTCTATATTTCAACTACTTTAATTTGCCGAAGTCCACATATTTTGAATTTGAGTCAGATAGTTTATTTATTAATTACTATTGCTGGCTGTTTCTAATTAATTACTATTCCATTTTCTAACAAAGCCCTTACATTTACTCGATCAGATTTTGTCTTACTTCCCCAAAACAATCTTTTTGTTGCCTTGCCTTCAATGTACAGAGGCTGCTTTTTTCCAGAATGCTCAAGCACATGCCTACTTTCTCGCTCCCTAGATAAATGCCTCTCAATGGACTAATAGAGTTAAAGAGGAGTATGAGTTTCTGGAGCTACAGCTAACTAAGCTGTCTTAGTGAATAACTCAAAATGCTTCTTACCTTGTATTATCTCCATGGTAAAGTTAAGTAAATTTAACATAACCATTATAAATTAAGGCTTGTCCTTATTCAAGTAAGCAGAGCCCATGAGACTATTCTTCGGCACTGTCCAGAGATCTAGAAATGAAGTAGCAGGGCTACATTGTCATTCGTGCCACAGAACTGCACTCACAGGAATGACGAGTGCCAGGCACCGGGTGGGAGGCTGAAGAGAAGGAGATCAGACCAGTACGCATCTGTCTCTCAGGCCTCGAGCAGCTTGATATGGAAGAGCATGCACTCATTCCAGACAAATCTGTTTTGTTTTGTTTTAAGTTTTGGAAGTTCCTGATTTGGCAAAATAGATCATGTCATATGTTTCCTAAGCTCTTTCTCTTTATCTAGAGCAGTAATTCTCCAGGTGTAAGCAGGAGGGATATTCCTAAGAGAGGTGGTATACACCAGCATGATGGGATGGGAGAATGCATAGCTTGAAAAGGCATAGGATACACCTTCTTGAGTCGGAAAGATGGGGGCCAAGAAGCAGGGAATGACCCACAACTTAAGGTATATTCTGTCTAAGCAGCAGCTTGGGTGCAGAGGAGAAAAGGCAAGTCAAAGAATACCACTCTTGATGGTTAAAACTATCTAATGGAGATGTTTACATCGGGAGACATTGCAAACATGTCACCCCCAGCAAGGACTATTCCTTTTTCTGAGTTATCCGCCCCATGGGATCCTCTAAGCCAGAGCTGACTCTGGGCATAATCATTAAGTATGACCTTTGGACAATCCCGTCTCTCCTGATGGTGGTCATTTCAGCCGACTGGGGGCCTTGTCTCTTCCTGCCAATATTGGAGGCCCAATATCTGATATCGGAGACTGGGGGGCTTGTCTCTTCCTGCTCTGATATTGGAGACCCAGTGCTCTTTGTGGTACATGAATGCCCAGACTCTTCCTCACATCCCAGATCCAGGGACAACTTTTCCAAGACACCCACCAAACTTGTTGAATCCATCTTCTTCCTCTATCACTGAGATGCATACTCTTCTCAAAGACTCTCATTTCTTGGTGCCTCTTGAGCAGATAATTCACAGTGAATTTAAATGACTGGTTAAGTGCAACAAAATTGCTTATGGTTTTGTATCTGCACAGTAATCATGTTTTTTTAGACTTACACATCCTATGTATAATTGAGCTGAAGACAGAATGGCATCCTAAGATAAAATTGATTTGAAACATGACAGTTAACAAAGATGAGGACCTAGGTAAGTGGATTCTTGGACAGATGTATGTTGACACAAGACATTACATTGTAAGATGGAGTGGTAGCAAGAATATTTAGGGCAACAAAAATGATAAAGTATATGGGAAAAGATATAAGGAAGCTTCCTAAGCAAGAAAAGCAGATGTGATCATCAGCTGCAGAGCCAAAGCAGAGGTTTCAGAGCCCAAAATGAGATCAGTATTGATTTCCACAATATTTACACCAACATTCAACCCAAGTAGGCATTTGCGGCAACATGCTCTCACCAAATAACAGTTCACAAAACAATGTGGATCCTGGTCACTGTATCAAACTCTTTGGCCTTGCCTCTTGCTAGCCGTAGGTCCTTGGGCAATTCTACATCTTCGTTCTGCCAGGTTCCTCATTTGTAAAATGTGAGTTGACAATAGTATCTACCACAAATGTTTTCCATAGTGACTCCATGTATTGGTAACAGTAAAGAACTAAATACAGCATCTAGAACATAGTAAACACTCAAAAACCATGTCACTATTCATGCCAACACTGGAAATGATCTTTAATTTTTATACCTTTACATCTCTTTCATCTTTCCCAATTCAATTTTATCTTACTTGCAATTATCTTAATCTGCAATTACCTTATAAGTGTAAGTGAGCTTTATCACGTGCATTAGCATTTACTGTGTTTGCACTGGAAATTATTCATATACTTTGCCCATTTTCCCTTTTTTTTTTTTAACTGATTTGTAGATATTTTCCCAAGGTTGATATCTGGTTTTTAAGATTCTTTTTTTTTTTTAGAATTAGTCTCATAAAAAGGAATTCAAACAATACATTTTTCAGACATGAAGCATATCTGAAATATGTCCAGATGCCAAGATCTTAGGGTCATTGTAAATATGAAGAAACTGAAAGCTGAGGTCTTATGGCTATAAAATAAAATATTTTTACACATACACACACATATATATGTGTGTGTGTGTATATATAATATATATATATATTTGCATATATATATTCATACACACACACACACACACACACACCATGGAGTTTTGTTAAGAAATATTTCCAAGCCCTTGTTTATGGAACTCCTATAAAGAAGGGCTTGGAAGCATTTCCCGAAAATGGGATGTTGTAGAAATGTATAACATCACACTGTCCTTTGGTACCCTGCTCAGTGTAGCTGGTTCTTCTTCAACAAGACTCCTTTCCATGAAATGCACCAAGACTATCTACTTCAAAGCCAACGCACATCATCCAAAGTGCCTGGAACACAGACAGCACCAGAATAGGCCGTTACAGCCTCCTTCCCGTGTTTACAGAGCAAAAGGACCCAGAAAAGTTGCACTCTCTAAAAATAGCTGAGCCGAAGCAACTGTTTCAGAGGAGCTATTTCTTTCTTTATTTGTTTTAAATAAAAAAAATTAAAAAAAGGAAGAACTTCAATTTAAACAATGCTACACTGGACTTTATCTTAAATCAATAAACACCAATTAAGCTAATATACCTATCAGGCTGAGTCTCAAATAGGTTTTGAAGCTCCCAGTTAATTGTCCATAAAAGCCTTGTCATTATTTTTACTATTTCTCAATAAAATGTAAAGTGCTTTGACATCACACACACAGAAAGCAAGAGCCAGGCAGAATCAACCTAACCTCTAGTACATGTCTGTTAGCATAAAGATACTTCAACGTCCTCAGCACTTGTTTATAACTTCATTCAGTGACAGTCATCACTGTTGGGTCAAATAGTTAATGATTGCCTGCTATACATTGGGCCTGGAAATCCACAATACATATAATAGTTCTTATCTCAATCAATGATGGAATTTAGGGAACAATGGGGGGGTGAATGACAATGACAACACATCAAGAGAAGTTAGGAGGTGTTCCTAAGCAGCTTCCGGGAGGAAGTGACCTCTAAGAAGAGACTTTAAGAATATGAATAAAGGGGCACCTGGGTGGCTCAGCCATTGGGCATCTGCCTTCGGCTCAGGTCATGGTCCCAGGGTCCTGGGATGGAGCCCCACACAGGGCTCCCTGCTTGGCGGAAAGCCTGCTTCTCCCTCTCCCACTCCCCCTGCTTGTGTTCCCTCTCTCGCTGTGTCTCTCTCTGCCAAATAAATAAACTCTTTAAAAAAAGAAAAAGAATATGAATAAAAGTTGGGGTGCCTGACTGGCTCAGTAGGAAGAGCCTTTGGCTCTTGGGGTTGTGAGTCTGAGCCCCACACTGGGTGTAGAGATTAAACAAATAATTTAGAGAATATGAATATAAAAGTAAGCAAAGGGGGAAACAAATTCCAAGTATAAGGAAATGCAATTACAAAAGTGAAGGGGAAAAAAAACACAAACTTTGTTAATTATATCTCAATAAAATGGGGGGGAAGCAATGAACAAAGCACTGTCCTTATCCTTGAGGAGTTTACAGTCCGATTGGAGAGAAAGATAAGCAGTCAGGTTACATCCCTTAGTGAATCACAAATCATGAGCTATGTAAAGCTCTCTAAGAAAACAAAGGGTTTTTTTGTGGATGGCACATCTTCCAATGCTTTAAAATTTAAATGTATTTTATTTTTTTTAAGATTTTATTTATTTATTTGACAGAGAGATAGAGAGCACAAGTAGGCAGAGAGGCAGGAAGAGAGAGAGGGAGAAGTAGGCTCTGCACTGAGCAGGGAGCCTGATGCTGGACTCACTCCTAGGACCCTGGGATCATGACCTGAGCCGAAGGCAGAAGCCTAACCAACTGAGCCCCCCAGGTGCCCCTAAAATTATTTTAAATAAAAGCTACTTAATAATATGCTTGGCCCTTGAACAATACAGGAGTAAGGGGCACCAACCCCCCTCCAACAGCCAAAAATCCATGAATAACTTTTGACCTCCCAAAAATTCAACCACTAATAGCCTACTGTTAACTGGAAGCCTTACCGGTAACATAAACAATATATTAACACATATTTTGTATATGCTATATGTATTATATACTGTATTCTTATGATAAAGTAAGCTAAAGAAAAGAAAATCTTATTAAGGAAATCATAAGGAAGAGAAAATACAGTTACAGAACTGTATTTACTGAAAAAAAAAAAATCTGCATATAAGTGGACCCATGCAGCTCAAACCTGTTCAAGGGTCAACTGTAATTGATTTTGGGGGAAGTTAAACTAGAAATTTTGAAATCGGACTCCCTGAGTTAAAAAATTCCTGCTCCAGGGAAGGGTACTCTGGCCAGCTGGCTGCCTCAGAGAGCCCCAGCCGCTAGCCCACTTCAGCCTCAGCAATCCCCCCAAGGAAGCCCATCACACCCATACCTGCTGGAGCTACAGCAGTCCCACCAAGGCAACCCCAGTACAGCACACACCAGAACGCTCCCACAAAGTGCCCATTACATCTCCAGCATCTTGCAAAGGAGACACAGGCACAAAGAATCCTGGGACACATGAGACCAGAACCCACTTCATTTCCAGGTGACTGACCAGAGCAACCCCTGCAAAGAACACCTGAGGACACCCCCACCTCAGCATATACCTGCTTCACCTTCGGCTGTGCTGCCAGGCTGCCCTCTGCAGAGAGCACCCCCAGACCTCCCAAACCATTCCCACGTTAGCTCCAGACATCACCAAGGCAGCCTCAGCAAAAGTACCTAGGATTCCCAGCCTATGCCCACTACAGCTCCAGCCATCCGGCCAAAGCTGCCAAGCACACACAGTCTACAAGGGAATGTTCCTATATAGGCCATTTCTTCAAGCCTAAGAAAAGTAGCTCTTCCATCTAATTAATAGAAACAAATGCAGAAAGTCAATTAATATACGACAAAAGAGCCAAGAATATACAATGGGGAAAAGACAGTCTCTTCTATAAATTATGTTGGGAAAATTGGAGAGTTAGACACAAAAGAATGAAACTGGACCATTTTCTTACACCATACACAAAAAAAAAGTCAAAATGGATTAAAGACCTAATTGTGAGATGTGTTCACATCTCACATAAAACTCCTAAAAGAAAACATAGACAATAATCTCTTGGACGTCACCCTTACCAGTATATTTATAGATATGCTTCCTCAAACAAGGGAAACAAAAGCAAAAACAAGTGGAACTACACAAAAAAATAAAAAGCTTTTGCACAGCAAAGGAAACCACCAACAAAACAAAAAGGCAACCTAATGAATGGGAAAATATATCTGCAAATGATATATCTGATATGGGGTTAATATTCAAAATACAGAAAGAACTCATACAACTCAATACCAAAGCAAAACAAAACAAAACAAAAAAACAATCTGATTTTAAAAATCGGCAGGGTATCAGGATAGACATTTTTCTGAAGAAGACAATTAACAGACATACAAAGATGTTTAATAACACTAATCATCAGGAAAATGCAAATCAAAACCACAATGACATATGACCTCACAACTGTCAGAATTGCTAATATCAAAAAGACAAGAAATAACAAGTGTTGGTGAGGATGTAGAGAAAGAGGGAACCCTCTTGCACTGTTGGTAGTAATGTAAATTGGTGCATATGCATTGGAAAACAGTACAGAGTTTATTTAAAAAATTAAAAATAGAACTGCCATACAATCCAGCAATTCCACTACTGGGTATTTACCCAAAGAAAACAAAAACAGTAATTCAAAAAGATATATACACCTCTATACTTATTACAGCATTATTTATAATAGCCAAGATATGGAACACCCTAAGTGTTCACTGATAGGTGAATGGATAAAGATGATGAGTGTCTGTATATATACACACATACACACACACATATATATAATGGAATATACAAATATATATATATATATATATATATATATAATGGAATATCAAATATTAGCCATAAAAAAGAGATCTTGCCATTTACAACAACACGGATGGACCTAGAGGGTATTATGCTTAGTGAAAGAAGTCAGACAGAGAAGACAAATACCATATCATTTCACTTGTACATGGAATCTGAGAAACAAAACAAATGAACAAATAAATAAACAGAAACAGAAACAGACTCATAAATACAGAGAACACAATGGTGGCTGCCAGAGGGGAGAGGGTAGGAGATGGGCAAAATAGGCGAAGGGGACTGAAACATACAAACTTCCAGTTATAAAATAAATAAGCCACAAAGATGAAAAGTACAGCATAGGGAATATAGTCAATAACATTGTAATAACTTTGCAAGGTCACAGATGGTGACGACACTTATCTTGGTGAGCATAGCATAATGAATAGAATTGTTGAATCACTATGTTGTACACCTGAAACTGATATAACATGGTATATCAATTATATTTCAATAATAATTTGTTTTAATTCCAGCTCCACACACTAGAAAAATTCCATTTTGCTTCCCATACCTCCTTATACAGATACATAAGAGTCTCACTGGGCCTCACTGAGGGAGGTCCTGGAGTAATACACTGAACAAGATGTGCTTTCCAGTCTTCAAAGATCTTACCATTTTGTAGTAAACACTGATCATAAATCCAGGCTATTTCAATTTGTTTAGCTCCTCACTAATAATGAGGCAAACTGAATGGGGCTAAGGAGCATGAAGAAAGTAAAAATAACATAAACCTTTATGTTTATGAAAGGGTTCAGGAAAGAAATGTGAGATTTAGATGCTCCTTAAAGCTGCAAGATAAATTTATATTTACCAAAGAAAATGTATATAGTAAGGAGAGGCAAGGGTCTAAAGACAGTATGCAAGGAGTGCAGATTTTAACAATGGTCAAAGGAAAAGACACCCACAAAGTAGCCTGAGAAGGGTGGGGGGGGAGGGGGAGAGAGAGAGAGAGAGAGAGAGAGAGAGAGAGAAAGTGGGGAAGAGGCAAGAGATCTAGAAGAGTATGGTGTTACAAAATGCAAGAAAAGATGAGGAGTTAATGCTTAATGTACAGAGCTTCTGTTTGGAATGATAAAGAATTTTGGAAAGTGACCATGGTAATGGTTGACTAACATTGTGAAAATAATTAAACAGAGAGCGGTGATGGTTGAACAACATTGTGGTATAATTAATGTCATGAAATTGTACACTTAAAATGGCTAAAATGGCAAATTTTATGCTATATATATTTTACCACCAAAAAATAGCAACAGAAAAATCTGAAGAAAAGAGTATTTCAGAAAGAGGGTATGGTCAAGTGCTGTTTGCTCTTTAAAGTTTTAGTAAGATGGGGGGGTGCCTCAGTGACTCTGTTGGTGGAGCATGTGACTTCTGATCTCAAGGTTGTGGGTCTAAGCCCCATGTTGGGTGTAGAGATTAGTTAAAAATGATATATTTTTAGGGGCGCCTGGGTGGCTCAGTCGGTTAAGCACCTGCCTCTGGCTCGGATCGTGATCCCAGGGTCCTGGGATCGAGTCCCACATTGGGCTCCTGCTCCGCGGGAAGCCTGCTTCTCCCTCTCCCACTCCCCCTGCTTGTGTTCCCTCTCTCGCTGTGTCTCTCTCTGGCAGATAAATAAATTTTAAAGATCTTTAAAAATTAAAATAAAAAATGGTTTTAGTAAGATAAGGAATAAAAAGTACACTTTTTTGAGTACACTAATGAGGATGTCATTAGCAGCATTTGTAGGCACTACAGAGAAAGGGGAGGGAAGGAGTCAGAGGAATAAATGGAGAAGTGAGGTCAACAAACATAGACAAATCTCTGAAGAGCGTTGCCCGACAAGAAGAGAAGGGAGAGAGGATGGCAGCTAAAGGGGCCTCTGCAGGTGAAAGACTTTTATTTCCCTTTTAAAAAAGAAATAGTTGAGCAGGTCCTTTACCACATGTCGTTTATTCTCAGCTAAAACTCTGGTCTCTCTGAGTAGATTCCAGCAGAAAAGGTGGGGGGAAATTCCCTAGTGAAAAAGCCATTAATTACAAAAACACAAAGGAGTTAAGAGTAAGATAAGTTTATCACCTGCCTTTGTTCCAGATAAGTGGCTGTCTCTTTCATTCCTAAAGGATCTCCAAGTAAGAGTCATCAGCCTCCCTGTTGGTCAGTTCCATGATGCAATCATCCATAAAGACAAGAAGAACTTCCTTTATCAAACAGAACTCCCTGGGTGCCATTCCATCCCATTTTCTCTTGCTCTGATCTGCACAGTGGGACATTAAGGGCAATTGGTAAACGACACCTCAGATTAAATAAACCCAGTGTTACTCCCAGACTCTACTTCTAATCTATTTCTCAGCTCTCCCTCCAGGCTTCCTCTTAATTTCTCAACATTGCTTTTGTTGATCAATATCTGTCTTTTTATTTCCGCTTTCCTTCCTCTTTTCTTTGAAATACCTGTCAAACTCAATGTTGGGTATCAATCCATCTTTAAAGAGGTGCTGAGAAAAGCTTCCCAACCAGTTCCTCACTTATGTAACCTGTTTTTAGGGGGAAAAAATTTTTTTAAACAGTATTTCCAATGAATTTCTTCCCTTGGCAAAAATTGCAGCCTATGTCTCCTCCTTGTGCTCCAGCCTTACAACCCACTATGAACTCATCCATTTATTCAGAAAATATTTACTGAGGCCATCCTTTGTGCCAGGAACCATGGAGGCACTGGTTTTACAAGAGAGAGAAACACCGTTTCTGCCCTAAAGTCTAATGAAGAAGTCACACATTAACCCAGAGATCACACAAATACACATAAAATTGTGCCATGCTTATAGTAACTGCAATGAGATAGAGTTGAGGCAGTAGAAGTGAAAATAAGTGAATTCAACCTAGTTGTTGAAGTTAGTTGCCAGATGGGAGGGGAGTAGGAAGGTGAGTGAAATGGGTGAAGGGAATTAAGAAGTACAGACTTCCAGTTATAAAATAAATAAACCATGGAGATGAAAAAAGTAAAAAGTAAAGTACAGGGGATACAGTCAATAATATTGTAATATCTTTGTATGTTGACAGATGGTAACCACGCTTACCATGGTGAGCATTTCATAGTGTATATAATCGTCAATTCACTATATTGTACACACGAAACTAATATTACACGTCAACTATACTCCAATTTAAAAAAAAATTTTTTTTTCCTGAGGAGGTACTAACTGAGCTAACACCCAAAAAAGGAGCAGAAAGTAAATGGTCTACAGCAAGCATAAAGGAGAGACGAGGTTAGAAGGGAGAGGAATCAACGTGTGAAAAATGCCCTGTGGCTGATCAGTGTGAGGCAGAATGGGGATAGAAAAGGCCCAAAGGAAGAGCCGCAGGTGAAATTGGGCCAGAGGTGCAGGAGGGTCTTACTAACAATTATGTTCTTTGAAATGAGCACTCTGGTTGCAGGAGTTAGTGCCAAGTGCAGGATGACTAAAAAACATCGCTAAACACTGGTCAGGAAGCAATTGCAGACGGGTCGGACTCAGTGTTTTTTCAGACTAGAATGGTTTCAAGAGGTAAATTTTTAGGAGGGAAAATTGACAAGACTTGATGATGAGTTAGATAGAGTGAAGGCCAAGGTTGGGGGCAGCTAGGGGTGGATGATCCCTGGGTTTCCAGCTTGAGTAGCTGTATGGAGGGCGGTGTTATTGACTAAGATAAGGGGAACTGGGACAGTTTGAGGAGGATGGTTGAAATTAGTGGAGCCTGAGCTTTGAGTTAGGATTAAGGTACTTTTACAGCAACTAGAAGATGTTACTGAACACATGGAGAAGAGAGGTCTGATATGAATTCCTGTGGAGGCACACAAGGTCATTTTAGATCATACACAAACTTTATTTTTATTTATTTGACTTAAGTGTTACAAATGAGTGATTTCAGAACTGTCAAGTAGAATTTTGTGAGTCCACTTAAAATCAATTTTTTAAAAAAATTAACTTAAAAAATAATAGTACAGCACAGGGAATACTGGATATTGGGGTGATAGTGGATTGGAGAAAATCTTGTATGGTACAGAAATATTACAGAGGGCGCCTGGGGGGCTCAGTTGGTTAAGCGGCTGCCTTCGGCTCAGGTCATGATCCTGGAGTCCTGGGATCGAGTCCCACGTCGGGCTCCCTGCTCGGCAGGGAGTCTGCTTCTCCCTCTGACCCTCTCCCCTCTCATGTTCTCTCTCTATCTCATTCTCTCTCTCAAATAAATAAATAAAATCTTTGTAAGAAAAAGAAATATTACAGAAATAAATAAATAAGTAAATAAGAGAAGAGATTCCTTCCTTCTCAACCTGTTCCAAAAAACTGAAGAGGAGGGAATACTCCCAAACTTATTTTATGAGGCCAGCATTACCCTGACACCAAAGTCAGATAAGAACACTACAAGAAAACTGCAGACCAATATCAATGATGAATATAGATGCAAAAACTCTCAACAAAATACGAATAAACCAAATTCAACAGCACATGAAAAGGATCATACACCACACTTGAGTAGGATTTAACCCTGGGATGCAAGGGTGGTTCGAGATACACTTCAATAAATGTGATACACCACACCAATAATATGAAAGATAAACATTGTATGATTATCTCAATAAATACAGGAAAAGCATTTGACAAAATAAAACATCCTTTCATGATTAAAACCCTCAACAGATTGGGTGTAGAAAGAACATACCTCAACGTAATAAAGGCCATGTATGACAAGCCCACAGCTAACATCATATTCAATGGTGAAAGACTGAAAGCCTTTCCTCTAAGAACAGAAGCAAGACAAGGGAGCCCACTCCCACCACTCCAATTCAATATAGACTAAAAATCATAGCCACAGCAATCCGTCAAGACAGAAAAATAAAAGTCCTCCAAATCAGAAATGAAGAAGTCTTTGTAATGAATATTTGACAAGGGAGCCAAGAAAACTCAGTAGAGAAAGGACAGTCTCTTCAATAAATGGCACTGGGAAAACTGTATAACCACATGCAGAAAAACAAAATGGGGGCCCTATCATACACTGCTCACAAAAATTAACTCAAAACGAATTAAAGACTTAAACATCAGCCCTGAAACTGTAAATTTCTCTAAGAAAACATAAAGGAAAAGCTCTTTGACATGAGTCTTGACAGCAATTTCCTAGATATGACACCAAAAGCACAAGCAACAAAAGCAAAAATGTCACTACATCAAACTAAGAAGCTTCTGCACAGCAAAAGAAATGACCAACAAAAAGAAAAGGCAACCTACAAAATGGGAGAAAATATTTGCAAACCATATATCTAATAAGGGATTCATATCCAAAATATATAAAGAACTCATATAACTTAATAACAAAAAAAATAATAATCCAATTTAAAAATGGGCAGAGGATCTAAATAGTCATGCTTCTAAATAAGACATACAGATAGCCAACAGGTACATGAAAATATGCACTTAACATCACTAATGATCAGAGAAATGCAAATCAAACCACAATGAGATAGCACTTCACACCTGTTAGAATAGCTATCATCAAAAAGACAAGACATAAGAAGTGTCAAGTGAGGATGTGGAATAAAGGGAACCCTCACACACTATCCATAAGAGTGTAAATTGTTACAACCACCACAGCAAACATGTGGAGGTTCCTCAAAAAGTTAAAAATAGACTACCATGTGATCCAGCAATCCAACTTCTGGATATATATCCAAAGGAAATAAAAACAGGATATCAAAGAGACATCTGCACCCCCATGTTTATTGCAACATTATTCACAATAGCTAAGACATGGGGACAACCTAAGTATGCACTGGTGGGTGAATGGATAAGGAAGATGTGATAGATAGATAAGATAGATAGATAGATAATATTCCAATATATATATATATACGATGGAATATTATTCAGCCATGTGAAAGGAGGAAATCTTGCCATTTATGACATGGATGGGTTTGAGGGCATTGTGCTAAGTGAAGTAAGTCACACAGAGAAAAACAAATATTGTATGATCTCACTTATATGTGGAATCTAATAGAAGTCAAACTCAGAGAAGCAGAGTAGAACGATAGTAAACAGGGGTTGGCGGGGGTAAGGGAAATGAAGAGATGTTGGTTAAAGGGTACAAACTTCCAGTTAGAAGAGGAGCAAGCTGTGGGGATCTAATGCGCAGCACTGTGATTATAGCTAACAGTAATGTGTTGTACACTTGAAAGCTGTTAAAGAGTTTAGATCTTAAATGTTCTCACTATATGAAAGAAATAGCAATTGTGCGACACGATGGAGGTGTTCCCTAATGCTACGGTGATAATCGTCATGCAATTCACAAGTGTATTAAGTCAACCTATTGTACAAGTTAAACTCACACAATGTTGTGTGTCAATTATTTCTGAATAAAGATGGGGGTTGCAGAAAAATAACAAGTGTTGACAAGGATGCGGAAAAGTTGAAAATCTTATGCCATGTTGTTGGAAATGCAAAATGTTGCAGCTGCTATGGAAAACAAGTAATAGAGTCTAAAATTGCATAAAATGCAAAATTATAAAACTCCTGGGGGGTAACATAGGAGAAACCCTAGGTGACTTTGGGTATAGCAATGACTATTTAGACGAATGCCAAAGGCGTGATCCATGAAAGAAATACTTGAAAAACCGGACTTCTTTGAAATTAAAAATTTCTGCTCTGTGAGAGACAATGTCAAGACAATGAAAAGACAAGCCACAGACTGAAAGAGAATATCTGTAAAAGACACATCTCATAAAGGGCTATTTCTAAAATAAACAAACAACACTTAAAACTCAATAATAAGAAGTCAAATCACCAGATTAAAATATGGGCCACAGACCATAACAGACATCTCACTAAAGAAGACATACAGATTCCAAATAAATATATGAAAGTATGTTCCACATCATATGTCACCAGGGAAATAAAAATTAAAATAACAAGATACCACTACACACCTATTAGAAAAGTCAAAATCCAGAACCCTATCAACACCAAATGTTGGTAAAGAGGTAAAGCAAGGAACTCTCATTCACTGCTGACAGGAATGCAAAAAGGTACAGCCACATTGGAGGATATTTTGGTGATTTCTTACAAAACAAAACACATTCAGCAGTCACGCTCTTTGATATTTACTCAAACGAGTTAAAAACTTACATCCACACAAAAACCCTCACACTGATGTTTACCACAGCTTTATTCATAATTGCCAAAACTTGGAAGCAACCAAGATGTCCTTCAGTAGGTGAATGGATTAATAAATGGTGGTACATCTAGACAGTAGAGTATTAGTGAGCTATCGAGCCACAAAAGGACATGGAAGAACCCTAAATACATATTACTAAGTTAAAGAAGGCAATCTGAAAATCCTCCATTACTGTAAGATTCCAAATGTATGATATTCTGAAAAAGGCAAAAGTATGGAGAGGGTAACAATATCATTAGCCATCAGGGATTTGAAGGGAGAGCTGGACAGATAGAGCCCAGAGGATTTTTAAGTCAGTGAAAATGCTCTGTGTGACGCTATCATGGTGGATACACGACATTATAAATTTGTTCAAACCTATAAACTGGACAACACCAAGCTTGAACCATAATTGCACTATGAACTATGGGTGATAATGATGTGTCAATGTAGGTTCACCAACTTTAACAAATGCACCAGTCTGGTGGGAGATGTTGATAGTGAGGGAGGCTGTGTATGTGTGGGGAGAGGGGATACAGAAAATCTCTGTATCTCAATTTTGTTGTGAACCTAAAAACTGCTCTGAAAAGGTAAAGTCTTAATTTAAAAAAAAATCAAAACAAAAAACCATGAGGTAAAATAGAGTTACCATAAGAAAATATAACTGGCTTCTTAGCATAAATTGTGGAAGCCAGAAAACATTGGAATTCCTTCCTTCCTTCCTTCCTTCCTTTTCTTCCTTCCTTACAGCAAATGAGGGGTGGCGGAGAGTAGAGGGAGAGGGAGAGAATCTTAAGCAGGCTCCATGCCCAGCAGGCAGCCTGACACAGGGCTCGATCTCATGACCGTGAGATCATGACCTGAGCCAAAATCAAGAGTCATCAGTTGCTTAACTGACTGAGCCACCCAGGCACCCCTGGAATGACATATTTAAACTAGTAAAAGAAAATGCCTGACAGTCTGGAAATCTGTAATCAGAGGAAAGAAACACTAGAAATTTTCCAAGAAACAAAAATCAAAAGAATTCATCACCATCAGACCAACTCCCAAAGGAATATATACTAAAGGGACTTCTTTAGGCATAAGGAAAATAACCCCAGACAGAAACACTACAAAGCAGAAATGAATAAAGAGCAAAGGAAAGGTAACTATGTGGGAAAATTAAAATAAATAAAAAGCTTACAAAACAACAACTGTGGGATATTAAACAGTATCTACAGTCTTCCTATGATTCCCAATGATAATTGGGGCTCAGACCCCTTTGATTCTGGCTTTTCTCTCAACCTACCTGATAATCCTATCTTCTTGACCCGTTCTCCATGGCTGAGGGTACCAGGCAGCGTCTTAATCCTAATCCCTAGAGTAAAATCCATAACAACAAAGCACAAAAGGCAGCCTAAAGGAAACTCCCATCTCAAACCCAAACAAAGTCATGCTGTATTATGTTATTTGTTGTATTATCTTAATTGCTTTTATCAATATCAGGAATCATTTTATATGTTTGGTCTCCCTAGACTAAATATAACCTCAGTGAAAGTAGACACAGTAACTCACCTGGATTGGGGAGAAATATTTTGCAAATATGTTAATGTGCTCTCTGCTGTTCTTCTTCCTTATAGGTAAGCTCCCCTCTATTTACTCTGAGGCATATAATACTTGAGGGAACGTTAGAATTGCTATAGTAGAAATGCAATGGAAGGAAAAAATGTTCAGATTTTTCCCTCTAAAATAAGTTTCTGAGGCCAGTGTGACACAATAATTTAAAAAGCCAGGCTTTATTCTGTGTAAAAAGACTTTCCTAATTCACAGAAGTGTCTTCTTATATATCAAGAAGAAAGCTTAGAGATCTAACACAGAAGTTTACCACGAGCCATACAGAGAGAGAATTCAGGATATGATTTGAAGGAAGCTCCCATTTGTCCATAGAAGGGAAGAAGTAGAGAGCTCTTCTTGCTGGAAGAAGGAGCCAGTTTGGAAGGGATTAGGATTAAGACGCTGCCTGGTACCCTCAGCCATGGAGAACGGGTCAAGAAGATAGGATTATCAGGTAGGTTGAGAGAAAAGCCAGAATCAAAGGGGTCTGAGCCCCAATTATCATTGGGAATCATAGGAAGACTGTAGAGCAGAGAAGAAAGGAAAATGGCACCCCCCACGTCTCCGCTGGCTTCCATGTTATGTAGAAGGAACGTAGAGTTCAATTAATACTCCAAAGGGGAAAGGGTGGAAGAGGGCAAGGAAGGTGGCTGAGGGTAGAGACAGAGCTTGCTAAGATGAAGGATTGAAATATCCACCTACCAAAGGGTGAAGGAGTCATAATCTAGAGTCATGATTTGGAAGGTTCATAATTAGACCTCAGAGGTTGCACATCCCCAGTGAGAGCTGAGGTGACACCTATTAGCAAAAGGAAATACTCCAGCTCGTAAGCCATGATCATCACACATACTCTGTGCCAAGATCAAATTCTACACGTCGTATCTACGGTAGATGAAGCGATGACAGAATTCAATACCTAGAAAGAGAGGAGATGAGCTGAGGTCAGTAGGAGTCAAGAGAGAAGGGACACCCCGCAGACCAGACCCACTTTCCACCTCCTCCTCCACTCCAGTAAGTTCAATAAACTCCCCCTGTGCCCAGCTGCTTCATGGCAAGAAAGGAAAGGCAAGGGAAGGGGAGAAAACTCTGAAAGGCTGATTAGGTACCGAAAGAGACAGCGTATCTCCAGAAGACTGTTTTGAATTGAAAGAAATGCAAACTTTAAATGGCAAGTTTACTCTCCACCTTCCACCCCCGCGAGTACAGAGCAGGGTATTTCAGAGCAAGAATGGAATAATTTTAGAATTTAAAGCACATTCCTATTTGTTTATTTCTCTGTTTGCATGTCTGGGGCTGGCCCTACTACACCTGTTCTTTACTGATCTCTCTCCAGCAACCAGTCAACCACCAAGTGTTTAGTAGGTGCTAAATAGATATTTGATGAATGAATGAATAGGACGCCCTTTTTCTAACCCTTCACTAGCGCTCACTTCATGCATTATCCCCTCCGGATCCAAAGCCATCCTGATCCTTTTATATGGTCTCTTGGCTGGAGGGAGCCTCACTCCTCTGTGTGTCCGTGGCATCCCATGCACACCTTGCATATAGCATGTGTCTCCCTGAACTGTAGTTGTACTTTTGCTCCTCTAGATGATGAACTTCTTGTCTTATTTGTCTCCCCCAGATGTCATAAAAACACGTCTTTGTTGAATTAATTCATTAAATTATGGATGAACCTCTTGTGCGTGGAGCAAGAGGCTTAAGGTGTGAGCAAGCAAGGCCAAAATAAAAGGAAAAAGAAGAAAGAACTGAGGAATGGCCACAGGAGATAGGAGAGAGGGCTATTCACGGTATGGTCCCACCACACCCGGCTGACCACAGCTTTATCTTGGCCCTGACAAGGGACCACCTTCAGAGCATCCTAGAGGCCTATGGCAAGTTCTGGGGCAGGGGGAGCTTGGCAGCTCCCATCCTAGATATTCATATTGTACTAGCCAGTATGGAATTAGGGGACCAAATAACAACAGTCCCAGAACTCAGACACTAAAGTGCCTGAAATACTGGATGATTTCTACACATGTGCACATGTACAAAGAAGCAAGAGCAGCTCGCGAAATAATTACCGTTCTCCAACCACCTCCCACCTGGCAGCCTTCTTATCTCCTTGGCAAGGGTGGGGCAAACAGATACTGCTCTGAAAGGAACGAAATTGTGTCAGGAAGCTGCCTTCTCTTCTACATTTCTTGCATCTCCCTCATTATCTTAAAATCCTGACATTTATTATTAATCAGTTTCATCCAGTTTGAGATCCACATGACTAAGCTCTTATTGAAGCCAGCTTGAATTAATTTGGCAAGTATTCCTTCACCAAGCATGTGCTGAACAAAATCTAAATATATCCGCCAAGAAGATAAGCAGCCATGGCTCTTTAGCAGTAAACACATGTCGCGAAGATTTCATCTGGGGCTGAGGAGACTCTCAAGAAAGCCATATCCAGGTTTCTACTGCTGTTGGAAGATTGATGCATTTTGGATTGTCATTTTTGTCTAATGACCGACACAGTCCTATTTTTCCAGATGAGCAATTCCCAGAAGCTGCTCCATACTTCCTCATAAATGTAATACTGTCTTTGCTTTAACCCCAACCTGCTGCCTTCTGAGTTTCTTTCTGCTGCATTCATTCTCCGTGATGCCTTGAAAATAACACATATGACTCATGGACATCCATTCAGTGTTCTGGGCAAGGTGTGTGGTCATGAGCATTCCTTGAGACCTCCTTAAGCCTCCCTTCATTGTTCTTGGTTTGCACCAGATTTCATACATTCTCATGGCATTTGCACTGTGTGGATGGTGAGAGGGTACATATTTGCTATGGAAAGCTCCTCCCACAGATGTGCCCTGAGAATCCACGAAGTAGGAGCTCGTGTTCTCTCAGAAAACCTTCTTAGATGCCAGTGAGGCACTGTGAAGTATTTGTCATTGCCTCCCAGGCTCTTCCTGTTCAACTAAGAAATTCATGCATGTACAATGCTTTGCATTTGCTGGGGTGTCACAAAAACTGGAGAACAGAAGGGAAGCTCTGAAACCACATATTCCCTTGGCTCATTCGCTGAGAAGGGAAACACTTTAGGAAAAAAAACAACGGCCCTTCGTGTTTCTCACACTCCTCTGTGCAGACTGATCTCATGAATCTCTGGATTCTCCGGCTGTCGCTTTGGCTCTCGTCAAACCCAACATTCTCCCTTGTGGAGGAATCTTTAATGACTCTCCAGCACTACAGGCATCCTCTCCATTTCCTTACACTCGGGTGCATTTGAAACTCAAGAAGTTTCTTAACCCTGTAGTGTTACCCTGCCACAACTTTTGCTGAATCTTTCCTGTAGAACCTCATATACCAGCAGTCAAGTCCACTCTCAGAATAGCCCCAAAACCTTTAATTGATCAGCAGACATCCCAGGCACTGTGAGAAATACAAAAGGAACTTAAAATACAGTCCCATCTTCTGAGAATGTACAGTTATCTGAAGAGATAAGTAAGAAATAATACAGTATGCCATCCAGTACTCAGGGATGTGAGCTGACATTACAGTAGGTGAGGGGAAGGTGGAGAAGCCTCAACTGGTGGGAATCTTGAAGCTGGAGTTGCCTTCATAGTGGCAAGCATCACAGTAAGCCTTAAAGGAGATAAGAGATTGGCCCGAGCAGAGAAGAGACCAGAAGGACATCTGAGGTTGTGAGAACACCTAGGGGAACAGCCCAGAAGCAGGGGTGGACATCACCCTGGGAGGACCAAGGGGTCAGCTGGACTAAACACTATAACTCACAGACATCATCTGGGCTTTTTTATAAACTCGTGCCCTTCGTGGTTGTGATGTTTTTGCCTTTCAGAGAGATTGTAACCTATGAGCTCTAAAGTCAGAAAAACCCTGGGCTCAGATCCCAGTTCCATCACCTACCACTGTGTGACCTTGGTTAATTTAATCAATGTCCTAACAGTGAAGTGGAAATAATAATGGCATGTTTTGCTGAAGTTTATTGTGAAAATTAAATGACGTGCGTGTACGTAACACAAAGCTTACCACACAATGAGCACCTAAAAAAACGTTGTCTTACTGATGAATTAACTTTCTCTAATGCTTGCTGCTGGTTTTCAGATTAAGAACCCCTACTTTAGCTCAACCAACCTTACTCTTGTTGAATGAAAAACACTACCTCTTCTGTAACACCTTCACTGATGCTCTGGGCTGAAAATAATTTCTCTCTTCTGAATTTTCATAGCATATTTGCTATACCTTTGAATATTGTATTTTGGGTATTCATGTCAAGGTTTTATCTTTGTCACCCTCTAGCCTTTAAACTCATTGATTGCCTCTTTGTTTTGTTGACTGTTTCCTTCGCTGTGCAGAAGCTTTTTTATCTTGATGAAGTCCCAAATGTTCATTTTTGCTTTTGTTTCACTAGCCTTTGGAGATCTATCTTGAAAGAAGTTGCTGTGGCTGATGTCAAAGAGGTTACTGCCTACGTTCTCTTCTAGGATGTTGATGGATTCCTGTCTCACATTGAGGTCTTTCATCGATTTTGAGTTTATTTTTGTGTATGGTGTTGGAGAATGGTCAAGTTTCATTCTTCTGTGTATAGCTGTCCAATTTTCCCAGCACCATTTATTGAAGAGACTGTCTTTTTTGCCATTGCATATTTTTTCCTGCTTTGTCGAAGATTATTGACCATAGAGTTGAGGGTCCATATCTGGGCTCTCTATTCTGTTCCAATGATCTACATGTCTGTTTTTGTGCCAGTACCGTGCTGTCTTGGTGATCACGGCTTTGTAATAGAGCTTGAAATCAGGCAACGTGATGCCGCCAGCTTTGTTTTTCTTTTTCAACATTCCCTTTGCGATTCGGGGTCTTTTCTGATTCCATACAAATTTTAGGATTGTTTGTTCCAGCACTTTGAAAAATGTCATTGGAATTTTGATCGGGATGGCACTGAATGTATAGATTGCTTGAATACCCAACTTTCACATCAACATGGATGGGACTGGAGGAGATCATGCTAAATGAAATAAGTCAAGCAGAGAAAGTCAATTATCATATGGTTTCACTTATTTGTGGAACGTAAGGAATAGCATGGAGGACATTAGGAGAAGGAAGGGGAAAATGAAGGGGGGGGAAATGGGAGGGAGAGATGAACCACAAGAGACTATGGACTCTGAGAAACAAACTGAAGGTTTTAGAGGGGAGGCGGGTGGGGGATGGGTTAACCTGGTGATGGGTATTAAAGAGGGCATGTACTGAATGGAGCACTGGGTGTTATACGAAAACAATGAATCGTGGATCACTACATGAAAAACAAATGATGTATTGTATGGTGACTAACATAATAAAATAAAATTTAAAAAAATAAACTCATTGGCTGCATGGTTTAAAAGCAAAATCGTCTTTCCTTTTTTATCAGTACTCAGCACGCAGTAGACAGTCCATGTGGGGTGTAATAAACTTTGACTGAATATTGTTGAGTCAGCAAATGGAGGTGGATGCATTCTATTTAAAGCATAGAGCTGTCTGCATGTTACAGTCTGACTACCGAGGTTGCCTTTGGTGGTGACAGTACTCAGTGTTGGTGACAATACTTCTGTTGTCTCCTCAGAGTTTTGGCTGAGACCCCAAAGCTGAGGACAATGATTGATAGGTGAGGGCAATTTCTAAACAGAGGTATCTTGCATGTCCTTCTAGATCTTGCCAAGATGTGGCCGAACAGACTTAGCAGCTGTCACCCCTTCCTGCAAACAGAAGAAGGCTAGAGGTGCTTTAGGAGAGGAAGAGCTTGTTTTCACAAGAATTCCAAAAAAGCAGAGAGTGATGTGTATTTTCTCCTCCTTTCAATTGTCCTTTCAAATGAGGAGCTCTGCAGCTTTGAGGTTGCCATGCAGCTAGAGAAGGAGGAGGCCCAAATGATCCTGGGGATACTTGATATCTGTTTCCTGGATCTGGGCAGAGGAGCACAATGGAGATGGGTGCCTGGCTATTCCCAAAAGAAGTCTGCTGGAAAGCCGGGCTTTGCTGAAGCTATAGGACACCAGTGTGGTTCCCACAGACTAAGTGGATCTCATAGGAGGTAAGTGGGCTTGAGTCATTTTGAAAGGAAATCACCCATGAGGACTGCATGCTGGCAGTGTCATCCCCAGAAGAAAACAGGCTGGAGGTGGGAATAATATTTAAAGTACTTACTACTACTAAGACAGCAGCACCAAACAATGAGGATGGACTCCAGTAGACAACGGTAGAGATCCATTTTGGCTGAATATCAGTCTGGCCAAAAGTGCTCCCCAAGGAGCAAGAGCTGGGCAAATGGGGGTGGGTTGAAAGAGGTCAGCTACTAGAGAAAGCCTATCATGGAAGTCCACAGTGGGAAGGTGTCAAAAGAGCCAACCAAAGTGTGCTAAGTGAGAGCCAGCCTTTGGACAATACAATGAAGACTTTGTATTTCCCCCACACACACCGAGTCTGCTCTCCCTCTGCATCTATCAACCACAAGTAGGAGAAAAAGCAGAGTAAGGACAGTACATGAACAGACTGTGTGCCCTTTACCTTCGGCTGGCTGGGAAAAGCCTGAATAAAGGCCTGCACTAGAGAGACACAAGAAGCATTTGATTATATGAGATGGAGCTCTGATGTTCATTTCACATGAGACATTTCAAAAATTCAAAAGTATTGGAACACTATGGAATTCACCCCAGATGTTATCCAGGAACAGAAAAGAGAAATGGGCTTAAAGGCAGGAATCAGAAAAATTGATTCATGTGCCTGCCTTTTCAAAAAACTGATTATGAAGCAAGCATCAAGACCTTCAGAAGTTGTCATGCAAGAATTCTGATATTAAAAAGATCACCCATTTTTCACCTTTTTGTTGATACTTTGGCCAGCCAAATAGGACTCTAAGAGTGTATCTCTGACATGGGTGATTTCCTGCAGGACAGATGAGAGGAGTGGATCTCTCAACGCCACCAAGACCAGGTTTCAATGTAATGTGAAGTGGAAAGAATAACTATGCCCCTTACAGTGGCTGAGCTACAGACATATAATGACATCAGTCCTTGGGCATAATTAATTACCTTTCATGACAACTAATTTTCACTACGTAGAAAAGACACTCTTGGCAAGTGCTTAGATGGAGGTAGGAGGGCAAAACCAAACAACATCCCACAGTTTCAATAGAAAGCATTGGCTCATATGGTAATTCTACTTTTAATTTTTTTGAGGAAACTCCATACTGTTTTCCACAGTGGCTGCACCGGTTTGCATTCCTACCCATAGAGCATGAGGGTTCCTTTTTTTCCACAACCTCGCCAACACTTGTTGTTTTTTTGTCTTTGATTTTTGCCATTTTGACAGGTGTAAAGTGCTATCTCATTGTGGTTTTGATTTGCATTTCCTTGATGATTAGTAATGTTGAACATCTTTTCATGTGTCTGTTGGCCATCTGGATGTCTTCTTTAGGAAAATGTCTATTTAAGTCCTCTGCCTATTTTCTAATCAGATTATTTGGGGTTTTTTTGTGTTGAGTTGTCTATGTTCTTTATATATTTTGGGTATTTACCCAAAGAAAACAAAAATACTAATAAGAAAAGATATATGCACCCCTATGTCTATTGCAGCATTATTTACAGTAGCCAAGCTATGGAAGCAGCCCAAGTGTCCATCAATAGATGAATGCATAAAGAAGATGTGGTATATATACACAATGGAATATCACCCAGCCATAAAAAGGAATGAAATCTTACCATTTTTTTTAACAACATGGTTGGAGATGGAGCGTATAATGCTAAGTGAAATAAGCCAGTCAGAGAAAGACAAATACCGTACTCTTTCACTCATGTGTGGAATTTAAGAAACAAAGAAAGAAAGAAAGAAAGAAGCAAACTCTTAAATACGGAGAACTGGTGATTGCCAAAGGGGAGGTGGGTGGGGAAAGGGGTGAAATTAAGGGGATTAAGAGTACACTCATCTTGGGGTGCCTGGGTGGCTCAGTCATTAAGCATCTGCCTTTGGCTCAGGTCATGGTCCCAGGGTCCTGGGATCGAGCCCCACATCGGGCTCCCTGCTCTGCAGGAAGCTTGCTTCTCCCTCTCCCACTCGCGCTGCTTGTGTTCCCTCTCTCACTGTGTCTCTCTCTGTCAAGTAAATAAAACCTTTAAAAAAAAAAAAAGAGTACACTCCTCTTGATGAGCACTGACTAAGGTAAAGAACTGTTGAGTCACTATATTGTATACCTGAAATATAACACTGTGTAGAGATATTTGGTTTCCCCACAGCAGCCATCCCTGATTGTCTGAGGGTAGGATGGAGGTAACACAGGAGATGAAAATAGGGAAGGAAAAAAATGGCAAGGTCATTTCCTTTGATCTCATTACATATAGCATGACCAGGGTCAAAAGAATTAAAAATTCCAAGTGAACCAGAAACAGTGTCAACAAAATGACTTATATTAACACTTGTACTTGGAAAGATTAGTTTATATTCAAGTGATGACAGTAAACTATTCAAGACATTTTGCTTCCCAATAAGAGTACGACCCTGTCCAATTAGGAGTCCAACATCCAAAACTAGGAGAGGTTCCAGTGGGCCTAAAGGCAAAATTATCTCATTATTGTAAAACAAGAGAAGTTTGTAGTAGGCATAATAATGGCCTACCCATAAGAATAGTCCCCCAAAATGCCCGCAGCCCAATTCCTGGAACCTGTGAATGTGTTATGTTACATGACGGGGGAATGAAGTTTGCAGAAGCAATTAAGGTTGCTAATCGGCTGGCTTTGGGATGGGAAGATTAGCCTGGATTATCCAGGTGGGCCCAATCTTATCTCACAAGCCCTTAAAAGTAGAGGGCCTTTCCTGGCTACAGCAAAACAGAGATGTGAGGATGGAAGGAAGTTCAGAGGGATGCCATGTTGCTTGTTTTGAAGACAGAAGAAGGGAGCACAAGCAGAGGGATGTGTGTGGCTTCCAGAAGCTGGAAAAGGCAAGGAAACAGATTTTTTTCTTCAGCCTCCAGAAAGAAAGGCAGCCCTGCTGACATTTTTATTTTAGCCTGACACCTGTGAACTTCTGGTCTTCAAAACTGTAAGATCATGCACTCTGTTTGTGTTGTTTTTACAACAGCAATAGAAGCCAGAGGTATTGGGGGCAGGTTATATTCTATTTCTAGAAAGTTCCCAGCTAATACTAGAGATCAGAATAAGAACTATGCATAAATCCAAAATCAAATAAATACTATGGTAGGGGAGAAGGTAATAATCATTTTAACTGATACTACAAAAGTTGATTCTGTTCAAATTTAGGTCTCCAAGCTATCCAGAAAGAAAGGAGATAGGTCAAAAAGGAGGTGAAAAGCAGAGGAATAAAAATGTAAATAAAATAAGATTCCACAATAATGAGTATTTGATAACAAGTGTAACTTACTGCTTTTTCTCTCTCCTTTCCCCTCCCCTCTCTAGTTCTCCATAGTGCTTTTATTTATAATACATTCTCTCTATCCTCTCTTACTTAACTAATGTGTAATAGAAAATTCAAGTACACTTTTGTTATATGTTGCATTTATCAGTCCTGTTTCCTGTTCTTAATTATTAAGGTGAATGATTGAACTTTCAGTTCTTTCCATGAATGTAGCCCTCAGTTCATTTTCTTCTGAGAACCCACGTTCCTCATGCTCATGCGCTACTTCCTATGTGACCTCAAGACAAAGGATAAGTGGTGTTAAGTGCAGTGACCCCAGGCTGATCCTACACAAAACCATTTGAGTGCAACCTTGTTTGTATTTTCCAGAGAACAGAAGGTGATGAATTGATGTGGTAACTGACTTGCCTAGAAATCTTGCAATTAAATGTTATCAAAGGGGAAGACAGATATTCTGACCGAAATAGGAGACAATGAAACCCCTCCCTTCCCACTGCCAACCCCACAAGCAGAAGGCCACAAAGGCTCATTCCGTTGCCCATAAGCTGTGCTCCTGGGTCTCAGCTCCACTGCCATCATTTCAGATCAGCCCCATCAAATACCAGATGGACCACCCGGATACATGCTCATTAGTCATATGTTTTAAAATGAGCCCAGTTCTTACACCCACCGGATGGTAGCAGCGGAAATGATTACTCTGGGCACCATCACTGTGTGACTGTGAAAGCAAGTGTTTGCTGCTAACTGATTTGCATAATGGTGGAGAACTCCCAGAGTCCTGTTTTGGGGAAGTCTTTCCTGTTTCTGCTGTTCCATATGCAGTGCCAGTTCCAAGGGAGGGGGGACCAGATACTGAAGCCAGTCACCCCCCTTCTGAGAGAACAGTGCCCTCGTCACCCTATGTGACCTCCGCCTAGTCACACAAGCCCTTAAAAGCAGAGGAAGCATGACATTTCCATGTCATGGGTAATGTATTAAGACCCCCAGAACAAGATCTGAGTGCCCATTCAACTTTAAGTGAGAATAGTCTCATGGAAAAAATATCCCTATAGCCCTCATCATGACCAAATATAAAGTCGTATTCCCTTCCTTCTACCCTGTAAGCAAGCAGTGGTGTTTTGGAGGGGTTTTTTTTTGTTGGGTTTTTGTTTTGTTTTGTTTTTTGTTTTTATCTTCCAGACCTAAATCATGGAAAGAATGGAGCTGTTTCAAAAGTCTATGCTCATGGGAATAAACAGTTAAAATGGGTTTTTTTCCCAATTTCAAGCTAGGGAGGATTTGGGGAAGATATGGAGGGTTGAAAGGAAAATGGGTTGTGCCACGTTCAGAGACCAGTGCCCCTTCATGGGACAGGACCAGGGGTGAAACAAATAACAAATACAAGTTTACGCAGAGTAACTGACTTCAAATGAAACACCATCTAAATAAGCAATGGACCAATAAGCAGTTTATCACCACAAATAACTCAAAAGGCTTTCCCCAACTTCCTGAAACTTCCCCTTCTTATATAACCCCAGAGAGCAGAAGGGGATCGACAAACGGGCCTAAAATTTCATTTCTTATCAGATCCAGAGAGGAAGACTCAAAGCCAAGTATGATTTGATAGAGAAAAATAAAATAAATATATTTCTTACACCCAAATATGAGAGATCAAATTCATGCCCCTTTAGAAAATGATCAGGATGACTCCTATCGCGATTCAAATCCCGGTACCAGCCTCCCTGGTTACTTTGACTGAAACTCTTGTGCCCACCCTTCTCTACCCCCAATCTGAACAAATCCCCCTCTGATCTCTCTCTCTCTCTCTCTCCCAACTCATGTTGGTGATCAGCAAACAATCCTACATACTCAACCTCTTGCACTGTGCATTTACCTTCTCATTTAATTGAAATCCAGCTGTCCCTTGAGAACAAAGCATCGCTGGGTAGCCTTCCCAATAAAAGCTATGCTTTGTCTCAAGTTTCATATTGCGGTGGGCTGGGTATCCTCCTTATTTCCCACTGCCATGTCCTTTCTGTTGCACGTCTACCCTCTCACAAAGCCCCCGTTCTCTGAGGCTATGTCATCTGGCTCTGCCACATGGCTCCAGGCTCAGAACCTTCCTTCCTCTCCACCCCAACTCTTTTTATCATCTTCAGTAATGTCAGCATACCTCCAGAAGACCTCCCGGGCCCTCTGGGACATTCAAATTCTTGACCTCCTTATTTTGTGACTTGACTTACTTCAGCCCCCTGATCTCCTAATCACACCATGGTTGGAGCCTGTTATCATCAAAAACTGCACAACTTTGACATCCCAAATGCAAATATCTCACTCTCTAGACAGTCTCTTCTTCCACTAGCCCACGTGCCAATGTTCCAACCCCATTAGGACTTCTAATCTACTGGTCCTATAACTTTTTTTTTCTATATCCAGACCCTCATCCTCCACTCACTTCCTTCCATGTTCAGCTTAGCTGACATGTTCCATCTCTATAGTTATACCTTTGCAAACACTATCAATTCTCTTGCCCCTTCTCTCCTCCCATCATCCCCACCCAGAAAAACCCCCCACGCTGGAAGCAAAGCAGCCATTCACCATTTCTGTGCCTGCATCCAAAACAGTTTAATAGAGGTAAGTCAATCAGCGAAAGACGATTATCATATGATTTCACTCATGTGTGGAATTTAAGAAACAAAACAGAGGATCATCAGGGAAGGGAAGGAAAAATAAAACAAGATGAAATCAGAGAGGAAGACAAACCAGAAGAGACTCTTAACTCTAGGAAACAAACTGAGAGTTGCTGGAGGGGAAGTGGGTGGGGGGATGGGGTAAGTGGGTGACAGACATTAAGGAGGGCACATAATGTAATGAGCACTGGGTGTTATATACAACTGAAGAATCACCAAACTCTACCTCTGAAACTAATAATACACTATGTGTTAATTAACGGAATTTATAATGATGTACTCTGTTAGCTAATTGAATTTAAATTTTAAAAAAGGAAAAAAATAATTGATTTTAAATAAAATTTAATAGCCATATATATACACATATATATATATTGCTAATATTGCTAGAGAAATTCTAACAAGCAACCAGGAAGAATGGTTTCATTTTTAATTCATAGTCTTACATCACAAAGAGAATCTCAACTACCTGGTAATTCTACTAATTTCTTTTTTCTTTTTTTTAAGATTTTATTTATTTATTTGATAGAGAGAGACACAGCGAGAGAGGGAACACAAGCAGGGGGAGTGGGAGAGGGAGAAGCAGGCTTCCCGCGGAGCAGGGAGCCCGATGTGGGACTCGATCCCAGGACCCCGGGACCATGACCTGAGCCAAAGGCAGACGCTTAATGACTGAGCCACCCAGGCGCTCAATTCTACTAATTTCTAAAGTAAACTTGCTTTCAATTCTCTAAGAGTACTTTTTCGCATATTCACCTGTCTGAAATCCCCCACCCCACTCTCAGCCTCAGATGCCAACTTTGCCCCATAGGTCACATTCCCACATCTTTATACCGTCACATCACAAGATCTTCACAAGCAAAATTTTCCAAAGAATTGACAGCATACGCAATCTCTATAACCTGCTTCCCATTCATTCCTCAGTCCCCTGCAAACTGGCACCTTCTCCCATCTCCCTTGGATGTTCTAATTGTTTGTTGATTGCGCATAGGAAAGCAGAGTTGCATACATTCACTATGATTTACTCTTAGAAGTACAACTGATGTGACCAGATTCTGTTTTTAATCTTCAAATAAGACAAATAACATTTGCAATTATATGTGATTTTTCTTCCAACATTAATGCATATTATGTATTTTGTTCTCCTGATTGCATACATTAAGACTTTTAGTGCAAAGCAGAATAGCAGTAATGAAACCAATGAGGACAGGCACCAATCAATGATTGATTTCTGAGTTTAAAGAGAAGCCTCTTGTATTATTTTTAAGTGTTATTTTGAAATTATTTCAGACTTTATTTTTTAAAGATTTTATTTATTTATTTGACAGAGAGAGAAAGCACAAGGTGGAGGGGCAGTAGACAGAGGGAGAGGGAGAAGCAGGCTCCCCACTGAGCAGGGAGCCCGATGCGGGGCTCGATCCCAGGACCCCGGGATCACGACCTGAGCCGAAGGCAGACGCCTAACAACTGAGCCACCCAGGTGCCCCTATTTCAGACTTTAAAAAGCTGTAAAAAACAGGATAAGAAATGTACAATACATTATGTTTTGATGTACATAATTTTATATCTATATATGGAATATATAGATATAGTGGGAAACAAACATTTGTTCTGAAAGTCAGAAATACACAAACAGGTTTACTCAGAGATGTGGCATTCTCTCCAGCCCTTCTACCACATTTCCATCCCCCATCTCTGTTCCATTCTGTTCCACCCACCCTTCCTAAGTTTTCTTTTTTTACACAAATGAACAGACACACATATATTTTATTTCCTCTCTTACATGAAAGACAACATACTATCAATATTCTTCTGCATTTTATCTTCCTCACTTATAATATGCCTCCAGAAATCATACCATACTTTCATTCATAGAGCTCCTCCCCATTGACCCTCCACTATGTATTTGTACCATAGTTCATTCAATTATCCTCTTATACATATTTGTTTCATGCATTTTACAACTTTTAAAATGCTGCCACGAATAACCATGCGTATTGTAAGATTTGGGGAAGTATATCTTCAGGGCAAATTTGTAGACATGTGATTGCCACCAAGTCGAAAGTAAACACATATAATTTTGTTAGATTTCGCTAAATTCTGTGACAAATGGGATGTGCCAATTTGCATTTTCACCAATAATGTATGAAAGCGGCTGTTTGCCCACAGCCTCACCAACAGCATTTTTATTCATACTGTTTTTAATTTGCACAAATGAAATAGGTGAGAAATGGTATCACAGTGTAGTTTTAATTTGCATTTCCATAATTATGAGTAAAGTTGAAGAGCTTTCCATTGATTTAAGAGCAATCTTTATCTTTTTTTGTTAATCAGTTGATATCATTGGCTCACATTCCTATCAAGTTTTGGATTTGATTCTTTCAATGTTTAAGAGTTGCATATTTAATAGAGATATTGCCCTTTATCTACAATATATGTTGAAAGCTGCCAGTTTGTCATTTGTCATTTATCCTTAGACTTTGTTTATGATGCTTTTTGACATACAAATTTTTATTTTTATAGAGTGGAATTTATCAATCTATTCCTTTATAGCCTCTGGATTTTCATAGTTAGGAAACCTCTCCTTATACCCGAGTTATAGAGGGATTCATCCACTTTTTTTGGACTACTTAGCTGGCTTCATTTTTATGTTTAAAACTCACATGCAGGGGCACCTGGGTGGCTCAGTCATTGGGCATCTGCCTTCGGCTCGGGTCATGATCCTGGGATCATGTGGGATCAAGCCCCATGTCGGGCTCCCTGCTAGGCAGGAGGCCTGCTTCTCCCTCTCCCACTCCCCCTGCTTGTGTTCGTGTTCTGTCTCTCTCTGTCAAATAAATAAATAAAATCTTTAAAAAAATAAATAAAATAAAACTCACATGCATTTGGGGTTTATCCTTATGTGTAGTGTGAGGGAGTGGCCTAATTTTATCTTTTCCAAAAGATAAACAGGTTTTTTAGAACTATTTATTAAAAAGTACACCCTTGACTTGATAACTGAGATGTCACCTTTATGACATGTTTAATTTCCTTATGTACTTGAGTCTTTTACTGAAGCTTTTATGTCACTAGTCTGTTTACTCATGTACCACTATCACAGTGACTTAATTAAAGAGACTTTCTATTATGTTTTAGTGTTGGATAACACTAGTCTCCTGTATGTTTTTTAATTTCTTGCTGCTTGCCTGGATATTCACATGTGTTTGCTTTTCCAAATAATATTAAAATCAACATGTCTATCTCCAGAAAAAAAATTAATTGGTATTTTTATAGGGACTGCATTAAACTCCTGCATGAATTCAGGTAGTCATCAAAGTGTAGGGGTGTGTCTTTCCATATACTCAAGTATAGTCTTCCAAGAGTGTGTTAAGGTTCCTTCAAAGAGGTTTGCACATTTGTTATTTAGTTTATTTCTAGATATTTAGACTGTATGTTTTCTCTACATTTATAACATCTAACTCATTTTGTGCATGTGTATGTGCATGTAAGAAAGCTATCGATTTTTGTATGTTAATTTGATAACCTGGTACTTTACTATTATTTCATTGTTTGAGCTAATTTTGTCATGGATTCGCTAGGGCTTCCCAGGTATGCCATCACATCATCTGCATATTGAAATAGCTAATTCTTATTCCTTAATTGATTTTGCTTGCCTAATTGCATTGGCCCATAGCTCCAATATAATATTGACTAGTAGTGGATGTAATGGCAGTTCCCTAAGTTGCTCTGTTTGAAGTTGGTTACTGATATCTTTGATACTCAAAGGAAAGCATGGCTAGATATAAACTTTTAGTTCAAAGTTTTTTTGTCTTGTTTTGTTTTACCTTATTGAAAAAGCTGCTCTCTTGTTGCCTTTTTATACTATCTTTGAGTAATTTGATGCCAGTGTGACTTCTTTATTTCATTATTTGATCTTTGTGGCTGGAGGCCTTGAGGATTTTTTCTCTCTTAAATATGTTTTTCTCGGGCGCCTGGGTGGCTCAGTTGGTTAAGCGACTGCCTTCGGCTCAGGTCATGATTCTGGAGTCCCGGGATCGAGTCCCGCGTTGGGCTCCCTGCTCAGCAGGGAGTCTGCTTCTCCCTCTGACCCTCTGACCCTCTTCCCTCTTGTGATTTCTATCTCTCATTCTCTCTCTCTCTCAAATAAATAAATAAAATCTTTAAAAAAAAATATGTTTTTCTCAGATATGTCTTAAAGCTAATTTTTCTGGATTAATTTCCATATGTATCCAGTGGGCTCCTTTAATATGTAAATCTAGATCTTCTTTTATTTCTGAAACAGTTTTCTTGAATTGAGGTTTTAAAATATTAGTTCTGGTCTATTGTTCTGTTTCTTCTTCAAGGGCTTTAAGCAAACATTTTTTCTATTTCTTGTCTTCCATTTCAACCACTTCCTCTTGAACCCTTTTCATTTTTATCTTTATCCCATTTTTATTCTCTTGGTTGTTTTCCATCTTTCCTGAATGTTCCTCATTAAATTTCCTTTTGAGCCTATTCTCCTTTGGGCAACTTGTAATTTAGTCTTTATTTGTGAGACGATTTGGTCTTTTTTCTTTTATTTCTTTTGTAAGTTTAATCAACTCTCTTCATTTCTTTATGTAGTTTAGTCTATTTCTGTTTTTAATTTTTGTATTTCTGATTCAAGATCGGCTATCATATCCCCAAATGCTTATATCAGTATATTTCATCAGCTTGGAGTGGTGCCTGGCAGTTTTCTTACACTTCTTGGTTGCTGTGTTTGTTTCTTTAGATGGGTAAATATTCATTAGCTGAGGTAGAATTATTCTCATTTTCTGATATAGTAATTTCATACAGATTTATTCTGTTTTTTTCCTATTCATTTTGTGAGTTTGAGGTGATTTTCTAGATACCTAATTCAAAGACACCATCCTCTATTAGTGAGCAAAGTCCAGTTTCTCTATTGGATTGGTTTGGGTGTTTTTGTTTGTTTACATATTCTTACTTCAGAATAATTTTAGGCTTATAGAGAAATAGCAAAGAGCACAGAGAGCTCTTGTATACTCCCCAGCCAGTTTCCCCTAATGTCAATTATAAAAACTAAGAAAATAACACGGGTATATTCTTTAACTGAACACTAGGCTTTATTTGGATTTCACCAGTTTTTCCATTATCTGTTTTTCTGTTCCAAGATCCAATTCAGGTTACCACATGCCAGCTAGTTGTCTTTCCTGTAGTCTGTGCATTTTCTCAATCTTAGCTAATTCTTCATGACCTTGACCGTTTTAAAAGTACTGGTCAGATGTGGGGCACTGGGTGACGCAGTTGGTTAAGCCTCCGACTCTTGGTTTCAGCTCAAGTCGTGATCTCAGAGTCATGAGATCGAGGCCCACATCGGGCTCTGCACTCAGCACAGAGTCTGTGTAAGGCCCTCTCTCTCCCTCTCCCTCTATCCCTCCCTGCTGCATGCACACCCTCTCTCTCTCCAAAATAAATAAATCTTTAAAAAAAAAAAAAGTACTGGTTAGATAAATTGTAGAATATCCCTCAATTTGGGTTTGTCCAGTGTTTTTCTCAGATTAGACTAGGTTTAGGTTTGGAAAGAACCAAGACAGGGTTTGGAAAGAATACCACAAAGTTATCCTGGTGGATATCCTCACTATGTCATTAGTGATGTGAAATTTGATCACTTGCTTAACGTAATATTCACCATATTTCTCCACTGTAAAGTTACTGTTTTTCCTTTTCCATACACTGTTCTTTGGAAGCAAGTCACAGAATCCAGACCACAGTCCAAAGGGGAGTTCTAAGCTCTACCCCCTGGAAAGGGGAGTGCTGACACATATTATGTGGAATTCTTCTTTTTTTTTTAAGATTTTATTTATTTATTTGAGAGAGAGAGAGAGAATGAGAGATAGAAAGCACGAGAGGGAAGAGGGTCAGAGGGAGAAGCAGACTCCCTGCTGAGCAGGAAGTCCGATGCGGGACTCGATCCCGGGACTCCAGGATCATGACCTGAGCCGGGGGCAGTCGCTTAACCAACTGAGCCACCCAGGCGCCCTATGTGGAATTCTTCTATAGAAAAAGTTGTCTCTTGTCCCCAATTTATGTTTTTCTTTGATCATTTATTTATATTGCTATGGACCCCTCTATAGTTATTTTATACTTTTGTTTATAATCCAAAACAGTATCCTTTATTTTGTTGCTCAAAATACTTCAACTTTGACCATTGGTCATTCTTTCAAATTGACCGCTGTGTCTCTTTGACATGACTCCATCCTTTTATTTTTTCAGAAACTCCTTAATTCCTAGTACTGTGTTTTTGTTTGTTTCTTTGTTTGTGGGTATTTTGTTTTATTTTGTTTTTGGAAAGGGAATTACGGTCGTGAGGTTTTGTTTTGTTTTTTTTTCCTTCATTTTTCTCTTGAACAACTTAAATTTTCACTTTTTCTTCTCCTTTACCACCCAGTTACTAAGTATTGTCTTTCCCTTCCTTTTTGCTTCTTCACCAAGAAACTATGTTTTCTCAAGACTGCAACCTCATATCATGCATATTTTTAACTCTTCCCTGTAATCAGTGCTCTGACCTAACAGGACATTTTCTTATGGCTTATGTTTCAAGTGAACTTTCTCCTTCTGATAGTTGTTGTGAAGCAATATCAAGTCCATCCCTCGTTCTCCACTTCTCTCTTCCTCACGGTCTTTCTTTGAGCTGCCTTTACTTGCCACAAACACACCAGAAGCATGAGCACTCACTCACTGGGATTAGGTGCTTTTTCATTTTTTATTAACAGGTAATTTAAATTTTAATATATTCTGCCCTTTACTTATGCTGCAGGTATGATCTTGTGTATTCTTGTTGTTTCATGTTGTTTCTCAAAGGGTATGGAGACACAGATTGAAGCTGTTGCCGTAAGTCTTCATCTAACCCATGAATAGTGTTTCATGTGGATGCCTGCACCAACTTTAAGAAATTTCATTTAATCTTAGTTAGGATTTTTCTCTAAAATGAGTATTTAGGGGCGCCTGGGTGGCTCAGTCATTAAGCGTCTGCCTTGGGCTCAGGTCGTGATCCCAGGGTCCGGGGATCGAGCCCCGCATCGGGCTCCCTGCTCCGCGGGAAGCCTGCTTCTCCCTCCCCCACTCCCCCTGCTTGTGTTCCCTCTCTCGCTGTGTCTCTCTCTGTCATATAAATAAATAAATCTTTAAAAAAATAAAATAAAATGAGTATTTATTTTTACCAACTGTTTTTCCAATTTAGTGAGAGGACAAAATGAGATAATCAACTGGTATTTTCTTCTAAGTTCTTTAATGCAGTCATTACATTAATGGATTTTTAAAAGTTGGCCTTTCTTCCATCACCGTAATTACCTTTAACTTGGCGATGATCTATTGGTCTTTGACTTCACTACTAAATTACATTTGTAAATATTTCATTTCAGATTTTTGCACCCATGTCCATAAATGAGATTGCCTACACTTATTTTTACAGGTCTGATATCTTTGTCCAGTTTTGGGATCAGGGAAGTATTGGGTTCTTGAAATAAGTTGAATATCATGCCATGTTTTGTTTTGTTCTGTGTTTTGTTTTGTTCTAGAACATATGGATTCTCTTCCCCTTGAAGTTTTGGAAGACTTTACTCATAAAACTGCTTAAGCCTCAAGAAGATACTGCAAATTTGGGGGCGCCTGGGTGGCTCAGTCGGTTAAGCGGCTGCCTTCGGCTCAGGTCATGATCCCAGGGTCCTGGGATCGAGCCCCATGTCCGGCTCCCTGCTCAGCAGAGAGCCTGCTTCTCCCTCTCCCTCTGCCTGACACTCTGCCTACTTGTGCTCTCTCTCTCTCTGTCAAATAAATAAATAAAATCTTTAAAAAAAAAAAAGAAGATACTGCAAATTTTAATTTTTTTATGGTTTTAGACTTATTCAGGTTTTGTATTTCTTTATCCACTTTTAACCTTTTATACTTTCCAAAAAATATTCTAATTCACTTACTCTTCAAGTTTTTCATATTTTTAGAATATTCTGTAATATTTATTTTTAAAAATTTGATATACGTACAATTATGTTCTCTTTCACATTCTTATTAATGCTATATGTGTCTCCCCTCTATTTTTTAGATAAACCTGCCAATTTTGTATGTCTTTTGTTTCTAAGTTTTTGCTGTTATTGATCTATTCCAGTGGCTTTGTGTTTATTTCCTATTGTGCTCATGTCTTTATCTGTGTTAGTCCTTCCATCTAATTGTTTCTATTTTGTTCTTTGTCTAAGTTCTCATATTGAACACTCAGCTTGATTAATTTCTATTTTTTCATTTGCTGATATATGCATCTAAAGCCACACATCCTCCTCTGCCTACCACTTCAGCCATAACCCAAAGCACAGATGTTTTTATGTACTGTTCTCAGTGTAGTTCATTTGTAAATACTTTTATCACTTTTGTTTTTATAATCTCACCAAGCCAATAATTACTTACAAGGGTGTTTATGTAAACATTTTTAGGAGTACAAACTAACTTTTATTCAGAATAACTTCTTGGATTGTGTTGTACAGAGATTGTGGCTTGTGTGATTTTCTCTTTTTTACGTTGGTTTAGGTTTCTTTATGACGTAATACATGGTCTGTTTAGTAACGTTTCATACACACACACATATATATACATACATGCTGTTCAGCAAAACTATTTCCTATTCTCTCCACACACACAGATAAAAAACATTTCCCAGCCCCCCCTCCAGATAGGTATGGCCAAAAAATGAGGGAAGAAGTAAAGTGTTCACATCCAGGTGTTGACCATAAAAATCTGCCACCTTGATCCACCAGATTCTTTTAAGGCTTAAGGCTTGAGCTGATGAACACAGTGATCTTGAAAGCCACATGTTGAAGCCACAAGGTAGAAGGAATCAGGTTGCTAAATCACCTCCTGGAGGAGAGCCACCAATTCATCACAAACACCCATTTTGAATTTTACATGAAAAAGAAATAAATGTCTATGATGTGGAATCACTGAGAGTTTGGGGTTTGTTATACCAGCTAGTGTTGTCTATGTAATACATTGACTTAACAGGTTTCTCTATTATTTTTAAGGACTGAGGTTGGTGTTGAGTAGAATATGTCAACATGATCCAATCTCCCAATTTCATCTTCTTGTATTCTTACAGCCAGTTAGTTTCCTGCTTGGCATTGTCATAACGTGTCCTGTTGGATGTCAATCTCTCTTGATGGATTATGCCTAACATGTGGTTCTCAGGAGCTCATTCCCCTAACAGCAAAGGGTAGTCTGTGTTGTATATCAATCTATATCCAATATCAAGTACAGTATCTCATACCTAATAGATACTCAACAAACACTTCGTGAATGGATGAATAAAAAGAAAATGACCACTAGACAAAATCCTCTGTAGAACAAATCTGTGTTACTTCTCTGGTGGCACCTAGGAAGCCCAATGTATATATTTGTGTTTAAGTGTATGCTAGAAGGATTGACTGTTAGAGGCTTAGGGAATGTCTACGGTGGGAAAAGGAAGAATTCCAAGCAGATTGTTAAAGTGGTCATTTAAATGCACAGTGAATCCTCACCACTTTGAATATCTCCTTTTGCCACATTTCTCTCCCACAGAAGAGGCTAGAGACATAGACAAGGGAGCCATGCTTTCCAAACCTTAATTCTCAAAAAACAGAACAGTGCCAGAGAACCACTCACAAATATATCACCTACTCTAAGAAAGCAAGTGAAACAGGAGTAGCCTTCAATTATTTAATCAACCAACCCACAGATACCAAGGGCCTCTACCATGCAGTGTTTCCTCCATCTCTCTTCTACTGGAACAACTACTACACTGCAGGCAAAAATATATTTCACTCTCCTATTTCTCCGGATTAATGCCTTGCTCCTGCTTTTCCCTCAATCTGGAATGTCCCTCCCCATCCTTACCCCATCCTACTGTGCCTTCTGATTTCTCTCTGTCCTTCAAGGTCAAGAATGAATGCTCATTCATCTAGAGTGCCTTCTCCAGTCCTTTTAGCTGGAAATGATCCTCTCTCTTCTGCTTTGCAAGATCAGTTACTTTGTTATTTGGTTCAGATGTGGCCTGGGCTATACGAAGAGATCAGTATTTAATACACAACAATGTATAGGATATTTAAGTGGGAATCTTATGCTATATAGTACAAGGGGTCAAAAAGTTATATTGAAATTTTGCATCTGAATATGAAAACTTAAAATTATGTGTAATGGTTGCAAGCTTGTTATATAAAAACAAAAACTGAAACCTCATCTAATTTAGAAAAAACAAATTCTAACTACATGCTTGGAGAAGACTCTTTGAAAACTTGGTCAGGATAGGGAAAGATAACAAATGGCTAACGATCAAACAAGAGGGCATGTGAAAAAAAGGGGGGGGGTTGGTGATGGCCTTTAAGGGATGTTTCCAAGCCTAGTGTGGAGAAATCAGCTGATGGTAATACAGTTGAAAGAAGGTCTAAAATAACAGCAGAGAACCATGTAAGGAAACGAGGGAGCTGTCCACAGTACTACATAGGAATACAGATTCCTGGGAATAAGCCCAAGCATAGGGACCTGGGAGAAAATGAATGTTGACTTCTCTCAGAATTGGAGCTGTATGTGGAGCTGCTCTGCAGCTTGATCCTTTAGACACACTTAGATCAAATGTGAACAAAGTACCCTGAGACACACCACTACCTCTTTTCATACATTGTCTTCAAGATCACGGTTAAGTGGTTTCACCTGACAATCTGAGCAAAATTGGTCTAATTTGAATCAGGGTGATAAAACTGTGTCATTTGGAGTTACTTTTGTGTATCCTTTTCTCCCTCTGAGACACTGTCTTTTTCATCACTCTATCTATAACAGTACATACATAGCTATGTTGCACCCAGTGCACAATTAATGTTGCTCCACGATTCTTCAAATATTTCCAACATGACTTCCATAAGCACTTTAGCAACTCCTTATGAACTTGGGTAAATCACTTAGATTATAGAGATATTAAATTTTAACACTGGAAGTAACAGTAGACATGTTCAAGGTCTGCAAAGACAAAAAATGATTTTGTCATTATGGCCAACTATGATTGATTGCTCCTGACTGCTGGGAGTTCTGCTTTGAGAAGGACTCTAAGGTCATTTCCTGTGGAAAGAGTACTACAACTCATTAGTGATGCCTGCCAGGGAAAATGGTAGCTTGCATGCTGCATACATGCCATCTTTGCCTGGGATAATACCTCATTTTTCGGATATAAGAAGTGAGTTTTAGAGAATAAGTAATTTGCTCAAAATCCAATAGCTATTTACTGTCAAAGCCAAGACAACTTAGGTCTCCTTTATCAGTGCTCATTCCATTATACAATACTGGGAGAGAGTTTTGTTTGTTTTCTTATGGACAATTCAATTTTCCTATAGTACTACCTCCACTTGTTTAGATGCTTTTTTTTAAAGTAGCTAAAAACACAAGTGTAAAACTTTCAAAAACCTGACAAAGATTTGGGAATATTACTGTGTCCCTACCACTAAAAAAAGAAGAAAAATCTACTTATTTTAAAGACTATTAGAAAAGATGTTAACCTAAAAAAATGGTGTTATTCATCTTCTCCCAAACCAGTATCTCTTACCTATCTGTGGCTGTATAACTCATCAATCCAAAACATGGTGGATTAAAACAAAAGTCATTTATTAACTCTCACATTTCTATGGGTCAGAAACGTGGGTGGAAGTGACTTGGCTGGGAAAATTCAGCTTGGTCTTTCATGAGGTTGGAGTCAGTGGTTAAAACTAGGGTCATCTCTGGGGCACCCGGGTGGCTCAGTCGTTAAGCATCCGCCTTCAGCTCCGGTCATGATTCCAGGGTCCTGGGATCGAGCCCCACATCGGGCTCCCTGCTCCGTGAGAAGCCTGCTTCTCCCTCTCCCACTCCCCCTGCTTGTGTTCCCTCTCTCACTGTCTCTCTCACTGTCAAATAAATAAAAAATAAAAAATCTTAAAAAAAAAAAAAACTAGGGTCATCTCAAACCTGAGACTATCTAAGCAGAGAAGACATGAATAGCTAGAGGCTGGAATACTTGGGCACCTCGGGCATTCTCACTGTCTTTGTGTGGCCTTGCCACGTGGTTCTCCAGCCTGGTGGCTTCAGGGTAGTCAGACTTCTTACAAGTCAGCTCAGCACTCCCATAGTGCATGTACCAAGGGAAAGAGAGCCTACTGAAGTTGTCCTACCTTAAATAATCCAGCCTCAGAGGTCACGGAGTGTCACTCTGCCATATTCTTTTGGTCAAGGCAGTTACAAAGCCCACCCAGACCCCATCTCTCAGTGGAGGAGTGTTCATGTCACATTGTCAGAAGACAATATGGGATGGGATATATAATATAACCTGCCATAAAGGATTAGTAAGAGTCCAATGTTGGCATTTCAGGGAAGAGTCCAAAAACAACCATATCACATAATGTTCTGGGTATCAGGGTATTATTAATCATCCCAGATTAGGGTTGCCACAGAGCCCCCACTTAAATTTGAAGTTCAGATAAACAATGAATAATTGTTCATCTAACTATGACCTATGCAACATTTAGGACATACTTTCCCCCCCAAAAAATATTCATTTTTTACCTGAAATTCAAATTTAGCTAGACACCCTGTATTTTTATTTGCTAAATCTGGCAACCCTATCCCAGACTGACTCACATGGTCAAGGAAGAAATGTTTTCATCTGGTGTTGAGGCTGTGAATGAGATGATCTTAGTGCTAGTGTTACCATTAGTCTCCAAGTTTACCTGAATTTGGTGACCAAAGTGCCTTATCTGATGCCGTTTCCATCTCTGGAGTGGAAAATTGACTTCCACGCTCTAAGACGAGAGTGAATTTGGGATCATTGTCTTTTTAGCTCTCTGATTTCCCAGAGTTTTCTTTTTCAATCTTTCAGCTGTGCATAAGCTGATCTCCTGGCACTGGTTTTGTTTCCTGACAGGCAACATTAATTCATTTTCACATTCACACTCAAATCACTTCCCTCTCTAACAACAACAATAATGGTGAAAGCCCATTTGGAAAACAGCTTGATGGAACAGCTGCTTCATACTCATTATGAGTCTAACACTTTCTCTAATTTGGGGGAAGGGATGCCCACAACTATAAGTACATTGCAGTTCAGGTATCCAGTAAACACTGCACTTCTTTTTCTGATGTATTTTTCTACTCATGCAATTAATATATAAAATGTTTACTCCAATTTTTATACCATCTCAAGTGACTTACTAAAATTTTCACCATAATCTCCAGGCCTATCCAACCAGATGTCTTGCAACAGCTCCCTCATTATTCTATAAGTTCCAAAGCTGCCTCACATTCCCAACATCAAACAAACACTGGCTTAGATGCTCCCCTTTATGTAGTATCATTACCTGTCATGTAATCTATTCTAGGTCCTCAAATTAAGATCAGAGATTTATAATATTCACTAACAAACTAATAGTATAAATGTCATTATGTTCTTCCTGGGCTACCAACAAGTACCAGTAGTGATGACTCACCTGAATGCGTGCTGCCATGGGAACTATCAGAGTGATGTACTATCACTTGCAGGAAATAGCCTTGGTAGGAAGATAATATTAGGCCCCTTCATTTAAGTCATAGGTAGATACCACTTTCCTCTTTCATTGCTACAACAAAGTGTTAGTGAACACCGCTGGTGCCAACCTGACACTCATTGTCTTCTTTTTCCTTAATAACAGAACTTCAATTTTAAACAACTAGCCACTCCCTTCTACCATGTGTCTAAAGGGACAATTGAGGGGCTTAGACACCCAACACTGAGACCAATCATCATGTATCTCGATGTACACCAAACTCAGCTCCTGAGTAGTCTAAGTCAAAGAGAAAAATGGTATGTCCCTGGCCACAGTCATTGGTCCAGGGGTAGCAGGTAGACATGGAAAGGCAAGGAGATAGCCCCAGTTACACTGAAGGCCACCCTGAGGTAATGTCAGAATTAGTTTTGGAATTAGGACAATACTAATACCAATGAAATGGAGAGACGGAAAAGCCTGGGTCCTTGATGACATTACTGAGCTACTGCTTTGTGCCACACCTGAAGCAAACACAGGAAAAAATTAACTTCCTTATTGATTAATCATTGTGAGTCAGGATTTTCCTATTCTAGCAGCCAAAATCTTCCTCACTAATACTAGATTTAGAATGGGGGATCCAGCCAAAAGTAAAACAATTTTAATCTTTTTCTCAAGCAGTTTTTAAAAAGTTAATTTTAAATAAGAGTTGATATGCTATATAGACCTTTTTCTAAAAATATAGTAAGACTGCATTTCCCAGCTATCATCTCAGAGGGCCTGGAGTCTGTGTGGCTGGGTTAGGCCAATGAAATGGAAAGTGAGTGGATTCTAAGGTCCTAGCCCTTAAAATCATCTCCCCAAATCCTCTAGCTCTTTCTTCCCTTCACCAGAAACTTCCTAAGTGACATATTTGGATGCCATAGCTATAAGGTGGAAGCAGCTGGTTCCCTGATGTCCTGCTTGGAGACGAGTTTCTCAATCAATATGAGCCTGGATATAAGCAAGAAAACAGCTTCATGTTAAGTGACTGAGATTGCAGGGTTTATTTATCATAGTACAGCTGAGCCTAGCCTACTTAAAACACCAGGATGGAACTCAACTACTAGACAATAGTAAGAGTAAGAGGGAAAGTCAGTTCTAAAGTCTGTGCCTTGTTTGGAAGAACAGTGGCTATACTGACTATGTGTGTTTAAAACAATAGAATATGAATGTAATTTCAAGCAAGTAGAGGGAAAAAGAAAACTCAATCATCCACACTTAAGGTGAAATGTCAATCTGTGATTTGTTTTAAAATCCTTCGGCCAGGGGTGCCTGGCTGGCTCGGTTGGTAGAGCCTCTCACTCTGATCTCGGGGTCATGAGTCTGAACCCCACACTGGGGTAGAGATTACTTTAAAAAATGGCTTAACCAAATAAACCAAGGAGGAAAGAAAGAAAAAAAGAAAGAGAGAAAGAGAGAAAAAAAGAAAGAACGAAAAGAAAAAAAGAAAAGAAAGAAAAGGAGAAAAGAAAGAGAAAGAAAGAAAGAAAGAAAGAAAGAAAGAAAGAAAGAAAGAAAGAAAGAAAGAAAGAAAGAAAGAGAGAGAAAGGGAGGAAACACTTGTGTAACTCCCACCCTTTAAATAAATAAATAAAAATAAAAATAAAATCCTTCCACCAAAAAGGAGAGGGAAGGGTTAAATAAAGTATATTGGCAAACACTGATCATTGTCACATCTATGTGAGAAGAATATAGGGATTTATCACACTATTTATTTTTATGTATGTTTAAGTTTTTTTAATAAAAAGTAAAAACAAAAAACCCACAATAAACAGAAAGCAGAAAAATCATACGGCAGAAATAAATCCAATTAGATCGATAACCCTAATAAGTGTAAAGGTAGCAATCATACTAACTAAAAGTAAAAGACTTTCAGATTAAGGGGGAACAATGAAACAAAACCAAAATACAGCCATATCCAAGGGAGATGACTAAAATAAAGTGATATAACCATGCTGAGAGTGAAGAAAGCAAAAAGATATACCAGCAAAAACTAACCAAAAGAAAGGTGACACTGCTATCTGATTTAGATTCTAAAGCTAAAAGTGTTATTAAATATGGCAGACCATTGATAGCCTTCCCAATACCCATTTTTCCTTTCTCCCTTCAAAAGAGAACCCTGCTTTTGTTCAGTTACCCATCTCTCTACCACAGGACATAGAGGAAAGGTGACCTCAGCCCCAACTCGGGGGCTAACAATGATTTGTGTCTGTCAATCACTGAGAGCTTTTCCACTTGCCAGTGGTTTGCTGAGAAGTAGACACATCACCCTTTTCTTCTTACAAAAAATAAGTGTGCAATACCAAGAATCAATGAATATCAAGAAACCAATGTGCACCTTTGGGAAATACATAGGGGAAAGAGTATTCTTATCCTCCACTAGCAAAATGTAAATGGTCCAGCCTATTTGAAAGGTATAGAGGTTTTCCCCACTTTTCGAAAGTTCACATTACGTCACTTCATTTTTACAAAAGACTTGCATTAGTACCTGTTTTTCGCTAATCCAGAGAAATGTGAGGAGGATTTTCACTTTGATGAAAAAAAGGAGAAAAATGAAAACAGAATCCAGCTCTTGTGTTGTAGCAAGCCTTAGAGAGGCAGTGCTGACCCAGAGCAACAAGAGTGGCACCCCCAAGTGCCCTCCCTGGGAGCTACACTCTGCATCAAACAACCATAGCTTTAAACTGTGCTTTGTCTTGATTTATTTTGTGTATCCATTAGCAGGACATCCAACGGTAGCATAAATGCCTAAGAGATGTTATATTTTGAACCTGGGAATGCTCAAAAGGTTTTCCATTTAAACTAATGGAATCTGCTCCTTCATTTTACCCCGTCTTGGTTTACAAAAGTTTTCACAGGAATGCTCCAGTTTCAGGGAGCAGAGGAAACCTGTCCTGGCTAATCCAATCAAAATATAAAATATAGGGGCGCCTGGGTGGCTCAGTCATTAAGCGTCTGCCTTCAGCTCAGGTCATGATCTCAGGGACCTGGGATCGAGCCCCACATCATTGGGCTCCCTGCTCGGCGGGGCCCTGCTTCTCCCTCTCCCACTCCCCCTGCTTGTGTTCCCTCTCTCACAGTGTCTCTGTCAAATAAGTAAATAAAACCTTTTAAAAACAAAAAACAAAATATAAAATATATACATTTTTTTCAGCACAACCATGTGTTGGGAAACCTACAAAATAATATGGAAGATTTGTGCTGAAAAGCCAAACACAAGGGCAACTTTCCCCACCACCCGTTGTGACCCAGGACAACCTCTTAACTGTTCCTGTTGTTAGTTCTACTGCCCATGGTTGTTATTTCCGTAACTCTAGGCAATGTGCTGTACCTCTCTTCCTTGATTTATCAGCTTCATTAAACTACAAACTACTTAACTTAGAAAAGAGAAAATATTCTCCTCCTTCCCTAAATAGCTTGCAAGGAGACTTAGGTATAGACACAGACATACACATATGGAGACAAACATTAGATAGAGGATTGATAGATTCTCCTGGTAGTTATTAATACTTCGTTATCTTGCATATTTCATTTAAGCCTTATTTTCTATTCCATTACCTTTAGACAGTAGCCCTTGATTCTCATTCTGGGAAGATGAAGATACCTCCTTAGCCATTCCTTCCTTTCCTCACCCTCAACATACCCCAACCACCATCAGCTGCACTTGTACTTTCAAATCATCAAAATTTTTAACTGTTATGTTTTTTACCTACAACACCCAATGAGAAAATAAGTCTTCATTGCTTTTATCAGAGATGTGTTATGAAAGCTAGCTTCCGGGGCGCCTGGGTGGCTCAGTTGGTTAAGCGACTGCCTTTGGCTCAGGTCATGATCCTGGAGTCCCGGGATCGAGTCCTGCATCGGGCTCCCTGCTTGGTGGGGAGTCTGCTTCTTCCTCTGACCCTAACCCCTCTTGTGCTTTCTCTCTCTCTCTCTCTCTCTCTCTCTCTCTCTCTCAAATAAAATTACTTGATTCGAGTGCCAAATAGGAAAGTACACCCATAGCTTAGGAAATCAGCAGGGGCTAAAGTAAGGAGTATGTCAACAGTGACCTCTGTTCATACCACTGGAGTTTGATGCGTTTTGCTCCAGCGGTATGCAGAGATGGCATATTTATTCAATTCTTTCTGTTAGAAAAATTAAAATGCAAATATATGTAAATTATGGACATTACAAATGAGAACAAGAAAGAAACATAAAATCCTGATTACTGGTTGGCTGAAGGGACATCAGCAGGATCCTGAAATGAAACCCAAAATCTATGCTTGGAGAACCACAGCCAGGATAATCCCCGCTCGCGCCCCTGCATTCTAAAGTCACCACCTAGACTCTCTGTCATCAGTTAGTGTTCACTGCCTCTGGCTGCATTAACATTTCACATATGTAGGAGGTACAGAATCTCAACCCACAAAACTCAACTATGCCAAAATTCAACTTTGTCTTCTATACATGACCTTACTTTCTCTCTCAAACTTTCCATTTCTTCTTCCATTACTTCTCTCTCAAACTTCAACCAGACACTTCTGGGTAAAGTCAATCAAGTCAATTTTCTTGTCTCAACCCTTATCTCTAGGCTTGCAGTTAAGTTCCAAGGACAAAGAAGGGGCACAGACTGTAATACTTAGCATCAGAGCAAGGGAAATGGCCTGGGATCATGATCTCATCTGTCTACACTGACATCAACTATGGCGTCTTGATTCCTTCCAGTCACTGATTGGCGCCATTCCCCCAGTGACATCTGCAAAGCCATGTACACCCGGTATGGTCCCTGGCCAGTTGCAATCTCCCTCAGATGTATCCTTCCTCCCAGTGAGAGGCTTCTGCAGGTCCTGGGGCCTCCTTTAGCTATTCCTCTGACCCTCTCAGCAGGTGTGTGGAAAATATTTAGATGCTCTCCCCTGTCAATCTCAGATTATAAGAAACCTGCTAGCTGTGTCAGGACCTCTGTCTGGACACAACATGTCCACATTTTCTACTCTGTTCTCACCACACAATAAGGGGTGCCAGATCTTCTGTGACTCGTCTTTCCTGATCACTCAGTATGAAGGACAGATCTCCCCTGCCTTTGGATCATATACTCTCTCACTCCTCACCGGGAAAAAGGTCCCTTCTCAGAGGTACCCAACACCACTTCCAGCCCTCTTTATTCCCTCTGCTTTGCCCATACCCTCAATTCACAGGTGCAAAGAGTGAGACCCAAGGAAGTTATCACACAGCCCAAGACCACAAAGCTTATTGCTTCCTCTGACTCATGTCCTCATTGACTTATTAATGAATATTAAATAAACGCTTGTTTGATTCCAACAACTGCCATTCACCAAGAATAGGACAATATCACTGCTTTGTGCAAATCACACTCCAGTGAGGGAAGCCAAGTTGTAAATAGATAATGATCATACAGGTAAATAACTGACCAAACAGATGTGTGAACAAATGAGATGATGACTATTAAGGGAGACTTTCTAGAAATTTCCCTACTGGAACCTGAACACCCATCCATTCTGACACTTTTTCTTCCAATAGGAAAGAGAAAGGGTTAATAGACTGATCATTCACTACTATTCTCTAAGTCATCACTAAAATCACAGCAACTTTTTTCAGAAAATAGGTCACATATATTCAGCAAGGGGAGAAAAACAGTATTACCTAAATATCCCTCACTTGAAGTTTTTCTTTGTTTATGAATTCATGCACACTTGTTATGTTTCTATAAAAAAAAAATAAAGAGAAAGCTGTCCCACAGTATCCAAAACCACGTAAGTGCATAGTGATCGAAGATACATGCTGATCCACATTTCTGCCATGAAGAAAATAATTTAACAAGTCAGAACCCCACTGCACCCCAAATGCATGAGAGCCCAGTGAGATGTGCAGAGGATTCACCATTCAGCATGGCAGACTCTTTCTCCATGGCAGCTCTCAACATCAGTGCTGGGGCTCAGAAGAGTTCAGGCAGTGGGCAGGAGCAAGGCAGTTCATGCTTCCACATTACACGGTCCAGATTCCAGTTCCTTGGAATTTCTGACTCATTGAAATCAAAAGACTGAAAGTACAGTCTATCCCAGAGAAGGAAGACAGCCCCAGTGTAACAGTTATGACCAGGTAACAGTAGCCCAGAAGGAGAGTGCTACCCTGTCATCAGATAGGCAGAAGGAGTAAGCGAGTGAGTGGCCCCATAGGCTGGAAGTGAAACAGCCAGGGAGGGAGCAATGTGGAAGGATAAGCTATCATCTTAGCCTCAGCAACTCCGAAAAACACCTCTAGATGTACAAGGCACTGGGAAACTGTTGTGAACAGAAGTCCTGGGGCACATCGAATCGAAATATAAAGGGCTGCTAGCAGGAAAGCTGAGAAACTGTGTCACAGGCAGAGCCCCAAATTAGGCCCAGATTACAGACAAGAAGCAGCTATCTCCTGGGCCACTTTGAAGAAGCAAGAAAAAATGGATAAGATGTAGTCAAATAGCTCCATCTGGTTATGGATCCCAAAAGATATGGGAATGCTTCCTAGGACGGTAAAAGAAAGGGTGGCAGTTAAAGGTACTTCAGAAAGGAGACATGGGTAAAAGCAAGGAATATTATTTGGACCAGTAGAGGAAAAGGCCAAGAAAAATGGGGGGAGGGGGGGAAGCTGAGGTCAGCAAGTGGGATAGGACAAAAGAGAAGCTATTCTCCGAAGACCTAAGGACTCCTATAGGACCTGCTTTAGAGAAATGGCCATGAACTCAAAGAAACCAGGGTATGAAGGATGAGAAAGGAGAATGGCAGAGAAACCAAGGAGAAAAAATAAACTCAATATGTTCAGAAGACTCCAGAAAGGACCCACAGGAAATAGCCTAGAATTGGGCCCCAAAAAATGAAAAGAAAAAAAAGGATTTGGGGAGAAATGAACAGAGGCATGTAGTCCCAAAAGTCATTCAGTGGAGAAACAGGAAAACTGGAATGTGCTCATGGATCTGAAAATCTGAGAAGAAAGGGAGAGTTTCAACAACTAGTACTTAAGTCCTCATTTACAAGTCTGTGAAGAACAAACTAGATCATGGATGTAAACAGGCCACCAAATATATACATACAGTTATAGTTGTTATATAATTATAAATTATTGCTTTTTGATTGTATTCTTAACAATAATAATATGAATAAATCAGATCCATTACCCAGAAGCTAACAAAAATTAACTTAAGCACAGAAACTCAAGAGCACTTCCGTTGCACTTCCAGCACTTAGTGCTAAAGTGAAGAAGCCATTAGGACAGGGCCAGACATGAGCTCATTTGGGAAGTCAGAAGTTAAATAGCCCAGGGGGTAGAGGGCCCACCCATGGGAGGGCCCACCCATGGATTAATAGTAGAAATTGTGCTCTCATTCCCAAAGGAGTCACCGTTCAAAGCAGGAACACCTCATGCTCTCTATGCTGCTTCTTTTTCAATACCTCATCCAGTCCCCCAAGGCACCAAGAGCATTGAGTGCCAGATACAGTCGACTGTCTTCCAAAATAGGTTCTCTCTTTTTTTCCTTTAGGTAGTTTCTTCCCCAAAATTGTAGCGTGGCAAAATTGTACACATGGCAGACCAGCTCACGTGTACATTTCTCAGGCTCCCTTGTAGCTATTATGCCATGTGGCTATGTTCCGGTCCATGGGATGAGAAAGTGATACTTGCAACTTACAGGTTGTGCTCTCCACATTACTAGCCTTCCTGATGGCCACAATATGCTGTCATGACAAAACCCATAGCATCCATCTTAGACTATCCGATGGACGGAGTGCCCTGAGGATGGCAGAGCAACAAGATAGGATCCCCAGTATTACGAAGCCATCATATTGTCTTGTATTGCTTTATGTTCAGGCTGTTATTTGAGACAAAAGTATATTTATATCTTCTTTTTAAAGATTTTAAAGTAATCTCTATACCCAGTGTGGGGCTTGAACCTACAACCCCAAGATGAAGCGTCGCATGTTCTACCAACTGAGCCAACCAGGTCCCCCTATATCTTCTTTAAGCTATTGTTATTTGGGTCTTCACTAGCAACCATACCAATATCATAACTAAAACAAACAGTATCTTTTACATAACAGGTATGAACTTTTCAATCCAATATGCAAGTGTGGAGAAAGTGTGAGTTAATTTTTCATTATGTCACCTTAATCTCTATTTCAAATTCCATTTAATTTGATGATGAAAAAAATCACCTTCATCAAGTCAGAGTTTTTTTCACCAATTGAAGTTTTCCTCCCCTTGCTGGTCCCATGAGAGTTGCTAGGGTCCATATGAGATGGGACTTGTCAACCTGACCGTGGTAAAGATATGCTGGCATCTTTCAGGTTGTAAATTGTTCAGATATCTACATCCCTCTAGTCTTCAGGTCCCTGGGACATCTACTGACGGTTACACACACACACACACACACACACACACACACACACACACACACACACACACACACACACACACACACACACACACACACACACACACACACACACACACACACACACACACACACACACACACACACACACACACACACACACACACACACACACACACACACACACACACACACACACACACACACACACACACACACACACACACACACACACACACACACACCCCCCCCCCCCCCCCAAGGCATGAGGCCCTTCCAAATGTATTCATCTTTTCTCACCTTGTCCATACTACTGGCAGCCACATGGAAAAAATGACATCTTACTGTTCCCACACCCCATCCAGGGTGCCTCATCCAGACCTGTGCCTCAGGCCCCTCCTCCTCGACACCCAGTGTGGTTGGATATCTGATCTCTGTTCTTCCACATTCTGATAATATGGGACAGCTTGCACCTTCCCAGGGCAATGAAAAAGGAAAGCAGGGCAGAGGCCCCTCTAGTCTTGAATCCACAAACTTCTCTGATGATTCTCTTATCACCTGCTCCACGGATCCTTAATGCATCGGATTTAAAAAAAACAAGAATTTAATAACTGTTATGACAATCCACCCTAGTGTAATGGAGGCCTAATAACATTACTCCATATTTGGCAAAACGATACCGTATTCAGATTTTCAACAATTACAGTTCACTGACCCCCATTCAGTGGGCTTAAATATACACCTGTGCCCAGTCAAGCCTTTCCTCTAGCCATCTTATATTCCAAATGACTCAATTATGGGTGACTGTTGATCAAGTCCCTACATAGTATACATATACGCTGGCTCCCCAAATGACCATGTCAATATCCTTACATCCATGCTAGTCATGCTTGGTTATACATGCTTGTTGGGATAGAGAGTAGAAAATTTACATTTACATTATCAGGAATTCATCTTCCAGTTCATCTACTTTTCCATATAGCCAGGATCATAAGCATAATGTATTAATTGATACTGAAGACAAGGAAAAGTCAGCTCTTTGACCATCACATGATCAGTAACCTTTTCCTCTGCTTTACCTGGGCTCCTGACATGGTCATCTAGGCAGCTGTTCTTCACAAACCCCAATTTCAAGCCTGTCACTCTCTTATCATGGCCCTATTCTTCCAGAAGATTTTCTCAATAACCCCTAGTGCCAAACTTTCTGACCTCCCAATGACCTCCAAACCACTTCCTGGTTATCCATTAGCTAATTATCTATTAGCTTTCCTTTTATTCTTATCCATCCTTGATTCTATGGCTCATCATTATAATCATTTCCTTGCTAATACCCCCAACTTCCTGGCTGCTCTCTACCATCGTTCCCAGTCCTCTGTGAGTCTCACCTTCTATCTTCTCAGTGCCTTTAAATGAGCAACTGAATGTTACCAGAGAAAGTTAACAACTGAGCTCATCCTCTTATTCATTTATTTAATCAGTATTGCTTGAGAATCTGTTATGTACCAGGCACCATGGAGATAGTGGTAAAGAAAACAGACAAGACTCTTGCTCTCTGGAGCCTATAATCCAATGGACAGGCCTCACTTGCAACTGATTCATTTGAATGCACACTTAGGAAAGACATTTTTCCAAAGAAGACACACAGATGGCCAATAGACACATGAAAAGATGCTCAACATCACTAACCATCATGGAAATGCAAATCAGAACCACAATGAGATATCATCTCACACCTGTTAGGATGGCCGGTATCAAAAAGACAAGAAACAGTGTTCATGAGGATGTAGAGAAAAGAGAACCATCGTGCACTGTTGTGGGAATGTAAATTAGTGCAGCCACTACGGAAAACAGTGTGGAGTTTCCTCAAAAAATTAAAAATAGAAATATCATATGATCTAGCAATTCCCCTTCCTGGTATTTATGTGGAGAAAATGAAAACACTATTTTAAAAGACATGTGCATCCCAATATTCATGGCAGCATTATTTATAATAGCCAAGATAAAAAATCAACCTAAATGCCCATCAACAGATGAATGGATAAAGAAGATGTGGTATATATACAATGGAATATTACTCAGCCATAAAAAAAAAAATGAGATTGTGCCATTTACAACAACACGGATGGACCTAGACAGTATTGTGCTAAGTGAAATCAGTCAGACAGAGAAAGGTAATTGCCATAGTATTTCACTTATTTGTGGAATCTAAAAACAGAACACAGAGGACAAACTGATGTTTACCAGAAGGGAGGGGAAGGGGGCGGATGGACAAAAGAGGTGAGGGGGATTAACAGGTACAAACTTCCAGTGATAAAATGAATAAGACACAGGGATGTAATTTCAGCATGAAGAATATTCTCCACTCAAAGGCCAGAGTAAACTTAAAATATAAATAATATCATGTATTTTTTTTTCTCAAACAAATCCTCTAATGGCTTCCCTTCTGTGGGATAATATTTAAACTCCTTATCATGGCTGCGGGACTCTGCATGATCTGGCCCAAACCATCTCCAACCTACGCATCTGTGTTTGCACATGTGTTTCTTCCTTCTGGACTGGCCTTTCCTTCCATTCTTTAGATGGCTAGCTCCTTCTGCCCCTTCCCGAGTATAATGCAGTTGTCCCCCCCACTCTATTGCTGTTACTTCCTAGTTCAGATTCCTGTTGGTTTCTTTCACAGTATTTATCACAATTTACAATAATTTTTAATAATTCAGTTTCTTTCCTAACAGCATTTGCCTGTGTTTCCCATTCAAATGCTAAAGCCATATAAGCAGGCACATGTCTGCCTTGTTCATCATGGTATTTCCAGCATCTATTCCAATGCCTGATACCAACTAAGAATTAAATTAGATGTTTGCAAAATGAGTGAACAAAAGATTGAGCGAATAAAGTATGGGGGTCATAAGAGTGTATACACCATTTTCATAGCTATTGAAATCATTATGTGGCAGCAGCGTCCATAATACCTTATGAATCAGTTCTAGCTGTTGCTTTGTATTCTTTTGGATATAAGAGTTTTGGGGGAGGGTTTGTTTTGGGGTTTATTTTATTATTATGTTCAGTTAGCCACTGTATAGTACATCATTAGTTTTTGATGTAGTGTTCAATGATCCATTAGTTGCTTATAACACCCAGTACTCATCCCAACACGTGCCCTCCTTAATACCCGTCACCTGGCTACCCCATCCCCCCACCCTCTCCCCTCTCCCCTCTGAAGCCCTCAGATTGTTTCCCGGAGTCCACAGCCATCAGAAAGGATGAATACCCACCATTCTCATCGACATGGATGGAACTGGAGGGGATTAAGCTAAGTGAAATAAGTCAAGCAGAGAAAGACAATTATCATATGATTTCACTCCTATGTGGAACAAAAGGAATAGCAAGGAGGACCATAGGGGAAGGGAGGGAAATCCAAAGGGGGAGAAATCAGAGAGGGAGATGAACCATGAGAGTTTGGGTTGGTTTTTTTTTTTAAGATTTTATTTATTTATTTTAGAGAGAGAGAGAGTCGAGAGAGAGAGAGAGAGAGAGACCAAGAGCAGGGGGAGGGGCAGTGAGAGAATCCCAAGCCAATTCCAAGCTGAGTGTGGAGCCCAACGTGGGGCTCGATCCCATGACCCTGAGATGATGACCTGAGCCGAAACCAAGAGTCCAACACTTAACCAACTGAGCCACCTAGGCACCCCGGATATGAGAGATTTTTTTTACACAGTCTGTGGGATAGGTAGCATCCTGGGTTTTCCATATATTTTTGTTGTATATAGAACATCATTCCTGAAAATAATTAATATTTTGTTCCTCATAAACAAGTAGATCAGAACATTCAGAATCCACTCTCCAGACACTAATGTAATTGCCTGGATGTACAAGATTACGTGTATAGCACACACATATTCTGAAAGCACACCCTATTGCACAACCAACCAACGTAACCATTTACTGAACTCTTACTATTTGTCAGGCACTGAAGTTAAACCCTTGCCACACACAGTACATTTAGCTGTCACAACAATCCAATGAGAGGGACCAGGACTTCCCCCATTTTCGAGATGAGGAATCCAAGCCTTCAAGACTTGGCTAATGCGACCAGAGATGGGATAAGGAATAAAGCCATACTCTTACTCTCTGCTAGTCTTCCACCCCAGGCCTGCAGACATACAGATGAGACAGATGTGGGGATAGAATTTATGGCTCTTTTCTGATCAGATAAATAGGAGATAATGCAGAAAAAAAATACAAAGGGCCCCCAGACTCCAGCCTTCTATCTTGCAATTATCCTGTCCATTAACAAAAGTGGGTCTTCTACAGTAAAATGTTTTTTTTTTCCAATTTCCCTCAGCTATTGTTATGCAAACCTCGTATCCCACACTGCACAAAAATCCTGAGGGACTTTCTAGTGTGTGTGTCTCTAGGTCTTTAGAGTTACTCTTTCCTTTTCCAGAAGGCTTGAAAATGATGGGCTAACGACAGCTGCATTCCTGGAGCCCGGAAATGTGTTCACTGGGTCATTTTTCAGATTACCCCCCCACAGAGAACACATGGGGCCAAGAGCCAGGGAGGCAGATGGGCTCCCTACAAACTGTGCCTCTCAGCCCCAAACTATACAAAGAGGAAGCCTGGCAATTAATAGGCACTAATGAGGCTAGAATTACAATTAGTGTTTTTTTTTTAAGATTTTATTTATTTATTTGACAGACAGAGAGACAGCAAGAGAGGGAACACAAGCAGGGGGAGGGGGAGAGGGAGAGGGAGAAGCAGGCTTCCCACCGAGTAAGGAGCCCGACGCGGGGCTCGATCCCAGGACCCTGGGACCATGACCTGAGCCCAAGGCAGATGCTTGACCCACTGAGCCACCCAGGTGCCCCTAGAATTACAATTAGTTTTAAGCAGATTCCCTTTGGCCTGTATTTTACTGTCTAGAAACCCACTTCTTCTCTGCTGCTCCTCCTTCATTGTTTCAGTCCGTTCCCATCCGAGCCACCAAGCTGAGAGGTAAGTCAAGCAATAGTAACTGACAGAGACTTGGCTCCAGACAGAAGGGGACAAGAAGTCACTGATTATTGCATATGGTAAACTAAATATAAGTATGAAGGGAAGTGTTAAGATTCAAAGGTTGTTTTCCTGCTTTGTTGGCCTGTTGTATTTACAATTATTAACAGTGATAGCTCACGTTTATTGGGTACATTTTTTGAAGGTACTCTCTCATACCTTTTATAGGTGTTAATTTATTTAATCCTCATACTAGCCATAGGAGATACTATTATTATTCCTGTTTTACTGTTATGAAAACCGAGACTCAAAAAGTTAAAAGAACCTGCCCAAAGTCACCCAGCCAGAAATTGGCGGAAGTACACCTGGAGAGTCTGACCCCAAAGCCTGAGCTCTTAACCTCTAACACTGACCTGCCTTGCACAGATACATAATCAAATATCTATAAATATCAACCAAGGTGCCCTTAATTCTAATCATGGAGCCATTTTGAAATGGCATTCTGAGCTCAGTTTTTAAATCGAGGATATTTGGAGTTAGAAAGGGCTCTAAATTGTGTAAGACTGATGAATCACAGACCTGTACCCCTGAAACAAATAATACATTATATGTTAATTTAAAAAAACACAAAAAAAGGACATGTGGAGGAAGAGGTAGGCGTCTCCTATCTACTTTAGACACGTAACCTACGATGAGCACAGAGCCGTGACAGGGATGTAGATTTTTACTTGGTTGGAGGACTGTTCTAGCAAATGTCACAGGTGGTTCTGTGGGCCACGCCTGGAAGCGTACACATCATTTCTGCTCTCATTCCCCCAGAGAGGACTTTGTGACATGACCACGCTTAACTGCCAGAGAGGATGGAGCAGATCATGGCCCACCTACTTTGGAAGAAGGGGGAGCCACGTTGGGCACACAGGCATGTTCCTTGCAGCTCTACCACATTTTTTCCTTCCCCTGTGTCTATCTTCTACAGTCAAGGAAACTCCAATAAGCATTTTTGGTTTTGCATGCTTTCATCAAACGTACTGTAGTTCTCCAAGCTACAGATAACCTTACTAACAAAGAGCTGAGAATTCTTAGGGAAGAGATTCTGAAAATCATGTAGGCTTTTGTAAATGCTATGAAGCAGGGCATGGTAACTGCTGGGACACCAAACAAACTTCCCAGAGAATCTAAAAGAAAGAAGGAGCATGTGATCACAGTTATAATCTTTTAATGAAAAGCTAATCAACTTCCAAACTCAATGCTTGAAGTCCCAAGGCCCCTAAACCTTGGCAATATTTCCTAAGTTGTGCTTACATTTGTGCTTTTCTGAGCTCTTAACCAAAAATAGAGAAGACAGTAGGTGAAAAACCCATTTCAGCTGCTTGCCAGTGAAAAATGGCATCACGCAGCCGGTGGTTATTTTTGGAAAATCCACTTGCCTCTAGAGATGAAAACCAAATCAGATGGTTTTTCCACTTGATCAATTTTCAAGTGTAGAAGTCAGGGGAGGTGTGTCTCAGTAATAGATTCTAAGTAGGACTCCATTAAAAATTTACAATTTAATAAGAAGTGGGCTTTGTCTCACAAAGATTTGTACAATCTTTATCAAAGTACTCTGTCTACCACTTTACATCCCCCCAAAGACCCAACTCCTGACATGCAAGGGCTTCCTCTCTACTCCTTTTTATTTCCCACTCTTCTCTCTTTCTCTCAGAGTCATTTCAAGTAGCCATTTCTCTTTCTGACCATAAATAGAATGGATAATAGCCCTCTCCCTTTTTCCAGGATGCTCTATACAACCAAGAAGGAGGACCTGTCTTTTCCTTCATTGTGCCTAGAACAGTGACTTGTCCTAATTGCTTACTAACTACTGACTGATAATAGAGTCTTATCTGGGGAGAGAGACTTAAGTCTGAGGAAAGAGCCTAAGCTGGGTAATTGGCCAGCAGGAGAAACAAATAATGCTTCTTCCCTAAAATGGAAAACGATACGGTCATTTTAAAAATCATATTTTCAAAGAATTATTGATGAGAGCTAAAGTAATAACTACTCATAGGAACGTTTGTAAAATGGCTAGTCAGAAAAATATTGAACTTTTGCTTTTTAAGGTTAAAGAACAGTAAGCTTGGCATCCCTTAGCGAATCACATGCAAAAACCTTGTGAAGATTCTTTAGTTTAAACATATCATGCTTTTGACTGCCCTTGAGAAGAAAAGCCATATTCATGAAGGTAGTTTCCCAGCACTCAATGGTTATTTGTTTGTGAAGGTAGTAATCTACTACACCCCCGCTCGTTATTTTGTGAATTAAATTGCACAGCGAAAAAAAGTACAACTGCTATACAATTGCTATACAATGTGTTCCAAGTAGATTGATAATTGTATGTGGGCAGAATTCTACCTAGTTTTATTAATAGCATTTCTACTCTCTCCTTCCAATTGCCTATCTTGTGACATAACTGAGATTCTAACTATAATCTTTGCTTATGTGAAAATCTGGGGAAATTGAAGCAAGGATCCAAAGAGCACTGGCAGTAATGAGAATAATAGCATAAGTATTACTCAAACAAGTCCATGAACTAGGCCAATAGCTTCGTATACCTTATCACACTCGATGCACATACCAACCCCTACTTTAGAGATAAGAAAACTGAGTCACTGGTTTAGATGTATTTCCCAAAATCCTACACCTGGGAACCAGTGACTGGGGTTTGAACTGAGGGACTCTGAGCCTACCGCCCATGCTGCTAACTCTACGGTATGCCACCTCATAATTTTAGTGAGAAAAAGAAGAAAGAAAGCATTGTGAAAAATAAACGTTTTATAGGGGCACCTGGCTGGCTCGGTCAGTGGAGCATTCGACTCCTGATCTTGGGGTTGTAAGTGCAAGCCCCACATTGGGCATGGAGCTTACTTTTAAAACAAATAAATAAATGCCTTATAGTCTTACAGGTCTTTTCACTTAGGAACATAAGAGAAATTTTGCCAAGAGTCAAATCTCATCTTTACACTAATTCTAGACCACATCCCACTGGCCATTTGAAATCTGTTCACTGACCGGCCAACACTGGTTTACCTTTAGAAATAAGAGGCTCTTCCAGTTCAGGACACAAAAGAAATTCAAAAGAATAATGTAATTTCAGATGTTCCCAAGCATAAATATGACCATCTCTCTGGTGGTATCTTTCTTGCAAAGAAGAAAATTAGAAAAGTAAATAGAAAATCATGGCCATAAATTCCAGCTGATTCCAATTAAAATAGCTCTCGAAAAAATATGGTAAAATAGGCCACAAACTCAAATTAGAGATAGCAAGTCTTGGAAAGCATTCACATTTTCCATGAAAAGATAAATTAAGCATAAAATAAACATTAGCCCAATGGTTCAAACTCAAGAAGAAATAAAAATGGGTCAAGACCAATCATCTGAAAGCACATGTCATCTAGAAAATGAAACAAATGGGAGAATCATGCTGAAAAGCATTATCTACCACAGAGGGAGATAATGCACAAAACAACAAAAAGAGACAGCACAGAAGTCAAGGACAAGGCGAATAATCTGTTAACACTGGCCTATTTCCCTGATTTCACTGGATTTATTCAGAAAACAGTTATCCAAGGAGCAACACTGCACTCAGTCTGAAGGCCCGTAAAAAATAAGAATACTCCAAAAAGTTGAAGTCCATGCCTGCCCAAGGAGACAGGAAGATTCAGGACAGAGACAGACTGTCTGCTAGCCAGAGAGGTGGCTGGAAAAAAGGATCCATGAAGAACATCATCTAATATTCAGAGGTTCATGGGGCATGGGACTAAGGGGGAAAGGAGAAGGTTTGTGGTAGAGTCCAACCATTGTTCTGCCCCCAAGCCCTGGGGGATAAAAATCATCCATCCCAGAACAGGCCGCCTCTAGGAGTCATGTCCTCCTCACCCAGGGCCAGGGGTCCTTTTAGAAAAAGAAGACATTTGCCATGCCACACAAGGAAGTGTTTGGGTTGAAAAAAGAGAGGTGTTTTTTTTTCTTTGAGGAGGTCTAACATGGGGCTCAAACTCACAATCGTGAGATCAAGACCTGAGCTAAGACCAAGAGTCAGATGCTCAATCAACTGAGCCACCCAGGTGCCCCAGAGAGAAAGCTCTTTACACATGAGGTGAAGGACAGGCTGGCTTCGTCCATTTGCTAACTTTAGCTCGTTATAAGGGAAATAAACAGAAGGGGATGCGTTCTTTTTCTGTTGGAACCTCAAAATATTGCCTTGGAGGCACCCTCTTCCTTACATTCATTTGAGCCTTAGTTCCATCAACAGACCTCTTTGGAAGGCCTACTTGGTGACTGGTACAGCGACAAGGATCTGGAGACTTCAAACAGCCGCAGTACCTCCAAAGAAACTTAAATGTGTTGGAAGTGCTGAGTCATCATCTGAATAATTGCCCCATACATCCGGCTAAAATGTGCCAAATGCTGATGAAGAAGGAAAGGATCGTGATTTGTCAAGGGGAGAGCGCCAACCAGTGGCAGAGGAGAACCTGAGCCAGTTTCTGAAGGGAAGAGTTGTCTGAGCCACAGCCTCAAGGAGGAACACAGTTTCTACAAACGGAGACAGGAAAGAAAAGCACCCTGGAGAGAAACAGAGCACGAATGAGGACTCAAAATGAAAAACTAATACTAAGTAGGGAATGATTAAAGAGTCAGGAGTGGTTTGCTTCGGCTATAACTGACCCGACAGAGGGTGATAGAAAGCAGGAAAGGGGAAATGAAGCTAAAAGGTAGAATTCCTAGGAAATTAATCCAAGTGAATTGGATGGGGAGCGACTAGATGTCTTTAGTTGGGGGACTGAGAGACCAGAGTTCAACCATATGGAAGAAGTACTCAGTAGCTTGAGGGAGTAGAGACCAAACTCAGGCAGTAAGAGCTGCACCTATAGAAGCAACAGCAACAGAGGAAGAGGGCTGAAGAGGGGAAGGATGGAGAGTTTACTGGACTTGGTGACTGGTGAAAGGATCCCATCAATAACTCAAATACTTTCCCCCTCCCCGTATCCAGACTCTCTGCCATGTGAAATAGCAGTGATTCCCACTAAAAAGGTGGGGTGTATTTACTCACTTCTTGAATCTGGACTCATCCAATGGAAGGAGGCAGAAGGAAGAGGGAGCCAGTTTGAGCCCAGCCTTGGAGAAGGCTTGCTTGATTGTGCTGGTGCCCTGTACCTTCGCCTATAGCCGAGCTGGTCCGCCGGAGCTAGCCATCCGTCACCTCTGGCAGCAGAGCCCAGGCAGGGAGGTGAGCCCAGCCAAGATCAGTAGAGTGACCTGGCCAGCCCCTATCTGACCCCAGACTTAGGAGCAATGAACTTATTACTGGGTACCACTCAAGTTTTTTGTTTGTTGTGATTGTTTATTGTGCAGCATGATTGTGGCACTGGACAACCGACATAGTGACCATGAAGAGAAAGAAGAAGAAGAAGGGCAGGCTTGAGGAGGTTGGCAGAGAGAGGACAATCCAGGAAGGAACATATGAGATCAGAAGCATTTGTACTTAGGACAGGAATGATAACCAATAGGGACAGAGGATCCAGAACTCCACCACAGGAACAACGTCCTTTTAGACAGTTGACAAACTGGCTAAAGAAGTATGTTCAAATATATAAACCAGGGGTTGACAAATCATAGCCTGTGAGACAAATTTAGCCTGATGCCTGTTCCTATAAATAAAGTTTTATTGGAACACAGCCGTGCTCATTTGCTTATCTACCGTCTAGGCCTGTTCAGCTCTACAACAGAACGTATTTACCATCTGGCCCCATAGAGAAAAATATCTGCTGACCCTTGATACAAACAATTACATTTTTTGACAGTCCTTTCCTAAACGTATGTCAGAAAACATTTCTTATATAAGAAGAGAGACCACACCTTCAACACAGGCAAACTGTGTCCCTTTTTTTCCTCTTTACTATTTTTTCAGTCTAGTAATATCCTCGTGAAATTAACAACGTGATATGTTTCAAGGGGAGGAGTAATGAGTAATTCAAATGACAAAAAAGTGGTCCAGCAATACTCCCAACAGAGTTAGCCTTCTTACGTCTCTGCTTCTTGTCACTAGTTTTGTGGCAATGCTAACTGGGCTCATGTTGAAAAGAGCTGGCTTCACATCAGACGTGGAGAAGTTCAGAGAAAGTTCTCTTTAGCTTTAACAAAGAAAAAAGAAACAGATAAACCTTCGATTCATTGACTATACCGCTGAGGGACAAAACGCATCATAACAAATACTTATTTCAATTAAAAGTAAATATTATTTGGGTATACATTAGGTGTTTTGTTCTATGATTAAATGACTTCTGACTTTTAAGAAAGCTTCCAGAATCCATTTGCATTTTGTAATCACGAAGGAGTATGTGTCAGATGGGGGACTGGCGAGTAGAAAATAAATTGTAGCTTACTCAGAGGGCATTCACAAGAATGGCCAGAAATCAAGGCCACTGTGGGGTTTAAGAGAAGCGGAAGGCCCTCCACTAGAAGAAGCACCTGGTATAATGGGAAATGTATGGGATTTGGAGTCAAACTCCAGCTCCGGGTAGGAGGCACCTCCTAACACCCCAGTGTCCCCATCTGGAACCGATTGATGTGGTAACATCTATGCCCAACTTATTTTGGAGAGCATTCATAAGAATCAAAGCTGAGAGCATATCCAACATACATTATAAGAAACAAAGTGTTGTTCTGATGTTAAAGTATCTGTAGAGATATTTATAAACGTGTGCGCAAATAATATCAGGAATTAACTATGCAGAGTAAAACCTTAAATACTAGAAGACACTTATGACATGACATTTTAATAAACAGAAGGCTTCTTTCATCACATTCCAACAAAAGGGAAAATGTATGAAAGAATCTCAACCCTTAATAAGCTGGATTTCTAAAGCTGGTGCCTAATTTATATGCAAATCACTGAAAACATCTGCCAGTTGTTTAACCCAGTTTATGTTGATCACATTTCTAATTGTGGTTTCTGGGTGAGCCAGTTGACTCATACAAGTACATCAATGAGCTGACCTCTATAGGAAGTAATTTGGAAATTATTTGGGAACTGCTGTGTGACTGATACCCCTCAAAAGTTTCTAATGAGCTTTTAGAAATCTCCTGAAGTATTGATAGCTTTGCGATTTCACCTAAATGCTTGGTTGTTCATTCAAGAGGACCAGTTGTATGAGTAGGAATAGTACCTTTTGGCAGGCTTTTTTAGCTCTGTGCTGGAAGAGATTGTGACTTAATTCCTGGGATGAGTTTATATAAACAGGCATAAAGAACAACCCTTATGAAAAGGGCCTCATAAGGCCAACCTTATGAAAATCCCTGGGAATCAGGATATCTCAGTGTAGTCCCTAATTAGTCATGTGACTTGGAAAAACTTACCACCTCTCTGGCCTGTTTTCTCATTTATGAATTGAGGCTCCTGGACCCACTTCCATCCTTAGACCTGGGCAAGATGGCCCTTGCTCTGGGCCCAACTCTTCATCTGTTTAGCCAAAGGCTCCCTTTTCCCCACTTCCAGTGAGGTGGGGAGACCACGGGGTCAAGGCAATCTGCCTACCTGGAGCCTACACTCTGCACCCCTCTGGACCCCTGGGACCCTCAAATTCTCTGCCCAGAGGACCATAAGCCGCTCTCAAGGGCCAGTATAGACCTCTTCCCTGGGTCCATCCTCCCAACAGAAGGACACACCACACTATGTACATCCTAGGCCTGAAGGGGGCCCAAGGGACAGCTCTTGGCAGGCAATGTGGATAGAATTCCCAATGCCCCTTGCTGTGCAGGACTGAGGGAAGGCACAGGGTGGGATCTCAGGGGGTGCCGTGGCAGTTTCTCCCATGCTGCCACATTCTGGCACTGAACTCTGAGCAGCTAGAAAATTCCCAATTCAAACTGGGACTTTTAGGTTGTTGTGAAGGTGGTCTTATCAAGGTAGGAGGACAGAACATCTTTCTTACAGTTTGTTGGTTTGATCTATTGCTTTTAAACATTTAGACAATTGATATGTGTGGGCCTTCATTTCTATTCTTGCCCTAGGTCCCACAAATGTTAGTGATGTGCCTACTCAGAGCAAACCCCTTTAAGTTCCCTTCCAGCTCTGAGCACCTGGGTGGCTCAGTGACTTAAGTGTCTGCCTTCAGCTCGGGTCATGATCCCGGGGTCCTGGGATCAAACCCTGCATTGAGCCCCTCATCGGGCTCCCTGCTCAGCGGGGAGTCTGCTTCTCCTTCTCCCTCTGCCCCTCCCCCCTGCTTGTGCTCGCTCTAGCTGTCTCTCTCTCAAATAAATAAATCTTTTTCAAAATTAAAAAAAAAGGTCCCTTCCAGATCCAACTTATTTCAGAGACAATTTAAAAACACTGAGACTAGAAGTTTCTCTGCTTAGGTCTTCCATTTGTTTAAGTGTCTTGTTAAGCAAATTATTCAACTTTTCTAAGTATCAGTTCTTTCATGTGTTAAAAAATCATGTTGCAAGACAATAATGAGGATGAAATGACAAAATTTAATGAAAATTCTGACGCTTAGTAGGCCTTCAATATATGCTAGCTCTCTGCTATGGGAGAACATCAGATTTACAAAGGAGTGAAGCAGTCCAGCAATCATACTCCTTGGGATTTACCCAAAAGACTTGAAAATGTCCACATATCTACACACAGATGTTAATCACAGCTTTATTCATAATTTCCAAAGCTTGAAAGTAACCAAGACATCAATCAGTAGGTAAATGGATAATCACAGACTATCGAGCCATGAAAAGACATGGATGAAGCTTTAATGCATTTCACTAAGTGAAAGAAGCCAATATGAAAAGGCAACATGTTTCCAACTATATGGTATCCTGGAAAATGCAAAACTATGGAGATGGTAAAAAGACCAGGGGTTAGGGAGAGAGAAGGATGAGTAGGCAGAACACAGAGGATTTTTAGGGCAGTGAATAAACTGTGTATAATACTATAATGGTGGATACATGTCATTACACATTTGTCAAAACTCATAGAAAATGCAACATTCAGAGCGAACTGTATTGTAAGCCATGGACTTTGAATGGTAATGATACGTCAAGGCAGGTCGTCAACTATGATACATGGATCATTCTGGTATGGGGTGTTGACAGTGGGGGAGGCTGTGCATATGTGGGAACAGGGAGTATATGGAAAATCTCTGGACCTTCCCCTCAACTTTGCGTGAACTTAAAACTGCTTTTAAAAAGAGTCTGTTTTTTAAAAAAGGGATGAGGAAATTAAATTCTATCATAACACATACTCACTGTCACTCACTTCTCCCTCAACGACAATGAGCTTCTGCTAAAAGAATTATTCCAAAGATCAATAACAACGCTTTTATCTGAAATGAGGAACTTTAGCTCATCAAAAAAAGAAAGTCATTCAAATTATGAAGCAGCTGTTCTTTACCAGCTGTTTGTAGATAATCTCACTAGCAGTGTCAGACATGGAGTTCCAGAAATACAAAGATGCTAAAACAGCAGTAACTCAGAGCATAGTTTACAGCAAGGAATTTAACGCTTGGAGGAGATGGAGGACTGTGCCATTGCTCAAGATAGGGGTGTTTATCAGTTTTGAACTTGAGCTAAAAGAGTCAGGGGTTTTTTCCCCTGTAAATCTAGTGACCAGTGTTTGCAGCATACCATTTTGATGAACAAGTGGTTTTATGTTTAAAATTCATCAATATAGAGAATGCATCAGTTAGTGAAGGCTAATGGAATTATATTTGTGTCCAGTTCTCAGTGCCCTTGAGGAGCTGAAGTGACTAATACTCTGTGGAGAATATGCTGAGCATAGGGGGAACAGAATTAACCCAGCCATTTCGGATCTCTCTTCTGAGGAAAGGGTGATATAGAGTGTTCTGTTCTCCAAGTTGTCCAGGATCCCAATATTCGAGGAAAACCCCAAGTTTTCCCAGATCCATTGATGAGAATAGAGAAAGAGAGACAGAGACAGAGAGAGAGAGAGAGAGAGAGAGAGAGAAAGAAAGAAAGAAAGAAAGAAAGAAAGAAAGAAAGAAAGAAAGAAAGAAAGAAAGAAAGAAAGAAAGAAAGAAAGAAAAAAGGAAGGAAAGAATAATTCAACTGCTCTGCAAGACTCCCCATAGCCTGATGCATTACTCAGAAGAGGGGGATGCCTGGACAAACAGGCACAGAATGGAGACCATAACCTGGAGCACACAGGAGCCAAAATAAGTAAACAAAGACACACCTAAGCAACACAGATACATATAAAAATTCAGCTAAAGTAATACAATGCTTCAACGATGAACCAGGAAATCAACCTAAAATAATGTGCTCACTTTCACTGGCAAAAACTCAGACTTCCTGTAAGAAACAGTCATTGCTTTAATGCTGAATTGTGGAGTTGATCCAGTGGGGGTGTTTTTAAGGCTCTGAAGAAATAAATGAAATTTTTTGGATGCTTAGAACTAGATTATTCCTCATTGGGAATAGGTCCTTCATGATAACACAGGATCTATAATTAGCCATGTAAGTAATAACCATGGGTCAGCCTCCCTTCCCACTCAGCACTGGTCAAACTTCCATTAATTGCCCAGCTTTTGGCTCAGCAACTAAAGTGTGATACTGAGTATTTGGATGGGGTCCAAGAAAGAACAATGAAAATGATTAGAAAACATTTCCCCATGAGGAAAATATAAAGAAACAGGGCTTATTTAACCTAGAAAAAAAAAAAAAGGCTCAAGGGAAACTTAGTAATTTCCTTTGAATAGATGGAAGGCCAATATAAGAATGACATGAACATGATTATTTTTACTGATAAGAGTTTAAGAGATGATATTGCAGCAGAAAAAAATTAAGTTAGATATTACAGGAGCTGGTAAGACCTGTGATATACTGAAAATTAAGAGAATAATTTTTTATATAAATTTAAGAAAATAATCCTCTAGTGATGCCTTGCACCTTAGGGGGGAAAATAGATAAAGTGGGTGGGTTTTTAGAAGTCCATTCTTGGAAACATGAAGTATTTTTAGAACACATAATTCAGTACAACCTCATGGGTATCCTCTATATCAAAGCCTATTCATAAGGATTCCCAAGGATTAAGAAAGGTAGACCAGAAAATCAAAAAGAAAACAGTGGCTTTGAATGACACATTAGACCAGATGGACCTAACACATATATTCAGAACATTCCATCCAAAAACAGTGGAATACACATTCTTTTCAAATGTACATGGAACATTCTCCAGAATAGATCACATGTTTGGCCACAAACTAAGCCTCAATAAATTCAGAAGAATTGATATCCTATCATGCATCTTTTCCAACAACAGTATGAAACTAGAAATCAATCACAAGGAAAAATCTGGAAAGAACACAAATACATGGAGGCTAAATATCATGATACTAAAGAATGAATGGGTCAACCAAGAAATCAAAGAGGAAATCAAAAAAATACACAGAGAAAATAAAAATGAGCACACAACTGTTCCAAATCTCTGGGATGCAGCAAAAGCTGGCCTAAGAGGGAAGTTTATAGCAATAGAGGCCTACCTCAAGAAACAAGAAAAATCTCAAATAAGCTAACCTTATACCAAAAGGATCTAGGGGGAAAAAAAAGACCAAAGTCAGTCAGAGGAAGGAAATAATAAAGATAAGAGCAGTAATAAATGAAATAGAGACTAAAATAACAATAGAACAGATCGATGAAACCTGATCTTTCTTGAAAAGATCAACAAAACTGATAAACCTTCAGCCAAACTCATCAAAAAAGAGAGAAAACACTCAAATAAATAAAATCAGAAATGAAAGAGGAGAAATAACAACCAACACAACAGAAATACAAAGGATTATAAAAGAATATTATAAAAAGTTACATGCCAACTAATTAGACAACCTGGAGAAAATGGATAAATTCCTAGAAACGTAAAATCTTCCAAAACTGATTTAGGAAGAAATAAAAAAAAAAAAAAAAAACTTGAACAGACCAATTACTAGCAGTGAATTTGAATCAGTAATAAAATAAAATAAAAATAAAAATAAAAACCTCAAAATAAAAGTCCAGGACTAGATGGCTTCACAGGTGAATTCTACAAACATTTAAAGAAGAGTTAATATCTATTCTTCTCAAACTATTCCAGAAAATAGAAGCTTCAAAATAAATCGTACAAGGCCAGCATTACCCTGATACCAAAGCCAGATAAAAACACTACAAAAAGAGGGTGCCTGGGTGGCTCAGTTGGTTAAGCAACTGCCTTCGGCTCAGGTCATGATCCTAGAGTCCCGGGATCGAGTCCTGCACCAGGCTCCCTGCTCAGCGGGGAGTCTGCCTCTCCCTCTGACCCTCCCCCCTCCCATGCTCTCTCTCTCTCTCATTCTCTCTCAAATAAATAAAAATCTTTAAAAAAAAAAAAAGACACTACAAAAAGAAAACTACAGGCCATTATTCCTGATGAACATCAATGCAAAAATCCTCAACAAAATAATAGCAAACTGAATCCAACAAAAAATTTAAAACATGATTCACCAGGATTGAGTGGGAATTATTCTAGGAATGTAAGGTTCAATATTCACAAATTAATCAACGTGATACATCACACTAACAAGAGAAAGGATTAAAAACCATATGATCATTTCAATAGATGTAGAAAAAGCACATGACAGAGTACAACATCCATTCATGATAAAAACTCTAAAAGAGTAGTTTCAGAGAGAACAAAACTCAACATATGAAAAACCCACAGTTAACATCATACTCAACAGTGAAAACCTGAGAGCTTTTCCTCTATGATAAGGAACAAGGCAAGGATGTCCACTCTCACCACCTCTATCTAACACAGTATTTGAAGTCCTAGCCATAGCAATCACACAAGGAAAAGAAAAAAAAAGGCATCCAAATTGGGGCACCTGGGTGGCTCAGTTGGTTGAGCAACTGCCTTTGGCTCAGGTCATGATCCTGGAGTCCCAGGATCGAGTCCCACATCGGGCTCCCTGTTCAGCGGGGGGTCTGCTTCTCCCTCTGACCCTCTTCCCTCTCGTGCTCTCTGTCTCTCATTCTCTCTAATAAATAAAATCTTTTAAAAAAAATTAAAAAGGCATCCAAATTGGGAAGGAAGAAGTAAGACTACCACTATTTGCTGATGGCACGATACTATATATATAAAAACCCTAACAACTCCACCAAAAAACAATCAGGACTGATAACTGAGTTCAGAAAAGTCACAGGACACAAAATTAATATGCAGAAATCTGTCGCACTTCTACACAATAATAATAATGTAGTAGAAAGAGAAATTAAGAACACTCTTCCATTTATGACTGCACCCAAAATAACAAAATACCTAGGCATCAACTTAACCAAGCAGGTGAAAGACCTGTACTCCAAAACCTATAAAACACTGATAAAAGAAATTGAAGGTGACACAAACAAATGGAAAGATATCCAAGTTCATGGATTGGAAGAACCAATACTGTTAAAATGTCCATACTACCCAAAGCAATCTACAGATTTAATGCAATCTCTATTAAAATACCAACAACATTTTTCACAGAACTAGAACAAATAATACTAAAATTCGCATGGAACCACAAGAGACCCCAAATAGCCAAAGCAATCTTGAGAAAGAATAAAGCTGGAGATGTCACAATCCCAGATTTCAAGATCTGCTACAAAGCTACAGTAATCAAAACAGTATGATACTGGCAAGACAAATAGACACAAAGAACATGAATTTTAAAAAGTAGACATATAAATCAATGGAAGAAAATAGAGGGCCCAGAAATAAACCCATGTGTATATGGTCAATTAATCTATGACAAAGGAGGCAAGAATATACAACAGAGAAAAGACAGTCTTCTCTTCAACAAATTGTGCTGAGAAAAATGGACAGCTTCATGCATAAGAATGAAAGTGGACCACTTTTCTACACCATATACAAAAATACACTCAAAATAGATATAAGACCCAAATGTGAGACCAAAACCATCAAACTTCTAGAAGAATACATAGGCAGTAACTTTTTTAACCATCTGCTATAGAAACATTTTTCTAGATATGTCTCCTCAGGCAAGCAAAACAGAAGCAAAAATAAACTATTGGGACTAAATCAAAATAAAAAGCTTTTGTACAGCAAAGGAAACCATCAACAAAACTAAAGGGAAGCACACTGAATGGGAGAAGACATCTGCAAAGAACATATCCAATAAAGGGTTAATATCCAAAATCTATAACAACTTATACAACTCAACACCAAAAAAACAAACAATCCAATTTTAAAAATCGGCAGGGGTTGTGAATAGACATATTTCTAAAGAAGACATCCAGATGGCCAACAGACACATGAAAAGATGCTCAACATCACTCATCATCAGGGAAATGCAAATCAAAACTACAATAGCAGAGCACCTGGGTGGCTCAGTCAGTTAAGCGTCTGCCTTCAGCTCAGGTCATGATCCCAGGGTCGTGGGATCGAGCCCCGCATCAGGATCCCTGCTCAGTGGGGAGCCTGCCTCTCCCTCTCCCTCTGCCACTCCCCCTGTTGTGCTCTCTCATTCTCTCTCTGTCAAATAAATAAGTAAAATCTTTTTTTTAATATTAAAGATTTCTATTTATTTATTCATGAGAGACAGAAAGAGAGAGACAGAGGGAGAAGCAGGCTCCCAAGGAGCAGGGAGCCCGATGCAGGACTTGATCCCAGGACTCTGGGATCATGACCTGAGCCGAAGGCAGACGCTTAACCATCTGAGCCACACAGGCGCCCTAAATGAGTAAAATCTTAAAAAAAAAAAAAAAAAAAAAAGAACTACAATAGCATCTCACACCTGTCAAGAATGGCTAAAATCAAAAAAAAAGAAATAACAAGTGTTGGAAAGGATGTGGAGAAAAAAGAACCCTCGCGTGCTGTGGGGTAGGAATGCAAACTGGTAGAGCCCCTGAGGAAAACAGTATGGAAGTTCCTCAAAAAATTAAAAATACAGGAGTGCCCGGGTGGCTCAGTCAGTTAAGTGTCTGCCTTCAGCTCAAGTCATGATCCCAGGGTCGTGGGATCGAGCCCCACATCAGGATCCCTGCTCAATGGGGAGCCTGCATCTCCCTCTCCTCCCTGCTCATGCTCTCTCTCGCTGTCACTCCCTCTCTCTTAAATAAATGAAATCTTTTTTTAAAAAATTAAAAATATAATTTCTGTATGATCCAGTAATTCCACTACTATTTATCCAAAGAAAAAGAAAACACTAATTCAAAAAGATACATGCATGTTTATTGCAGCATTATTTATAATAACCATGATATGGAAACAACCCAAGTGTCCATTGATTGAGGAATGGAAAAAGATGTGGAATATATATTCATTAGAATATTACTTAACCATAAAAAAGAATGAGATCTTTCCATTTACAACAACATGGATAGACCCAGAGGGCATAAGATGAAATGAAATAAGTCAGACAGAGAAAGACAAACATCACATGATTTCACTCATATGTGAAATTTAAGAAATAAAACCAAACAAAGAGACAAACTAAAAAGAGTCTTAAATACAGAGAACAGACTATTCATTGCCAGCTGGGAGATAGTGGGGGATGGGAGAAATGGGTGAAGGGGATTAAGAGTTTACTTATCGTGATGAGCACTGAGTAATGTCTATAATTTTCTAATCATTATATTGTACACCTGAAGCTAATATATGTTAATTATACTATACTATACTGTATGTTAATTATACTTCAATTTTTAAAAGGTACACCCCTTGCATAAATAAAGCAAAATAGAGTCAAGTAAATAAACAACACAAGTTTAAGCAAAGCAATTAAAAGAAAATATGCCTTGGGGCGCCTGGGTGGCTCAGTTATTAGGCGTCTGCCTTCGGCTCAGGTCATGATCCCAAGGTCCTGGAATCAAGTCCCGCATCGGGCTCCCTGCTCCGCGGGGAAGCCTGCTTCTCCCTCTCCCACTCCCCCTGCTTGTGTTCCCTCTCTTGCTGTGTCTCTCTCTGTCAAATAAATAAATAAAATATTTTAAAAAAGAAAAAAAGAAAATATGCCTTGTGGTGGTTTCTTACTAATGCCCTAAAAATGACAAGCGTGATTTTAAGAATGCATTACTAGCCCTCAATCAAGCTAACTATTTTGATCACCTCCAATAGTTCATTTCATCATCTCAGAAAATCTAAGGTCAAAGAGTCCTGCATGACTCATCCTGAAATAAATTTCTCCTTGACCTCACTACCCTCTCAAATCTGAGCCTATGCCTACTGATTAGCTCACCCCTTTCTTTCCATCCCCATCCCTCATCACAGTAGAAATGCAGGGAAATAAAGATCCTAAAAGCAGTCAGAAAGAAAAGACTGATTAGCTTAAAAAATGACAGACTGACGGCTGACTTCTGGATAGCAAACATAGGAGGTAGAGGCCGGTGGAATAATATCCCAAAGGTGTCAACCTATAATTGACTTAACTAACTATAAAAGATATTTTTTAGATAAACTAAAATTGAGCAAGTCTATCACCAATATTACCTAAAACTTGCCAACAATACTTTTTTAAAATGTCATCCAATCTAGAAGGACCATAATGTAATGAAAGCAAGGTGCTTTCCACACATCTGGGAAGATTAGGCCTGCAGCTTCTGGATGCCACCCCGAAAGAGCCTGCCCAAGACTGAAATTAACAGGAAAAAGCAGAGGTAAAGAGATGGGGAAAGAGAGACTCATCCTAGAGACCTGAGGCCAACCATTTCCCTTGGAGTTTATAACCATGTGAGACAAATTACATCTTGTGTTTATTTTTTTTAAGATTTTATTTATTTATTTGACAGAGAGAGAGAGCACAAGCAGTGGGAGCAGCAGGCAGAGGGAAAGGGAGAAGCAGGCTTCCCGCAGAGCAGGGGGAGCTCAATGTGGTACTCGATCCCAGGACTTCAGGATCATGACCTGAGCCGAAGGCAGTCGCTTAATCAACTGAGCCACCCAGGCACCCTACATCTTGTGTTTAAACCAAAAAGAAAGAATGTAGGACATAAAATTATATGTAAACTATAACAATAGTAATTTATAAAGTCAGGGGCGCCTGGCTGCCTCAGTTGGTAGAACATGTGCTTCAGGGTCACAAGTTCAAGCCCCACAGTGGGTATACAGCTTACATTTTTAAAAAATATAATTTATAAAGTGAAGCATACAAGATAAAAACTAAAAAGAAATGTAAAAATATTTTTGTTTGGCTCATGAGATCTTTTTTAAATGTTCTTTTTTTATTTATTTTTTATTGTTATGTTAATCACCACACAGTACATCATTAGTTTTTGATGTAGTGTTCCATGATTCCTTGTTTGTGTATAACACCCAGTGCTCCACGCAGAATGTGCCCTCCCTAATACCGATCGCCAGGCTAACCCATCCCCCCACCCTCCTAAATGTTCTTTGTTAAGGAAGACAAGGGGGAAGCAGGAAAACGAGGGGCAAGAGGAGAAGGAGGAGAAAATATCCAATAAAAAAAAGTCCAGAATGGGAGAATATAGCTGTGTAGCAGTGGTAAGGCAAGAGGGCAAAAAAATGGCACTCACGTTTCTGGCTTCAGCAACAGTGGCTCGAGCCTCTATACTTATAGAGATGGGAAAAAAGTAAAGGAGAAGCAGGTTTTGAAGACCAAGAGTTAAGATTTAGAAGTATAAAATCTTGGGGCACCTGGGTGCCTCAGTTGGTTAAGTGTCCGACTCTTGATCTCAGCTCAGGGTCAGTGTCATGAGATCGAGTCCCACGTCAGGCTTTGCACTAAACATGAGCCTGCTTAAGATTCTCTCTCTGTGGTGCAACCACTCTGGAAAACAGTATGGAGGTTCCTCAAAAAGTTGAAAATAGAGCTACCCTATGATCCAGCAATTGCACTACTGGGTATTTACCCCAAAGATACAAATGTAGGGATCCAAAAGTGTATGTGAACACCAATGTTTATAGCAGCAATGTCCACAATAGCCAAACTCTGGAAACAGCCAAGATGTCCATCGACAGATGAATGGATAAAGAAGATGTGGTATATATACACAATGGAATATTATGCAGCCATCAAAAGGAATGAGATCTTGCCATTTGCAACGACGTGGATGGAAATGGAGGGTGTTATGCTGAGTGAAATAAGTCAATCAGAGAAAGACATGTATCATATGACCTCACTGATATGAGGAATTCTTAATCTCAGGAAACAAACTGAGGGTTGCTGGAGTGGTGGGGGGGTGGGAGGGACGGGGTGGCTGGGTGATGGACATTGGGGAGGGTGTGTGCTATGGTGAGCGCTGTGAAGTGTGCAAGACTGTTGAATCACAGATCTGTACCTCTGAAATAAATAATGCAATGTATGTTAAAAAAAGAAGAAGAAGAAGATAGCAGGAGGGGAAGATTGAAGGGGAGTAAATCAGAGGGGGAGATGAACCATGAGAGACGATGGGCTCTGAAAAACAAACTGAGGGTTCTAGAGGGGAGGGGGTGGGGGGATGGGTTAGCCTGGTGATGGGTATTAAAGAGGGCACGTTCTGCGTGGAGCACTGGGTGTTATGCACAAACAATGAATCATGGAACACTACATCCAAAACTAATGATGTAATGTATGGTGATTAACATACCAATAAAAAAATTTAAAGTAAAAAAAAAAAAGATTCTCTCTCTGCCTCTCCCTCTGCCCTTCCCCCATCCCCACTGACACATGCATGCACTCTCTCTCTCTCTAAGGAAAAAAAAAAGAAATATAAAATCTTTCCAATTATGAAGGTGTAAAGAATATATAAATCTAAACACCTAAAAAGAAGTCAGCACTAAAGATAGACACTTGGTAGTACTGTCAAATAGACAGTATTTGAAGTTTCTAGAGGGAGGGAGCATAAGGGGGTTGGGGAAAAGAGAAAAGGGGAGAAGAGCCCAGGATGGAGTCTTGATCAACTTTTAACATTATGAGGACAGGAAGGAGATGGAGGGTGGGCTAGCATAGCCGAAGAGCAGCCAATAAAGTTGGGGGCAAACTAAAAGAGAGTGACACTGGCAAAATCAAGAAAGGAGAGTAGTAAGGTTTTAAAAAGCTTTTGCACAGCAAAGGAAACAGTCGACAAAACCAAAAGACAACCAAGAGAATGGGAGAAGATATTTGCAAATGACATATCAGATAAAGGGCTAGTATCCAAAATCTGTAAAGAACTTATCAAACTCAACACCCAAAGAACAAATAATCCAATCAAGAAATGGGTAGAAGACATGAACAGACATTTCTCCAAAGAAGACATCCAAATGGCCAACAGACGCTTGAAAAAAATGCTCAAGATCACTCGGCATCAGGGAAATACAAATCAAAACCACAATGAGATACCACCTCACACCAGTCAGAATGGATAAAACTAACAAGTCAGGAAACAACAAATGTTGGCAAAGATGCAGAGAAAGGGAAACCCTCTTACACTGTCGGTGCAAATGCAAGCTAGTGCAGCCACTCTGCAAAACAGTATGGAGGTTCTTCAAGAAGTTGAAAATAGAGCTACCCTACGACCCAGCAATTGCACTACTGGGTATTTACCCCAAAGATAAAATGTAGTGATGTGAAGGGGCACCTGCACCCTAATGTTCATAGCAGCAATGTCCACAATAGCCAAACTGTGGAAAGAGCCAAGATGTCCATTGACAGATGAATGGATAAAAAAGATGTGAGATAGATAGATAGATACACACAATGGAATATTACTCAGCCATAAAACAATGAAATCTTGTCATTTGTAATGATGCGGATAGAAGTAGAGGGTATTGTGCTGAGCAAAATAAGTCAACCAGAGAAAGACAATTACTATATGATCTCACTGATATGTGGAATTTAAGAAACAAAACAGAGGATCATAGGGGAAGAGAGGAAAAAATAAAAGAAGAGAGGAAAAAGAAAACAAGAGAGGGAGACAAACCATAAGAGACTCTTAATCATAGGAAACAAACTGAGGGTTGCTGGAGGGGAGAGAGGTGGGGGGATGGGGTAACTGGGTGATGGACATTAAGGCAGGCACGTGATATAATGAGCACTGAGTATTGTATAAGACTGAGGAATCACAGACCTGTACCTCTGAAAGCAATAATATATTATATGTTAATTAACTGAACTTAAATTTTAAAAAAGAAAGTTTTTAAAAATATCTTTACAAGTTCTTTGAAACTCTTCAGGAGGAACTTAATTTCCTTACCCTTAAGCATAGGTGGGACTTAGTGACTTACTTCCTTAAAAAAAAAGATTATTTGAGAGAGAGAGAGAGAGATTGAGAGCCTGAATGCAAGTGGGGGCAGAGGTAGAGGGAGAGAGAGAATCTCAAACAGACTCCCTGCTGAGCATGGAGCCTGACCTGGGGTGGGGGGGGTTAATCTCACAACCCTGAGATCATGACATGAGCTCAAATCAAGAGTTGGACACTTAACTGACTGAGCCACCCAGGGGCCCCCTTAGTGACTTACTTCTAATGAATAAAATAAGGCAGAAGTATAAGGACATGTGACTTTGGAGACTAAGTCATAAAAAGGAAAAAAAAAAAGATACCTCAGCTCCTGTCCTGGTCATTCATTCATTCTCTCACTCTCATTCTTCTTGCACTGCCTCACCCTCTCCCTCCCTCCCTCTCTCTCTCTCTCTTACTCCAAGGGAAGCTAGCTGCCATGTCTTAAGTACAGCCAAGCAGCTCTGTGGCAAGACCCACGTGGCAAAAATCTGAGGCGTCCAGTCAACAGGCATGTGAGTGAGGCATTTTGGAAATGATGTCTCCTGCCCCAGTCAAGCCCTCAGATGAGCACAGCCCCAGCCCTGAGGCAGAATTACACAAGTCCTCGATTCCTGACACTCACCAACTGGAAGATAACAGTCTGTTGATTCAAACCACTAAATTGGGGTAACCGGTTAAGAAGGTAACAGACACAAGGCTACTACAGGAAGGCAGGAGGGGTAAACTGTGTCAGATGTCCCACAGAGCTCAACACGGCATGGCAGGGTGGGTGCCAGGTTAGAAATGCATAAACGTGGGAATGAATGAGAACATGGGGAAAGTGGACATTTCTTTTGAGAAGTTCGGTGGGGGGGAGGGAAGCAGAGAAATTGGGCAACAAGCTGACAGAAGACTAGGAGACGAGAGAAGCAGCAAAGGCCGTGGAGGTGAATGGGAATGAGACCCAGAGATCTTTTTAACACTATTTTTTTTTAACACTATTTTCTCAGTAATAAGAGGTGAGGTAAACCTGTGTCCATGGTCCTTGACATGTGGGCATCTGACCTCTACTGGAGTTCTCCACAAAGTCTCCAGGGGCACGGTGTCCTGCCTTTCCCAAAAGGAAGGGACAGACAGCCCTCCCGGGAAGCTACTCCTGGAACAAGACAGCATAAATCTTCATTCTGACATCAGAGGACTCTCCAATTCCTTATGCTGATTCGGAGAACTAAGTCTTCTTTCAAAAAGTACCGAACAACACCCTCCTTCCCTAGATATGGTATTTGGGATGAGGTGGGATGGGGGCTTTCATTTTATATTTTGCACATATTATGATATATATTTGAAAATAAACAAGCCATGGGGAGGTACTGTACAGCATACGAAATAGACTCAATAATACTCTAATAACTCTGTATGGTGACTGATGGCAACTAGACTTATCGTGGGGATCACTTCATAATATATAAAAATACTGAATCACTGCATACACTGAAAACTAATAGGATATTGTATGCCAATTACATTGATGTTTTAAAAATTAAAGAAAAAAGAACACACATATCACTTTTTCAATTTGAAAAATCATGCAAGACTTTCAAAAAGATCTTCAATTGTGGGGCACCTGAGTGGCTCAGTCGGTTGGGCGTCTGACTTCAGCTCAGACCATGATCTCGGGGTCCTGGGATCGAGCCCCATGTTGAGCTCCCTGCTCATCGGGGAGTCTGCTTCTCCCTCTGCCTCTGTCCCTCCCCCTGCTTGTGCTCTGTCTCACTCTCAAATAAATAAATAAAATCTTTTTAAAAACCCATCTTCAATTGTATCGAAAACATTTATTTGCTTTAGATAATATTCCAATATAAATAACTAATGATTGATTTACTAGACTTACAACTTTACAGGTTCTGTTGTTTTGTTTTATTTTGTCTTCAAATTCCCCTTCCGATCCCACTTTAGCTGAGACAAATTCCCAGCTGCAGTTGGCCTATGGTCATTATACAAAGTGATCCCAGCAGTTATTTCTGGTTAATAGTTTTGGTCATTTCAATCTCTATGAAGTATCGTATGTGGGCTTAGAGCAGTCCCTTCTTATTGTCTGACATTATCAATTCAACCTGATCAAATCTCCAATTCATACACAATACTCAATCAGTGGGTTGGAGTTGGTGGGGCTGTTGCCAGAACCAGTCCTTTCTTGGAAGGCGGGTGCACAGGCCTTGGACAGTGGTTTTTCTCAATTCTCAGAGGACTTGTTTTCAGGTTTTAAGCATTCTTTGGAAGGGCTTTGCTTCCAGGTATCACTTACAAACCCTTTATCTCCATTCATATACAGACCCAGTTTCTGATTTGCTAAAAGCAGAGAACATAATCTGGGGTTGATGCTGCTTTCTGGGAGACATCGGCAGATATTGCCAGGAATTCTTTCCCACAGATGTTAAAGACCTTTCTGCTGGGTCACTAGCATGGTCTTTATCCATGGGAGTTCACACAAAATTACATAACATTTTTAGATCTTTCAAATTCGAAGACAACATCAAAATATGTCCCTGGACTCCGTCAAGTCTTCAATGTAAAGAAACATCGTAAAGTGCTCTGAACCTGTCTCTATGACAAGCAGAGATCTGAATATCAGATCAATGATTCTCAAAGTCTGGTGCCTCGGGCAGCAAGAAGCAGGAAACTTGGTAGAAATGCAAACTCTCTGGTCCCGCCCCAAACCTATTGAAGGAGACTCTCAGGAGGTGGGGCCAGACATCTGTGTTTTAAAACGCTCCCTCCCCACCCCCCAAGGAATTCTGCTGCTCCATAAGGTTGGACAGACACCAAATTCCATTTAGATAGCACATCAGTGGATTATCCTACTGCAGAAGCAAAAGCTGTGAATTTGACTTGGGGTGTTTCGGGGCCACACCTCAGGAAACAATTCTATATAACTAAGGGCAGAATGCCCCTTGCTAACTTGTGTGGGAGAGAGCTGGATGTCTTCTCGATGGAGTTTTAGCCTTACTGAAAGATTACGTGGCAAGTTTGGCAAGTCGGTGAACTGCCACCATCATGGTAGGCATCCCGCAAACCCCTCATTCCTGGGGAAGAATGAATAATGACTCTTCTTTCTGAAAGGGGAGGCTTTGAAAAGCAGCGGTGGTTAATGCTGCTGGTGGGAAATATATAAAGGGTAAACAGAAGAAGCCCAAAATACAGACTGCAGATTTTGTTTTGTCTGTGTTTGATCCCTTCTGAAGGGACACCAAGAAACACCTGTATTTTTTACCCTAAGTTGACAGGAGCTGTGTTGAAGGGGAAGATGAAGCCATCAAGGGGAGAAATGAACCATATCTGGGGTGTTCCACATCACACCCGCAGGATGCAAGCTGAACCCCAACTGTGACTCACAGAGAGCGCCCCCTGCAGTTCTAACTCTGACTGGCGTGAGGACCAGGCTCTGACCGACTAAGTCTGATCTGTTCGTTAAAAACCAAATGATTAACACAGGGATGGAAGGTACAGCGTAGGGAATATGGTCAATGGTATTGTAATAGTGTTGCATGGTGACAGATGGGAGCTAGCTACACTTAATGGTGAGCACAGCATAACGTATAGACATTTGAATCACTGTATTGTGCACCCGCGACTAACGTACTGCGCGTCAACTACACTCAAATGAAAAAGAATGGGCGTATCCATGTAATTTCATCCAAAGATATTAGATATGTAATAAACGGAACATCTCCTTTAGTGAAAAAATAAATACAAATAAAAACCCACTGGTTTTTCTGTCTGCGAAATAAGCTATTTCCAGAAAGTTTAAAACAAACAAAAAGGTATAATGAGGAAGATAAATAATAAGCACATACAGGATAAAATCTGACATCACTCTGTCCAAGTCCAGCAGCAAACGCATCACCTTTATTGATACACTTAAGGCTCTTACAAAGAGTCAGCAACTAGACAGAGAAAAAGGGAGCTTCCCGAGAACGTATCAATGATAGACTATGTTAGAACATTCTGGCTCATTTTCATTTGTCAAAGGGTCAAATCCAAACATACATGCTCTCTCACATTTTACTACATTTTCTCTATTTTTCTTAGCCTTTCAAAGACTGCTTGACATGTTCATATCCGTGGTCCTGGGCTATTGGTTAAAGTTAAGGTAGCACCACGTATTTAGCCTTGGTCCTAATCTCAGATACCTTTTTGTCACCAACCTTCATTACGCCAATCTTGTCCCCACTTCCTGACCCAGCTTAAATCCTCTTCCTTAAATGCACTCCCGAATGATCTCACCTCTGAACTTGGAGTGACTGCTGTCCGCCTAGTTCACTTGACACTTACTCATGTGCTTGTTTTCTCTCACTGATTTCTCTATATTCCGGGACGTTCAGACACAATCGTCAAGAACTCCAAACTGTTTAGGATATAATGTGGGTCTCACCAGGCTTGGACTTAAAGAATTTTTAGGTTGTGCCTAAGTGCACAAATTCGAAAACTGTGACTGAAACAATTATTCGTTTCATTCTGAGGTGTCCGTTTAATCTTTAGTTTTAAATCAAACTCTGTGGATTAACCTTTTGCTTCAGTTCCATCTAACACTGGATGAGGCAGTGAGGACAGAAAGACAAATAAAACAGCGTCTGCATATAAGCAGCTTACCATTCACGGAATGAATTTGTCTAAAGTCAGCTCTGCTGCAAAAAATGCAGAAGCACTTTGCATGGCCAGGGAAGATAAATAAACACCAGCGCCTAGCAGCTCTCTGTACAGAGTGTACTGGGCTGGGAGGAGAGAGAAAAGAGCAAGAAAAGAGCAAATAAAGCGAAGGGTCCCTGAAGGAGGTAGAGAAGGACCGTAATTATGGGTTGGGGCCAGTTCTTCCCAGAACGTGGCATAGAGTCAGAAGCTGCACATCATCCAGTGTACTGAAGTCAGAAACAGCTACTCTCCCCTCCGAAAAATCGGTCCTGTGCTTGAGGGAATGCATGCTTGGATATTCTGATAGTCTCTTAGCAGCTTCTCCTCTGCTTTCTATTTCTAGCTTATAATCGGTTCAAAATGCAGCTGCAACACTAGCTCCCTGTCCATCTCCAGGGCTGCTCACATGACTTTCAATTTCTAATAAGCATTATTCCCTTTTACTTTATGAAATGGACTTCCGGTATTAATTTTGATATTCCAAGTCCTCCCGTAACTGCCTTCAAAGGATTTAAATGGATCTGTGCCCATTCCACTGCCAAGCCCAGAGGGGAGGTCAAAGATGCGGTTCCTGTGAAAGATTTGCATCTGGGGTTAGGGCTCTATCCAGTTAGTTCTTCTTCACCAGCTTTGCAAGTAGAATACAACATCATCTAAAATTGGGTCAAGAGGGACGCCTGGGTGGCTCAGTCACTGGTTAAGCGTCTGCCTTCGGCTCAGGTCATGATCTCAGGGTCCTGGGATCAAGTCCCGCATCAGGCTCCCTGCTCAGCAGGGAGCGTGCTTCTCCCTCTCCCTCTGCCGCTCCCCCTGCTTGTGCTCTCTCTCTCTGTGTGTCCAATAAATAAAGAAAATCTTAGAAAAGAAAAGAAAGCCTATGGACTTCAAAGGCGGGCTAATTTTAACCTGAACTGTCGGATGCACTCACTCATTCACGAGTACCTTTACTGAGCACGTACTATATGCCAGGACCGACACCCTCCCTGCCTTTGTGGAGCTCAGAGTATGGCAGGACGGATGAAAATGAAGTGCAGACAAGACCTTACTTGTTACCCCCCCCTCCTCCTCCCCCAGTGCCCGGATAATCATGGATAACTACCGAGTAAAAGAGGACAAGACAGTATCCGAGTTTTGTGGAAGGCTTAATCTCACAGGTTTGTAGAGAAAGACCCAGAGGGAAAAGAAACAAAGCAAAACTGGTCACCACGATTGCGGTGATAAATGTGAGGAGCACCAACTAAGGCCATGGCAGAAGACAAACAGAGGAGAGAGTGTGAGAGAGCGAGCGAGCTAAAGACCAGAATCAACAGAGCCTGGAGACAGGCTGCAAGTGAGGGGCCGGAAAGGAGGAGCAAAGAAGAACGTCCGGTTTCTGATACACACAGCAATGTCCTTCCTAAAGGAGGGATTCTGGGAGCCTGGGCATGCCTTGGAAAGACCATGAGTGTAATCTGGAATGCATTCAATTTGAGGTGCGAATGGCACGGCCAACCACAGGGGTTGGGCTTTGGGCTAATTCGTCTGGAGCTCAGAACAGAGATCCGGGCACAACATGTGGACATGAGAATCATCAGCTGAGGGAAGGCAGGTGGCAGGTGAAAGCGCTCAGAGAAGGTGCACATGGAGAGGAAAGAAGAAAGACCTGGGAATCATCAGTCATAAAGGATGCCCAGAGGAAGATGAACCCAGGACAGATCTCATCAAAGAGTTTCTGGAAAGATATAAAGAGGAAAAAATTCCTTCGTAAATGCAAATAAGAGGGGCACCTGGGGGGCTCAATTGGATAAGCGACTGCCTTCGGCTCAGGTCATGATCCCGGGGTCCTGGGATCGAGCCCCACATCGGGCTCCCTGCTCTGCGGGGAGCCTGCTTCTCCCTCCTCCTCTGCCCCTCCCCCTGCTTCTGCTCGCTCTCTTTCTCTCAAATAAATGAAATCTTTTTTAAAAACTGCAAACAACAATATGTATCCCAGAAGGTATATACATATATAATGTATGCATGTAAACCAAACATAATATCCCTGATAGACCAGGTACATATAGGTACACAATACATGGTAGCTTTCATCATCACTAATGTTACTATTTATAATAAAAATAATGCATGACTGTTCTTTACCTTAACAACACAGATGAAGTCTGGAAATTTGTAATATAATTTATAAGTCTGGGATAAAAGACTTGAAGTGAAAAATGCATGTATCTATTCCAGATGATATATTTGAAACAAATGAAAATGAAAATTCTAATGTAAAAATATGTAGTTTAATAGAAGTTTATTCCGTGTCTTCTGTAACTGTGTGGTCCGTTCATGGAAACAGTAAGGTGAACATACAAAGTTGAGAATAAAATTTGGGGAAAATGAAACATGTAAAGGATATTACTTTAGCCACCTAAGGAATGGTTAGAAGTAGCAAAAGAATTGTCTACAGTGGCTGAGGGGTTTTGAAAGCACCTCATTTAATCTACGGTATAGGGCACATAGCACACACTTAATAAATATTCACCAAATGAATGAGTAAGTGTGAGTCCGGCACACAAGCCAACTGCTGAATCTTTCTACCTTAGCTTCACGTGGACACCCCACATTCCATCAGTAAAGCAGACCTATCTTTTCCCCCCAAATCTGGCCTCTGTCTCACTTCCCTAAGCAGGTTAATGCCATTATCACCCAGCCGGATGAAGACTCTGGTCTCTGCTCCCTCCCTCACCCCCAAATCACCATACCCCATCCATGCAACACCCATGTGCCACTCTCCACCTGAAGTCAAAGCGATCCCCCTAAAACTCAAACATCCCCCACACCAGCCCCCTGCTTACTGCCTCCAATAGCTCCACATTGCTGCAGGAAAAATTTCTGACTCTTTGATCTCATTAAAGACCCTCCACAGGGGCGCCTGGGTGGCTCAGTCGTTAAGCGTCTGCTTTCGGCTCAGGGCATGATCTCAGGGTCCTGGGATCGAGCCCCGTATCAGGTTCCCGGCTCAGCGAGGAGTCTGCTTCTCCCTCTCCCTCTACCTCTCTCTCCCGCTTATATTTCCTCTCTCTCTTTCTCTCTCAACCTCTGTGTGTCACATGAATAAAAAAAAATTTAAAAAAAAAAAGACCCTCCACAGTCTGACCCCAGCTTGTCCCCAATGAGCCCACCCATCCCCCTGTCCTGCTGAAGCCCGTGAGGCTCCCGGGAACCTCCATGCTGTGTCACACACTGTGGCAAGGGGTTTCCTTCCTGCCTCATCTTCGGGAACTCCACCTCAGACTCTCCTCTTCTCCGAAGCCTTCTGAGCAACCATCCTCTTACACCACCACAGGTAGAAAGAACTCCCAATCTTCCCTGCACGTATCCTAACACTTACAGTATCCCATGGTAATCATATGTATCAGTGTGTATCTCTTCCTTCAGGGGTAGTAGCTCTTTGAGAGTAGAGCCAATTCTTTTTTTTTTTTTTAAGATTTTTTTATTTATTCATTTGACACAGAGAGACACAGTGAGAGAGGGAACACAAGCAGGGGGAGTGGGAGAGGGAGAAGCAGACCTCCTGCCAAGCAGGGAGCCCGATGTGGGGCTCAATCCCAGGACCCTAGGATCATGACCCGAGCCGAAGGCAGACACTCAACGAGAGAGCCACCCAGGTGCCCAAGAGTAGAGCCAATTCTTTTTGTTTATTTAAAGTAGGCTTCACGCCCAGCATGGAGCCCAACGTGGGGTTTGAACTCACAACCCTGAGATCAAGACCTGAGTTGAGATCAAGAGCCAGACACTTAACCAACTGAGCCACCCAGGGGAGCCTGAAAGCAGAGGCACTTCTTAGCCATGTTTGTATCTTCCGCATTTGGCACAGTGCCTAGTTTACAGTTGGGTGCTCGATAAATGTTTGCTTGCCTTTATATCTTACTGTTTATGTATTAGTACTTAGTGTTTCTTATACGTTTTTTATTTGATGCTCCAGTTTATTCAGTAGTCTTTTGTGAGCAGAGTCTGGATAAAGCAGTTCTAAAGAACAGACACCTTTTCATACATTGAAAAAATCATGATTCTGGACTTCAAAAAAAAAATGCAGAAATTCCTAGAGCCCATCTCTTGAAATATGATAAACCCATCAAGACAAATTCATCAGTGAGAACCACCTGGTTTCTATAGAACACCTGAATTATAATAACCTACAGTGTGCTTGGGGACACTTAAAGGAGTACTTTGGAGTAAAACCTAACAATATGTTGGAGCTTTTTTGGAGAAAACAAAAGTCTACTGAGGAATATGAAAAGAGACGTGAACTACTTAAAAGCAAAATGGGCATTGGATATACACCAGCAATTCACAAAAGAAATAGAACTACCCAGGGAAGCAGTCCAAGGATTTTTTTTTTAAGATTTTATTTATTTATTTGAGAGAGAGAGAGAGAGAGCACAAGCAGGGGGAGTGAGAGAGGGAGAAGCAGACTCCCCGCTGAGCAGGGAGCCCAATGCGGGACTCGATCCCAGGACCCTGGGATCATGACCTGAGCCGAAGGCAGATGCTTAACTGACTGAGCCACCCAGGCGCCCCAGTCTGATAAGGATGTAAAAGACTGATCACGACTGGTGTCCGTCAAGTGTAGAGAACAGTCACTCTCGGGCACTATGAGTAGGAGGGTCAATCATAAGGCACCTTTGAAGGGAAACTGACATTATCCAAAAGAAAAAATAGTAAATGTTTATATCCTATACCACTCTTATGTCTAGGAATTCATCCTGTAGAAACACTTGTATGAATGCACAAAATACATCCACACAGCACATATTCACGGCAGCACTGATTACGGTGGCTAACCCCTGGCAATAATCATACGACCACCACATGTTGCTAGGTAAGTACCTTTCAATGCATCTATGAACAGAATCGTATATACCCATTAAAGCAACCAAAATGAGTATGTTCTGATACAGAAACAAGCCCAGCACGCTTATGTCAAGTGCAATTACAGGATACTACTACTAAATGATTATTACAGGATAAAACTACGACATATTTCATTTAATGATATTATATGTAAAAATGTGTCAACTTCAGGGTAGTATCAGACCACACTACCTTCAAAATCGTTGCCACATTCTGTATGGCTTGTGCTAGCACCTACTCGTTCCTTGAGAAATCAACCAATATTTTTTAGATAAATCAGTGTATTGTAAGTGAAAAGTGAGTATATCCATGAAATCGTGAGTTCAGTATGGATGTGTCTCTGATACACCTGAAAAATGCAGAATATTAAAATAAGATGTGTTTGCCTCTTATACCACCTAAAATCATCTCTTATGCATCCACTAGTATTTTGCATATCCCACCCTGGGAGCCAACGTGGGAACTGGCCAAGACCAGCCCAAACTGGTACAACTGGGATCTCTTGGGAAATTTTATGTTATTTTATTTTACTTATTTGATTTGATTTTACTATATTATAAGGAACTTTCATTTACTCAAGTACAGATGCCTGGGATGTTTGGGTTTCCATAATGAGCACACAGTGCCTTTGCACTCAGAAATTAATAAATAACTTATTTCGGGGTTTCTCTGGCGTGGATTCTCTGACAGAGCAAGCAACGTCACACTAACTAGACGGAAGACAGCATGAGCGAACCGCAGATAGATCACCTTATAAATGAGGCCCATGCAGGGCTCCAGCCGCAAGGTGGTTGCTGCCATCTAAATGTCAAAGGCGGGACTGATCCGTGAGCGTGAAGGATGAGTCTGTGTGGGCAGACAGCTTGGCAATGAAGTGACAGCCGCGCCATCACTGGCGGCAGCACCTATCCCGGGCCCAGAAGTCAGGGGGAAAATAAACTCATGTCCCGCCGGGTGAGGATCCAACGCCTGGCGCTGGTTCAATTACAGCCTGGGCCAGCTTGGAGACGCGAAGAAAGGCTCAAAGTGCTAAGAGGATCAGAAAACTTGGCCCTGTGATTCCTGATGCAAGTTCAAAATTCCAGCCTCAGCAAACCTTTCCTGGAAGGAATGAGAGCCCTCATGTTGAGACAACAAAGGAAGAAAATCCCAACACCACTGAGTGCAATTCTCAAAATGTTTTACAAGATGGCAGGACCTGCTCAACGAAGCACAAAAACATTCCCCTAATCAATGCCACTGGAGGGCCAGTGACTGCCCCAAAGAAATTGCAAATGCCTCCTTGTACTGAATGTGAGGTGAAAAAACACCCGGAAAAACAAATGACCAACTTTGAAGGGAGGGCAACTAGAGAAGAAAAAACACTGTAAATATCAAGAAACTGTGTTAAAAAACATCCACTTATGATTGTCTTCATATTCTTTTTCAACCACAGGCTTGATGGAAATACTAAGTTTTTAAAGCATGTAACTTTTTCACAATTTTCTGTAACTTTATATAAAGTAGTCTACAAATTTTCCAAAAGATTCCAGGCCAATTATGATCCTTAAGCAATAACCTAATTAAAATGGATATCCACAGTCAAAAGAAAAGAAAACTTGGCAGACAGAGTCTGTGCAGGGTCTTGCCTGGCCCTGCACTGGGACACCCTCACAGAAGAAGGGGGCGATTGGCATTCTCCACGAAGGCCAGCCCTCTCCCCTCCCCACACAGACAACTCCGCCCTGTGTTCCATATCTCTAACCCAATATATTACGGTAAACGACAGTGAGTACGGCAGGGAAGGGGGCCATGTCAGCTCACCTTCCTCTACCGGCTGGAATCTAGAACTCTGTTCTACACTGCGAGTCCCAAACCACTGGTATTGCATAAAGGCAAACATTCTGATCAAATATCCCCTGCAAATGAGTGCAAATGAACAACAAAAAACAACCTGATTTTCTTCCCACTTCCATTAGGGGATACAGCCAGTTAAACCCCCCCACACACACCCTGAGCTGGTCTGTAAGATATGAGCAAATAACCAAAGAAGAATGTGAGGATCCCCAAAGCACAGTGCCAGACACCCAGAAAAGACAGGCAATTCTAATGCCAAAAAAAAAACACACAAATTTTAATAATTGTTAGATAACAGACTTTGTAGCTATTCTATGAAACCCACTTCTATGTAATAATTTTAAAGTATGTTTTAAGTCTTGAAATGCGTGATAAGGGTATAAGGACATTTGTACTGTATTTTTAAGGACAATTTCCATGAAAATAAATAAGAACAAATGACTGGAATAAGAGACAGCGGGTTTGGATACCTACTGTTGGCATCAAACAAAATTACCCTATTAACTAAATTCATCTGACATGGTCATCCCTAAAAGCAGAGACGAGATAAAACCAATTCTTTCTCAAACACGAAATAAAATCTTGATTGCTCTCTGATTTACTAGAGCACAAGGCAGCCTCCAGTCCCCTGCCACCTCTGGGTCTCAGCCTAATTGTTCTGGACACAAAGGCAAATTCTGAGAGGTGAACACATGTGTTCTCAGGTTGCAAAAATGATATCTGACTTTAAAAGATCTCTACATGGGACTTTCCTCAAAAGACAAAGATGGTGCTTTTTGTCCTCTGAAATCACTCTCCCGTCTTTAGGAAATTAAGTGAGATTTTTGGTATTACTTTATTACTATATAAAATAATGGGAAAACAAACAAAATTAAATGAGACACTATGGTCCTACAGGAAGGCAAGTTAGAGGGATTACTTATGTAAAAGTTAAAGCACTCTTAAAATGTAACAATCTCTGTACAGTTGATTACCTTCCATTATTTTTGTAGTTGTTTTATTTTAAAAACCAGTTTTAGAAAATGAGCCAGAGCTTTACCACTGATGACTTTGACCAACACCCAGACACTTACGACATCCCCTCCCATGTGCTGGGCTAAGGGGTGGGGATTCTGAACTGAATGAGATCAAGCTGTATAGAATCAAAGGTAGGAGGGAGAGAGAGGAATACCTAAGTAATTATGATGCACCAAAACAAGTGATGGAAAAATATCTGTAGCGAGTTTGTATTCAATGGGCACCTGGCATTTGCTAAGCATCATGCCAATATCTTCATATACGTTATCTCAATTCACTCTCTCGTCTCTTTCTGACATAAGGACCATCACTGGACTTATTTTACATATGAGGTAACGAATACAGATTCAGATTAAGACACTGGACCAAGATTATTCAGCTCGCAGTCCCTGGACCAGCAGCATCATACCCAGGAACATGTTAAAGATGCAAATTCTCAGTCTCAAACCCAAATTTACAGATTTAGTAATGTGTGTTTTAACAAGTTCTCCAGGAGATTGGGATGCATACTAAGGTTTGCTGTAGTGAAACGAGTCCCAAGGCTTCTCTCTGACCCCGTGCCAGTGTGTGTTATAGCTCTCCACCTGGAATCTCTACCCCCAGAAGGCAGGAGTTGATGGGGATTCATCAGACATGGGAACACCGGGTGAACCATCTATGTTAGTGCACGGAGTCCCTTTGCTCTAACAGCTCAGCCCCTGGGCATGGTTTTCTCCTTCTGTCTCTTACAACCATGGATCCGGAGTAGTGATTCTCCTGACCAAAGGAGCCGTGCCATCAGCACCCCCTGTGTAGATGTTCCCACTTCTCTCCAAGAGAAGCAGAAGATCTTGGCTGAAGCAAGATCTCTAAAGGCCTAAACACTAAAAATATTAAGTCATTCCCTTTGACAAAAATAAATTTTTAAAAAATTTTTCAAAATGAAACAACTGTAAGCTTACAAATTTCTTTCTAGATTGTTCGAGAAATACTCCCCCAAAAGTGAGTGTTCCTTTCTGTGCCTCGGCTTGGCAGAGGTCCTAAGCAGACACTCAACCTTCCTGTAGAGTACCTCAACCCAGTCTTCCAGAGAGGAGCTGGGGTAATCCGGTCACCTCCCCCAATTCCACTCCAAGCCAGATGGACAGATAATGTGTGTGTCAGATGGTCTTCCAGTGGCAGCACTGAGGACTAAGGTGTGAGCTTCAGGCCATAAGACCGAAAATGCTCACTAGCTTTGGAAACATGAACTCCAGGCGGTCTTGTGTGCCTTCCCAGAAGCCAGGGTTTGGTTCCGGAGCTGGGGAGCCAACAATAAGGTAGCAAGGGAGTACTTTATTCCCTCGTTACAGATCATCACCTCCTAGTGAATTCTATTTATTTCACTCCAAAACTCAATAGGGAGAAGCAACTGATTATGGACATTCTTGGATCCCATCATGTTGTTCCAACTCCTCTGTTACTTCTAACCAACAGGTAGCAAACTTGATGCTCCAGACGTCAATATAAAATCATCTGGGACATAATTTACACAAAAGAGCTAGCTCACACTCTTTTAGAAGAAAGCCATACACACAGACCCAAGGGATCCTCCTGATGACACATACTCAAAAGTAGAGTTTTCACAAAGCTACCAGCGGAAATCGGTGACTTCTGCACGCTCTAGTCTTTGCAGGAAGAGTGAGCAGCGATGCGTTCTTCCTCTCTACCAAAGTGCTTTATCATTATGTTCTTTAGACTAGCTCCCAGAAGGACACATACCTCCCAGAAGCTGTCATGATGTTCACAAGGTGCAGAGTCAAAAACGAATCTTGAGAGCTGTTGGGAACATTCATTGGTAGCTACCCCGCTGAGCAGCTCCCCTAAGAGGAGTCTCTCCACTCACCAAGCCACTGCCATGTGCGTGGTGATGCCACACAAGGACAAGCGGATGACGGGACTATGTCCAATGTGCCTGCAGGCACTTCTCACATCCTGGGGCCTTTTTGTCTCTCACAAAGGGTACACCAGCTCTGAAGCCGAAGAGATGACTGATCAGGTTTATAAGAATTGGCCGTGAGCCCGGGAGCTATTGGATTTCTCCAGTGCTTTAGCTAAAGGATTCTGCAGGAAGGTTCTTTTGTGGCACTCACTGCCATCTCAGGTTGCAGAAGAGCAAGCATCCAAATAAGTGATTATCTGAATTTCCTGCAAAACCATCAAAGCCGATTCCTGGTTTGGGAGAAGGGAGGGCATGGAAGGGTTTGACATTTCTGTCTGTGACAGCTGACAGCTTATTATTAAGAAAGGCGAAGTGTCGAAGATTTGACATTTTTTTGTTTCCCCTTTCACTGACTTCACACACAAGAAAATGGATTTGGCAGCCTTGTGTCAGAGCGCCGGGACACCTGCCTGTAAGGGGAAACCAGTGCAGGAAATGGATTTACCCTCCCAGCCCAGATGAACCTGAGCTCATTTCAGAGGGGAAGCCAACGCATTGGAAGGGGACATGCCTCTGGAGTGAGCTCAGACTGACAATGTTTATAGGAAAGAGGAAAATGCTCCCATGCTAGTAAGCAGAGGTGGACCCCAGGAAAAGCAGGATGGCTGGACTCTGTGCAGGACACAACGTTGTTCAGGATAGGGAGTAGGGGGAGGTTGAAGACTTGCGGTTCCCTGACAAGTTCACAGTTGGCCAAACACAGAGCCACTATGTCCAGAAGCATCTGAGGCAGCCACGGCGCCATCTCCGCGAGTGCATATTGAGCTGGAGGAACTTCCAGAAGTAATCCATGATGTCTGTCTTCGTTGGTGGACTTGTACGCAGAATGCCCTAAGTTAGGTTCTCTTCCAGAAGATTCTCTGATCAGTCAGAAGTTTGGCTACTTCCATCTGTTTCCCTGGCATTGCAGCATCATAAAAAGGATTTTCAGGCATCTTACTAACACATAAAAAGAAATTTGTGGAGAGAAACCCCTAAAGGTCTTAGTTGTCCACAAGAACAACATGGGCCAAGTGTGTGATGGAGTTATGAACGAAAGAAAGAAGGTATCTCAGAGTGAATCCCCATTTCCAGAAGCACAGTGTATAAAATATGAGAGGTGGTATTTCCACTGTTCTGGTGCTGTGTTCTCTTCCAAGTGCCTTACTTGAAGAATCCCCCTATCAGTTAGGATGCCTTCAGCTGCTAGTAACTGAAATCTCTAACTGAAACCACCACAGATGACAGTGAAATGTGTTCACTTTAAAAACAAGAAGTTCAGAAATCTGGCCACCCAGCTCCTGGGATTCGCTTGGCTTTGTTTTTCGCCATGTGTGGGCTTCACCCTCCAGATGGCTTGAGAATTGGAGGCTTCACACCCTAGGCAGAGAGGTTTCACTTCTCCTGGTATCTCCTCCTTAGGAGTAAGGAAACATCTCCCAGAAGCCCCTCTCTCCCAGAAGTCTCCCCTCACGTCTCATTAACCAGACCTGGGTTACAACCCCACACCTAAAGCAGCCCCCCCACGGCAGGACTAGGATTCCCAGTGTTTTCGGAGACTGGCCAGGATGCACCCCCCAGAGCTGGAAGTAGGGACAGGAAGCTCAGGGACATATGATAGAGGACTAGGGGGCTAAACAGATGCAGTCTCTGTTAGCAAGGAAAAGGAGGAACTGGCTACCTGGGGGGCTACCAGCGATGCCTGCGACAGACAGTCTCCATTTGTATAATATGCAAAGGAGGGTGGTAGAACCAGACTATGAGGGGTAAACCCCTTTTCCACTTAAGAGTCCCCTAATAAGGGAAAGCTTACAACTAATGGTCTCTGAAAGTTAAGGGCCTCCTCAGAGACAGTGCTGACCAATTATCACAGAGCAGAGAGACCTTCAGGTCATGTCAAAGCCTCTGCCACCATCAGAAGCTGCAGGGCCATCACCCCCCCCACCCCCAGCAACAAGCGTAAGCCCCCCCAGACACCACAAGCAGCCTGCAAAGGGTCCCAGAGATGAAATCATGCAAAAGCACTGGTTGGAGGCAAGAACTGTTCAGCTTAAATGAAGAAGATAAACGGGGACAGCCACTGCCTTCCAGATCCTAGAAGACTAATTTGCCTCGTGTATTTCTGGAGTCAAAAACTGCTTACTCTGGGGCACCTGTCTGGTTCAGTTGGTAGAGTATTTAACTCTTGATCTCGGGGTTGTAAGTTCTAGCCCCATGTTGGGTAGAGAGATTACTTAAAAATAAAACCTGAAAAGAAAAAAAGAAAAACCAACCAAACAAACAAAACTGGTTACTCTGAGTAGAAGTTTCAAGAAAACAACTTTCAGCTCAATATAAAATTGAGGCCATCAACAACTAGAACTACCCAACAATAGCATGGGCTTCCTTCTAAAGCAGAGAGGTCCTTTTCATTCAAGTCAGTCTGGTGACAAAGAAACATTTCCCAGGAGAAACACACTCAAGGCATTTTAATAACAACAGGACCCACTGTGGACAACCAACCTGATGCTAGTAACCCATAATGCTCAACGAATACTTCATTGCCATGTATCACAGGCATTTATTTAGAATTTAGAATTTCTTAAACCTTAAAATATTTTCACTAAAATTTATAACCAGGAAGCTCCTGTCCATTAATGAAGTTAGGACATGGGTTCATTTCTTCTGTGGGAGTGGGCAAGGTAGAAAATAATGGTTAAAACCAAAGTCTCGGCGATGGACTCTGAAAAACAAACTGAGGGTTCTAGAGGGGAGGGGGGTGGGGGTGGGGGGATGGGTTAGCCTGGTGATGGGTATTAAAGAGGGCACGTTCTGCGTGGAGCACTGGGTGTTATGCCCAAACAATGAATCATGGAACACTACATCAAAATCTAATGATGTAATGTATGGTGATTAACATAACAATAAAAAATTAAAAAAAAAACCCAAAGTCTCAGGCTCTCTGCTCAGCAGGGAGCCTGCTTCTCCCTCTCCCTCTGCCTGCCACTCCCCCTGCTTGTGCTCTCTCTCTGACAAATAAACAAGTAAAATATTTTTAAAAAATAAATAAGAAAAATAAAACCTGGGGAAAAAAAAAAACCAAAGTCATCTTCCTCCAAAACAGGACCCACTCTTGACTTCCGTCCATTGTCCTTGTCAGCCAGGAGCAAGGCCTTAAGTCAGATCTCCTTTCCACTCCTTTGTCACCTGCATCCAACCAGTAAGCAACCCCTTGGAATGGGGCTTTCAACATGTCAGTCACATCCATCACTTCCTCCTATTCTGACTGATCCCTCCACGGGTTCAGAGGATAATTCTCTAACTCCTGAATTTCTGCAATAACTTCCTAACTAGTTTCTCTGGCCCAAATTCATTTCCCAAAGTGCAGCCCCAATGACGTCACTCACCTGCTCAAAAAGCTCCACCAGATCACTGGGTCTTATGCGCAAACAATGAATCATGGATCACTACATCAAAAACTAATGATGTAATGTATGGTGATTAACATAACAATAAAATTAAAAAAAAAAAAAAAAACCAAAAGCTCCACCAGGTAAGAACAACCAAGCCCCCAGAGGCAACCAATATCCAAAAATAGCAGGGTCTACTGAACGTCTATCCTATCCCCAGAGTGAGGCGGGGCGTTCGAGCCACGTCTGCCCAGTGGGATTTCAGACCTGCCACGGACCAGTGATTGCTGTAGATCTGCCGTTCTTCCCCTTTCCAAACGGGAACATGAAACAGCTCCACAATTATATATGGGGGGAGGGGGCAAACACCTTCTTTCTTTAGTTCATAGGACCAAGGAGGAGCCCACTTGAACTAAGAGAAACTGTTGTAAGTGACCCGGAGATCCTGGATTTCGAGCTGGGTGAAGTGCCTGGATTTGTGTTTTGTTCAGGTCCTTTGGGGATATGGTGAGTGGGCTCTATTGCAAAAAGATCACTGGAAAAGGAGACTAAGCAGGACCATTCCATGTATTGACAAAATCTCATTTTATATCCTTTTTCCTGAGTACACAGAAAGACCACATTTCCCAGCATCCCTTGCAATTGGTTGGGGCAATCTGACTGGGTTCTAGCAAACAGCATGTTTGCAAATGTAAAGTAGGACACTTCCAAGCCTGGCTCTTAAAAACATCTTGCATGACCCTCCACTCCTCCCTCCTATATACAGCAACCTACGACTGTTCCAGCCGGCAAATCTCCAGGATGGTGGAGCTTCCGTCAGCCTGATTATCTGAGGAACTGCAAAGAGCAGAGATTTCCCCTCCATTTGCCCTTGTTGGGTACAGATCATGCTTGAGAAAGAACCCTTTTGACATTTGACAACAACTGACATTTCAGTCAGGACTGACTACTTCATACACTAACCCCACATGGACAACTGATGAAACATACTTTTGGTCAAAAAAGACTCAGAATAAAGAGTATGGTAGAAATTATTCAAATTCATCCAACTTTCAGAAAATTCCTCTCAGGGTCTTCTCACTCTTCAAAGTTAGTACGTGTCCATTATCATCTGCATATTTTACCTTAATCGCCAAAAACCCATTCTTGACCAAAATTAAATTCCACCATGTTAAGCTTTTCCTTACTTCACCAAATGTGAAAAAGGTAATGGGGGGGGAACCCCTTTCCTTTAAATAACTGAGCAGATTTTGACTTTGTTGAACAACTAGGGGAAAAAAAGCTCAAGCGGATAGAAGAAAAACATTTTTTAAGCAGCTCAACTGTAAAATTCACAGGCAAAATGAAATGAGGAGACTCGTCCACATGTTAGGTCGTCTTAATTTTTGGTTTAAAAGAATGTGTTCCTTTTTTTCCTTCTTAACAGTTTTCCTTTACTTTTTTCTTTAAAGTCATATACAAGATTACTTTATTCCTTCTTTTTAAGATTTTATTTATTTATTCATGAGAGAGAGAGAGAGAGGCAGAGGCAGAGAGAGAAGCAGACTCCCTGTGGAGCAGGGACCCCGATGCGGGACTCGATCCCAGGACTCCAGGATCATGACCTGAGCTGAAGGCAGATGCTTAACCGACTGAGCCACCCAAGCGCGCAAAATTACTTTATTCCTGCATCTTCTCAGTTGGTTCTTACTTATACCTGCCTACAAGGATGTGCTCTTCAGCTTTGAAAAATATCCAATCTGATTATGGGCAATAGGAAGTCTCACTAACCTGAGGGATGAATACAACTTGAATCATAGCACTGATCTGTTCTCAAAGAAAGACCACTGTTACAGATCTTCAAGTAAATACTAAAGCCAAAGAAAGCTAGTTATTTAAAGCACAGAGGTAGCAAATTTTAGACTGAAGCATCAGGCAATCGTAATTTATGTCCGCAGAAATTCCTCTCTGCTCGTGTGTGGTCCAACGAGGCCTCTTGGTATTGCCCTTAGAATCTTGACCCTCCTGTGTCCCCAGAATTTCCCACTTTGATTCCAGTATTGAACCACTGCCAACTTTCAAGTAGACAGACCTCACTTACATTGACATAGAACACTGCCTAAGTTTAAGGTGTACAACACGTTGGTTTGATGATCTATGTATTGCAACATGATTACTATAGTAGCATTAGTTAAGATTGTTTTAATGGGAAACTAGGTTTAGAGCAAGAGGTGGTCCCATCATGAAGAAAAGCTTTACATCTGAGCAGCTGATAACGATCCCCCAGGGAACCTCGGAGATCCAGCCTTGGTTTCTTCTCTTCTCACCTTGTATAATCGGTGTTGACCCTTACCTACCTGTCCTCACTCCACTGTGAAGGCTCAACCCTCCTTAGGGGTAACAAGGAACAGAGAGAAGATTGTCATTGATCCAAACCAATACACAAAAGCTACCATGTCAGGAAAATGATCTCTACATTCTCCCAGTCTTGGGGTTTCATCCCATGCAACAATGATCACCAGGGAGAGAGATATGGCAACATACCTACACAAAGACATTGATCTTACTTTCCCTGGTACCAAGCCATCAGGCCAACAAGAGACAGGACAGGTTACACGAGAAGTTCCAAGAAGAAAAGCTCAATCCTGTCCTGTGTCTACAACTCCAAGACCACCACCCCTGTGATCTCATTCCAACCACACCTCACAACCCTCCCAAATCCCTTTCCAAACCCTCCTCCAAGGTGAAGTTAGCTGGACCAGATTCTGTCCTTTCCTAACTACTGTTTGATTTATTTACATTTGACTTGTCTCATTAAAATAGAATTTTGTTTGTTTAGGGACAGAGAAAAAGAGCAGGCCCTAGTGGGGCTGGGAGAAAGGGGCAGAGAGAGAGAAGATCTTAAGCAGGTTCCACACTCAGCATGGAGCCCAACGTGGGACTCAATCTCACGACCCTGAGATCATGGCCTGAGCCGAAATCAAGAGTCAGACACTTGCGCGCCTGGGTGGCTCAGTTGGTCAAGCGACTGCCTTCGGCTCAGGTCATGATCCTGGAGTCCCGGGATCGAGTCCCGCATCGGGCTCCCTGCTGAGCGGGGAGTCTGCTTCTCCCTCTGACCCTCTTCCCTCTAGTGCTTTCTGTCTCTCATTCTCTCTCTCTCAAATAAATAAATAAAATCTTAAAAAAAAAAAAAAAGAGTCAGACACTTAACTGACTGAGCCACCCAGGTGCCCCTGAAATTTTTAAGGAGTGGAATTTTTAAGGAAGAGACCTCTCACCATGATAACCAGGAGCCCAGCAGATACCACTTCCTCTATATTAAAAACTCTGTCCTAGGGGCGCCTGGGTGGCTTAGTCATTAAACGTCTGCCTTCGGCTCGGGTCGTGATGCCGGAGTCCTGGGATCGAGCCCCGCATCGGGCTCCCTGCTCCGCGGGGAGCCTGCTTCTCCCTCTCCCACTCCCCCTGCTTGTGTTCCCTCTCTCGCTGTGTCTCTGTCAAATAAATAAACAAAATCTTTTTTAAAAAAATAAAATAAAACCTCTATCCTATCTGACCCCACTTCAACTGTGTTCCTTGTTTACCTCACCCTTAGAATCACAAGAATTCAAATATTCTTTAGCCTCCTCTTCATCATCTTGGGGAACTAAGCATTTCAAATCAATTTTAAAAACCCCAAGGATGAAGGTCTACAAGATTACCTCCCTTTTTATAAGACCTCTTACCAAAATACCAAGCAGCAACATTTACAGATCCATATACTAGTATTGCTTCTCTTCTAATACAACAGATGCCCTCCTTCTCTTTCTCAGAATCCATCACTCTCCCGCAGCCATCCTATCCAAGCACGGTTTCACTATTGTCTTTAGATGGATGGTGCCCAAGTCTATATCTGCAGCACAGATCTTTCTTCTAAATGCCAGCCTCTATTTTCAGCTCTTTATCGGACATGTCTCTCAGCTATTTTGCTAAGCTCGCCTTCCCTGGGAAGCAGATCTGAGATGGAGATTTCCACGTGGCTGATGTATTGGGAGTGCTCTTAGGAACACCACCAGTGCTGTCCAGAGTCAAGGGTAGGACTGGGTAGGTTAGAGCTGGATAAGGGGCTAGACAAGTGTAGGTTGAACTGGGATGTGGCCACAACAAAGGCTGAGTCAATCCCACAGCAACTGGGGTGATGCTCCAAATCTATTCCAAGTTGGGGCAAAGAGGCTCAGATATTGCATCCCCAGATCCACCAGCCATTGGTACTAGGCTGCTCCCAGGGGCATAAGGGACCTAGTCTTGAGTGGAGGCAGCTCTCTTCAGCCCAGGGCAGTTTCCAAGGAGGAATTCAGCTGTGAGCCTTGGGAGTGGACTTCCCAGGCAGCTGAGAAAATGAGTACCTAGCAGCCCTACCTCCTCCTGATGATCAGAGGCAACTGCTCCAGCCAGGATGGTGACTTCTTTCCTTGCCTCATGCTGTCATGGCAAGAGGAGCCTGATGTAATTAAGTGGCAGTCAATCATAGCTTGGACTGTACTAGAGACTCTTCTTGTGTTTCCTGGTAGAAACATGTCCTTCTGGGAACCAGGACTTCTAAAGCCATGGAGCCCAGAGTGGGAGAGACAAGAAACACAAATGCCCCAAGTGGGTCACTGGGAGTAAGGAATGGTAAGAGAGACCACCTTCCACTTCTACCCCTTTGATTTCCAGACTCATGTATTCTACCTTCTAGAGATTTAGCACCACATATTGGTGGTTGATGTCAAATGCACAATGCCCATCTGCACGGGGTATTATCTGGAAGCTAGTGTCACAGCCATGTCCTTGAAAGGCCATTCTGTTGCTCTCTTTGGCTTCAGCTTCTAGGGGCATGGTTTGCTAGGACCAGAGGGGTGGTTTATGATGAGAACAGTGGATCCCATGGTCAGGGGCCCGTTGCTGCATTTCTTTTGCTGCAAAGTAGGACCAAATGGCACATCACAGCAATATATTCAAAATTGAACTCACCATCTCTACCCCCCAAGCCACTTCACATCCTGTTGCTCCTGTCTTATAACAAGCAGATTGCCATGCTGCTCAAACGGGATGTGCTCAGGCAGATGAACCTGGCACATGACTCCATCACCCCAGAATATACCCAAAGCACCCTCCTAGAGAAGCAATCCTCCTTCATGGTAAGGATTTTTAATAGCATTATTATACTACAGAAATAACAAATATGTTGTACAGCAGAACAAGATATCAGATGAATTTTCAAAACAAACAAACAACTTTAAATAAATGTATCATTTATACCAGACTGATTTGGACTGGATGCCCAGAAACCCAGAGGCATGCACACACCGTCCTTTATCCTAGAAATTATTTAAGAGAAAGCAGCACTGGTCAGGGAAGGAGCACTGGAGTAGGAATTACAAGATCTGAAATCTTGTACTGGATTTTCCATTGATAAGGATATAATTTAGTTAAGATACTTGGCCACTTAAGTTCCTCCGTTTCCTCATCTGGAACCCTACGTGAACGTATCTATTCAACATCTTCTCCTACATGTCTCAAAGGCACCTCAAACTCAACATGTCCAAAACTTATTTTGTGATCTGTCCCCGAAACCCAGTCCTTTTCCAGTATTTCCAATCCCTACCAATGGCACTACCACCCACTCTGTTGCTCAGGCCAAAGATCGAAGAATTCTCCTTGGCACTTGTTTCTTCTTCAACCCCTATACTAAATCCACACCAAGCCCTCCAGATTTCACCTTCCTAAATGGCTCTCGGATCCGTTCTGCTGTCCACACCCTCCACTACCACCCCCACCCCCACTGGTAACCTAGTCCCAGTCACTTGCCATCTGGACCATTGGAGGATGCTCCCAATGGCCCTACCTGCATTCACGCTACCCGCCCCCTACTTTTCTCCTGGGATTCCAGGCAGTTAGTCCAATATCTACAGACAGAGAATTAATTAATGAGAATTAACTTCATGACAAAACATGTTTTCAGGTGGGTCTATCTGTACTAGTTTGGCCTAGTTTCTTACCAATTTTGGTTACAATGTTATAATAGACACTGCTGGCGCTTCTCCCACATTCCCTCTCTCTTACTTTTCTGGGCGCCCCTCCTCTGGCTCCTCTGTTCTTTGGCCTCTGACCATCCATACCTGCACCTCTGGAGCTGGAAGTGTCAAGGAGATCCCTAGCTGATGGGTGCAGGAGTCTGAAAGCCCAGCTTGCTTGTGTTGCATGGGGACAAACCGAGTTACACCTGGTAGGATCAAGTGAAGGATGACACTTTGCCTAAAATGTCCTCCTTGCTTGTCTCTTTCCCCTTCCCTGTCCTCCACATCCTCACTGGTTTCTCCTCGGACTGTCTTCCCAATAAATCTCTTGCACATGGACCCCATCTCAGGGTCCACTGCTGGGGAATGCGGCCCAGGAAAGGTCTGTCCTCCTGGGTCCTTAGGAGGAAGATTTTCAAAGGTCCAGTGCTAACCCCTGCAGAAGAGGCTGGGTAGGTGGGGGCTTGATGAGATGGGGTCCTGGGGCTCAGCCCCTCCAGGTTCAGCTGCTGGTCCTTTACCATCACAGTTAGTGAGTAAAAAGGACATGGGATCAAAGCATTCTTTTGAAATCATCTCATTTGAAATTGGCGAAATAGGTGCGCTTACCCTTTGAACTTATCTTTCTGAGCTCCTTGGTGAAACTTTTCAACTCACAAGTTTCAAAAGGACTTCAGGGAGATGCCTGTATTCACAACTTAAAATATTTTTAAGTCAGTGTTTTTTCCCTCTACTACAATATCACCTTCTCACACTTAGCCCACAGGCCTCGAAGATGCCACGCAAACCCTGGCCAGCTCGTGGTTGGCTCAAGCAGGGAGGCACTCATGCCCTGGAAATGGCACAGGGGTCTCTGCATGCTGGGCCTCTACCCTCACAAGGACCGTGACCACCAAGGTCAATAACGTCACAGACACCACGACCATGGGGGGGACCATTTTTTTTTTTTTTAAGATTTTATTTATTTGAGAGAGAGAGAGAATGAGAGATAGACAGCACGAGAGGGAAGAGGGTCAGAGGGAGAAGCAGACTCCCCGCTGAGCTGGGAGCCCGATGTGGGACTCGATCCCGGGACTCCAGGATCATGACCTGAGCTGAAGGCAGTCGCTTAACCAACTGAGCCACCCAGGTGCCCGGAGGGGACCATTCTTGCCTCCTGTTGATCCATTCAAGTTCGGCAAATGCTTAGTGAACACTTCCTATTCACCAAGCACTCTGCTGTCTACAGTCGTCAGTGGAATGGACAGTCTTCGCCCTGATGGAATTTGACAAAATTCCAGTCATCAGTGGAACGGACAGTCTTCGCCCCGATGGAAAAGACAAAAATTAAAAACCAAACACGTAAAAACGTAAGTGCTAACCACTGTAAATGCCAAGAGGAGAGAAAGCACAGAGGGCCAGGAAGGTATATGACAGAACACCTGGCCTACAGAAGCACAGCTAAGGAAGGCAGCCCAGAGGGAGCTCGGACAAGAGAGGCAGGAGAGAATGAACCACATGCGAAGGTCCTGCAGCAGAGACCCAAGCGCCCTTTAGTGGCACTAAAAGAAAGAGCACCAACTCTGTCACCACCTCCTACCTAACAGGACCCCCCCCTTCTGGGATGCATGGCTGCCCCTCCCTAGCAGGCCTGTCTGGTCCCTGAAACCTAGTCTCTCCACCTGGGCCCCTCTCGGTAGCAACCACACCCAATTTCTAGAATTACCAAAGACTGTATTTTCTTATGAATTAATACAGAGCAAAGCTTGTGGTGTGTCAGTGGTGCCAAGGGCAGATCGGAACCAGGGAGGGCAGAGGATTCTAGTATCATGAGTCATAGTCAAACCACAGACAACCCTCCTCCAGGGACAGCGATTTGGGGCAGGGGGTGGGGGGGCGGTCTATGAGCAGAGGTGGTGAATCGCGTCCCTCCTCTCCGAGGGTAAATACCACAAATGCTCCCCAAAGACTCTTCTGCTTTGCTGGTAAACCCACATCAGAACAGCACTTATCAAGAGACCTCTGAGCACCTGATTTTCTTTAAAGGTCATGAGTAGCATCCAGCGTTCATACTAGAAAGAAAAAATTTAAAAAAAAGAATGCAGCAGCTTTGCCAACAATCCAGAAAATAAATGTGAAGGACTCTCTCTTTACAGTGAATGACGTCTGCAAGGATGAGAAAAGTTCAAGGGCAGAGAGCCTCAGATGGAGTCCTTCAGAGATGAAAGATCTGGAAGAGGAGCAGACCTTCAGAGTCAGCGCTTGAAAGGCAGCATTATCCGTTCACTTTAGTAAGTTTAAAATCCTCACCCTGTGTTTCAGGGACCCGGCAAATTAAAAGGCAAATTAAAAAACACGGAATGGAAGCCAGGCAGCCCCTTGTCCAGTCCCAGGGTCCCCATCCCTCAGCCGGGATGCACCCTGCTGACCTCAGACCGGCGGGCGCTCTGCTGGAATCCCACCAGCACACCCAGCTGGACCCAGACCACCAGAGGTGACCGCCAAGGTCACTGATGGGGTCTACTGTGTGCAATACTATGAACGGGGACAAAGCAAAAACTGTACATAGGTATCCCTTTGTCAAATCCATCAGAAGCGAAAACACAAACTAAGATAGGAGAAGGGCAGAGGCTTGTTCACTGCTCCAAAGGAAGGCAGAAGAAAAACAAACAAAGGCAGAAGAGATTCACTGTAGGTTTACAGGGCTTCACTTTTCTTTTGAACCGAAGTAGCTTTTTTTAAATTTTCTATCATTAAAGGAAAAAAAAGCTCATAAGGGGAGATATAACACATATTCCTAACTCATCCTGAGTTTCATGAAGTATGCCCACAATGAGGCATGCACACAGCTCACCCTCAGGTCTTCAACAGAGGGAACTTTCCAGGCCCCTTGGCAACCCATGAGCTCAAGGTTCTAGCTGAGCCCTTTTTTTTTAATCCACAGCAACGGGTTAAACAACCGTGGAGCAGAGTTAGTCCAGGAAATACACCCAGTTACAATTTCAAGGGCTCTGCTGGGATCACTAAGTCACTCACCAGACAATCCAGAATCACAATGGAGAATGCAATCCTGGGGGATCCACTGAAAACAAGCATGGTACCACATATGTCCAGGGTTTAAGAGAAATCGGGAAGTGGGTCAGAAAGAAATCGTATGCTTCCTCATACACTTTGATCTCAACTGGCGCTCTAGGCTCCCGGGGGAAATAAAATTAGGAGGAATCTTCTGTTTTCTTGACCTGATAATAGGGAAATTAGTAGAAGGGCACAGAGAACAGCTGAAAGACATCGGAGCCAAGTCAGGAGATTGATGGTTCAAAATAAAACCTGGGAGGGGCGCCTGGGTGGCTCAGTCGGTTAAGCGACTGCCTTCGGCTCGGGTCATGATCCTGAAGTCCCAGGATCGAGTCCCACATCGGGCTCCCTGCTCAGCGGGGAGTCTGCTTCTCCCTCTAACCATTCCCCCTCTCATGTGCTCGCTCTCTCTCTCTCATTCTCGCTCTCTCAAATAAATAAATAAAATCTTAAAAAAAAAAAGACCCCAAACATTTGTAATAATCCTAAAAAAAAAAAAAAAAAAAATTTAAAAATAAATAAATAAATAAATAAAACCTGGGAGAAAGGGAAAGTGGCCCCACTTCACCTGAGGCCAGGCTTCTGAGCTCCAACCAGAGCTTGTGGAGGCCTAGAAAGAGCCTGCCCCCAGACAAGGGCCGTGCCTCGTTCCTGTGGGTAGCCCGGCCACCACAGCAGAACTCAGGAAACCATCCTGAGCTCAAACGGTACAACCCACACTGGCTCTGGGTCACATCTCGAGAGCCCCAGGTGACTTCACAATTCCCCACCTGCTGCAGCTTGTGACAATAAACGGGACAGAGAAGGACACGAGACCCCCTCTGCTCTAAGAGTGAGCAGGCCTCTGCAGACCCTTTAGTGCGGCAGAAAGACTCCTTCTGGGGCTCAGTGGGTTAAGCGTCTGCCTTCGGCTCAGGTCATGATCTCAGGGTCCTGGGATCGAGTCCCACGTTGGGCTCCCTGCTCAGCAGGGAGTCTGTCCCTCCCCCACCACACTTGTGAGCTCTCTTGCTCTCGCTCTCAAAAATAAAATCTTTTTTTTTTTTTTTTTTTTTTTTAAGGCAGCTGAGGTAACAAGAGAGAGACCACAGGAGGCCCTAACTCCAGCTACCACCACCACTTAGTGCCAGAGCTGCTGGGAGAAGCAGACTGTTGGGTAGCACAGAGGGGACCCCTGACTGACAGAGGCAGACACAGCAGGGACAGTGAAGGCCCCAACCTAGGAAGAGCCCCACAGATGCCTGATGATGAAGTGAACAAGGAGCCAACAAGACCTTGGACCTAGATGTGTCTGCCTCACAACCACTCATGAGGTTGGCCACTGAAATTCTTGGGGCCTACAGCAGAAATGGGGGCCCAGGTTTCTACATGGGGATGGGACCCAGAAAATGGCAGCATGTTCAGGAAAGTGAGGGACAGATAGGAAAACAGAGGAGCCTCACCCGAGCTCGTACGGGGCAGGGAGAGAAACATGGAAACATGGTAAGAAGGCCATCCGCCAGGTGCCTCCTCCATGGCGTTCCCCCCCTACTAGGGGGTCCACACTCACCTAAGACTTGTGTCCCTGGGGCACGTGTTTAAAAAAAAAAAAAAGACAGATTTCCGGGCCTCACTCAACTTTGACAGAATCAGAGTCTCCAGGGGCCAGGGTACTTTTCGTAAGGCCTGTGGGTCCTTTTAAACATCAGACAGGTCTGAGAAACTCAGCAGTAGCCCTGGGCCTTCTCACAACGGCCTCTGATCCTGGAGACACACCGGCCAAACGATTTGGCAAGCAATTGGTGAGCTCCAAAGGATGTTTGGCAGTTTCAGGTCTTAAGGAAAAAAAAGAAAAGGAAAGAAAACACAATGGGAAATTTGAGAGAACAGTGATCCCATTAAAATGGACAACTTAACAAGGATTTTCAAAAGCCAGATGATTTTTTAAAGATTTTATTTTTTATTTATTTGAGAGAGAGAAAGAGAGAGAGAGAGAGAGAGAGAGAGAGCGTGGGCATGAGACGGGGGAGGGTCAGAGGGAGCAGCAGACTCGGAGCCCGATGTGGGACTCGATCCTGGGACTCCATCCCGGGACTCCAGGATCATGACCTGAGCCGAAGGCAGTCGCTTAACCAACTGAGCCACCCAGGTGCCCCAAGACCTGGCTATATATTTTTAAAGATTTTATTTATTTATTTGAGAGAGAGCAGGAGCAGTACGGAAGGAGAGAGACAGAAGCAGACTCCCCGCTGAGCAGGGAGCCTGAGGCGGGGCTCGATCCCAGGACCCCAGGATCATGACCTGAGCCAAAGGCAGATGCTTAACCAACTGAGCCAGCCAGGCGTCCCAAGACCTGGTTGTATTTTTAGAGGCTCTGCTCTCCTAGGAACTTCAGGCCTGAAACTAGGAAAAGGAAGTGAATCCTCTGAGTAAATCATTGAGAAAGGTCTTGCTCCCAGCCCACCTTGGGGAAGGGGACATTCTCCAGGCCCTGAGAAGATAGTACATATTAGATTCTCCCCTTCGCTTCTACCCACGGGCCTGCAGGAGGCTGGATGGAGGCTGGGGGGGAGAGGGTGTGGCTAAGCACACGGACTTTTGAAAAAGGCCAACCTGGAATGGGTTCAAGTCCTACCACCATTACTACATGTCCTTGGACAAGTAATTTAAACTCTCCAGATCTTGATTTCATCCCCTATAAAATAGGGTAAGAATGAAAGCTCATTCTTAGGGTTGCTTTGAGTACAAAGCAGGGAAAAAAGGTAGCTCAGCATCTGCACACTGTCGATGCTTTGTAAGTATTAACCAAGTTCATTACTATTTTTCCTGTGGCGTCTTGACTCGGCTTTTTAATTAGCCCTGGTCTTGCCTGGGCACTCACCACTCAAACTGTTCTCTATTCCTGGCTTCCAAATTGGCTCGCTGTATACCCGACATCAGAATTTTCACCCAGAGCAAGTAGCAGTGTCCACCGTGGCCTCATAACTAAAAATCTGTAAGTGGCTCTAAGTCACCCCGTCACAAGCACTTGCCCCTTCAGGGAAATGGCCTGGATTTTCCTGTATTTTAACTCTGCTGAAAGGTCAGATTTTCCAGATGTATTGATATTCCTGGAATGGGTTTCCTTCATTCTCCATTTAGCCAGCTCTTCTTCACGAGGTCTTTCTTCCCAGCTGATCTAACCCACCGTGCGGTGGCACCTCATGGGTGACCCAAATTCATTCATTCAACAAGGACTTACCAAATACCTACTGTCAGCTAGGCACCAACATTTTTTCTGTCTGGCACTTGTGATTATTATTTGTATTATTATTACTATTACTATTATTATTATTATTCCTTCTCTACACTAACTTGTACCCTCCTTACCATCAGATACCATGCTGAATTCTTCTCTAAATTCTTAATGCCCAGCAAGTGCTTCCCACACAGACTTCTAGAAGTTTCCCTTTTGACCATCATGCTGATTCCTTATCCATGCGGAGCAATTTCCCCCAAGATCAAGAATATACGGAGCTAAGCCAGCTTGCTTGGACTTACTAATGATTATATGACCTTCAGTAAGTCCCTTTGTCTCTGGGATCCCCTCAAGCTTTAAGAGTTGATATGACTGGAATCCGTGTATTTCTAAAGCTTAGCTATTCCACCCAGGGACTCTGAATTTCTATTAAGGAATGCCTCTCTCTGGGGATCCCAACTTAGAGGAAAACCAAGTAGCAGACAGACCTGCATATACTCATAGAACGGGTTCTGCATTTTCCCAGTGAAGTCACATTTGTTTTGTTTTATGTTGTTTCGTCTGGGTTTTTGTTTTTCGTTTTAAGTAGGCTCCATGCCCAGCATGGAACCTGATGCCGGGCTTGAACTCACAACCCTGAGATCGAGACCTGAGCTGAGATCAAGAGTTGGACACTTCAACATTTAACCGACTGAGCAACCCAGGCACTCGTGTGTTGTTTTCTTTTAAAATTTAAAAACATTCTGCCGATAATCTGATCCACCTCCTGACCCCCTTGACCCTGCCCTTCCCCCCCCCCAGCAAAAGACAAATAAAAACATATTAAGGTCAAGTTGACTCCAGTCAACACCACTTTTCTGCATTCTCTGAAGAACAATGAACTCAGGAGTTGGCTAGCTACCAAAGATAAGAAAATCACAAAGGAAAGAAGTCCAACGTCTGTCCTAAACAGCCTGAAAATTCTCTGCCCATCTGAGCGGTATTCACTTCCATACAGATGATGTGACATCATAGGTATGCCGTCTTTTACTCTGTTTATATTCTCTTCCTTCAAAAGCAACTCATAAAAAATAAAATAAAAATTTTAAGAAGCAATTCATAAGCCTCAGGTGATGAGAATTTCGGTAAGACTTTATGGGTGGACCTAGATTTGTCATCATAAATTCCACGTGGGTCTGGTATTTGAATACTTCCATCAATTTTCCTAGACCCTTAAGATGCAGGGGTTTCGGGCGCCTGGGTGGCTCAGATGGTTAAGCATCTGCCTTCGGCTCAGGTCATGATCCCAGGGTCCTGGGATCGAGTCCCGCATCGGGCTCCCTGCTCCTTGGGAGGCTGCTTCTCCCTCTGCCTCTCTCTCTCTCTCTCTCTCTCGTCTCTCATGAATAAATAAAAAAAATCTTTAAAAAAAAATAAAAAATAAAATTAAAAAAAAAAAGATGCAGGGGTTTCATGCTATTTCCTTCTTCATTCACAGATAACTTCCAGTGTGTTTTAAGTTGGTGAGTCACTTATTATAAAAGTTGCGTGAACTGCAAAGCGTACCTGAAGACCAAGGCCACGGCTGTTCAGGCTGCTCTGGGAGGGCACGCTGGACCCACTGCCCTGCTCACAGACCTGTCCCTGAGAGCTGCCCGTCCCAAGGCAGAGTGCACAAGGGTGTGGGTGGATCTCTACAAAGCTATCAACTAGATGAAGTAACTACTGACTAGAGAAGCCAACTACGGGTTATATTCCAGGTGGGTGAAAACCATCTTTGGACTCCAAGATGGAATGCATTTGAACGCATCCGGGGATGCATTTGACTCCCAAAAGGAAGCATCTTGGAGCCACCTTGTCACTTCCACGCCTCTTCCTGCTTCTCTTGGTTTAAAATCTCACTGTAGGGCTGGAGTGGATCAGAAAACCTGGGGCACCATGATGGAAATAACCATGCAGAGGCTCTAAAAAGGACTCCTGGTCATTTTTCTAGAACCTAAATGAGCACTCGCTGCTGGAAGTTGAGTATCGAATGCTTACTGCTCTATCGCAATTAAAAGACTCTTGTCTTGCCTGGTAGCGAAATTTGTCCTGTGATTTTAAAGCCGTCAACTAAATCTATTGCCTGTTCCTAAATTTAATCACTGGTCTCCACACACAAAAGCAGTAAGGGAAAAATAATGAAAATCAACAATAACAACGACAACAACAAAACTGCCCTGCACTTAAGAGTCTGATCTTTTCACCAGTTCTGTCTGGTCTGGCACAATGCTGGGTAGAGTGGCTTTTTTAGGTACCATGAGACAAATTCTTTCTTCCAGCCCCAGACAGACCCCTGTACCAAAAATTCATTCATTCATTTGGTTAAAGAACACCTGCAGCTCTCATGAGGTCAAAGTCATCCAAAACTCCTCCACTTCATTTTTTTTTTTTTTTTAAGATTGTATTTATGGGGGTGGGGAGAGAATCCCAAGTAGACTCCACACTGAGAGCTGAGCCCAACACGGGGATCGACCTCACAAACCTGGTATCATGACCGGAGCTGAAATCAAGAGTCGGACGCTTAACCAACCAACTGAGCCACCCAGGTGCCTTCCACTTCTTTTTTTCAAATAAAGCCCAGTTGGCTCAAGGAGTTAAGAAGTGATGTCTTAGAAGAATTAAGAATTCATTTCTCAGGGCACCTGGGTGTCTCTGTCAGTTAAGCATTTGACTCTTGGTATCCACTCAGGTTTTGATCTCAGGGTCATGAATTCAAGCCCCTCATTTGGCTCCACGCTGGGTGTGGAGCCTACTTTAGATATATAAAGTTATTCTTTAATTACATCTTTCCATATATATATATAGAAATAACTATAAAATTATAGTTACTTTTTAATTTATTTATGTTCATTATCTATTATTAAAGTTATGTATATACATATACATATATATACATATATACAAATTTATTCTTCAATAACACCTCTCCCTTCTTTGCCTCCCACCCATTCCCTCCTGGACCCTTCGGTTTCCCATTCTCATGCACAAAGGACCCAGAGTCCCTGAGAACAGAGTGGAAGTTCACGAAGAAGCAGAATAAATTGGGCCATTAAAAGAAGACAGCCACAACTCCACTCTTCAGGCAGTGAGAAGACCTAATTTCATCCCTTACGTTACAAACACAGATGGGTGGCAAAAGAGGAATAGAACCCAAAGTAAGAAGCCATTTTAATCCAAGTAAGCATAATTTCATGACTGTTCAGAATCATCCAGGGTTCTGTATGGCTGTTCTGACCCTTCTTTCTGAGTAGCAACTAAATTCTGTCAAGGGAGCAAGATCACATCAGTCCTAGGCAGGTAGGTACGTAGGTAGGTAGACAGACAGAATGAAAAAATGATAGACTGGGGCGCCTGGGTGGCTCAGTCATTAAGCGTCTGCCTTCGGCTCAGGTCATGATCCCAGGGTCCTGGGATCGAGCCCCGCATCGGGCTCCCTGCTCCTTGGGAAGCCTGCTTCTCCCTCTCCCACTCCCCCTGCTTGTGTTCCCTCTCTCGCTGTGTCTCGCTCTGTCAAATAAATAAATAAAATCTTTTAAAAAAAATAAAATAAAATGTTTAAAAAAAAAAAGAAAAAATGATAGACTGCTAGATTTCGATCATCATTCCTAGGGTATCACTAGAGAACTGATCAGGAGAAAAAGAGTTACTGCTAGTTTGAACACCAAGAAGGAGAAACAGATGAAGCCAGATCTTAGACAACACTCAGGGGCTTCCTTGGAGTTTTCAGGGAAAATATTTTCCTTCTCAAATATTATACAGTGGAGAACACTTGAAACCAAACCAAACAACACGGAGAAGCTTCCCAGAGGTTTTCACGGAGAACTATTTTTCTTCTCAAATATTATCTGATGGAAAATCCAACAGCCACACAAGGAAGATCACAGTGGTTACGGCAACCCCATTTCCTATCCACAGGCTTTTGTTGTCCTCACTGCACTGTTTTGCAGGTCACGATGTGCTGCTGAGGAGAAAGCAGGTGCAAAGATGGAAAAGAATAATGTACTTTTCCTCTTTCATCTGCCTAGAAAGAAAAAACTCAAAAGTAAACCAACGTCCCCAACACAACCTGCAGTTTCCTGAGTTCCATTTACAGAGGACCAATACCACAGAGTGAGTAACCGCATGATCTCCACAGACAGACAGAATTGGGTTCTACTTCTTCCGCTCCCCAATAGTGGGATCAATGCGTCAGTTTCCTCCTTGGGCAAATTAAGCTGTTATCTACTTCACAGTATTGTTATGGCATGCAAGATTTAGTGCCCGTGAAGGACTTAGCCCGGTGGCTGGGACACAGCACATTCTCAATAAAACTAGCAATAATTCTGAGTATTTTATCAATAAATGTATTATAAGACTTACAGCTAAGATGCTGTAAATCTTGATATTGTCATGAATATTACAAGATCGGTTAACACGATCATGTGTCTAAGAACTTCCAGGAAAATTTTAATTTTCTCAATCTTAGCCTGTGGTCATACATCCCAAGTGTTGGTTTTAGTAACTAGGGTACTCGTGGCTGGATATCACAAGTTACCTGGAAGGAAGGAAGGAACGAACGAACGAACGAACGAAGAACACAGAAAACATTGAACAAGGCGGTCCCCCAACTGGCATTCCTGAACCCCTTAGAGATTAGGGAACAATCTTTTTGTATACCAAAGGTCTTAACAGATATCTTACCAATTACCTAGCCACAAAGATGCTTAAATATAACTGGCATATTAGACAAGCATATTTAATGCTTTAATGAAAAAGGAAATGAGAAATGCCTTCATAAATATAGCTTGCCCCTGAGGTCCTGGTGGCAAAAATAACCATAAAAAGATATTTGGTGGGGACCCTAGCTGGCTCCATCAGTTAAGCGGTCGGACTCTTGATTTCGGCTCAGGTCAGGAGCTCAGGGTCGTGAGATTGAGCCCCAGGTCAGGCTCCACACTGGGCATGGAGCCTGCTTAAAACTCTCCCTCTCCCTCTTCCCCTTCCTGCCATGCACATGCTCTCTCTCTCTCTCTGTAAAAAAAAAAAAAAAAAAAAAAAAAAAAAAAAAAAAGATGTTTAGTGGAGTGCCTGGCTGGCTCAGTCATCTCCAGGTCGTGAGTACAAGCCCCACTTTGGGCATAGGGGAAAAAAATTTTTTTAAAGATGTTTAGTGATAGAAAACTTAGCAACCATCATTTCAGATCAAGTTCTTTTGTGGCTTCAGGGGACTAGACAGCAAAGCTAGGCAGGTGGCTACCTACAAATGTTCTGGCCTGTCTGGAACTTGCCATCTGCGTTTTTGATCCAAAGAACAAAAGAAATGCCACCCTCACAAATCCTCTCCAAGCTCCTCTTACATCAAATCAGCAATTGCCTTCTTTTCCAACCAGAAATAGAAAATGACACTTTCACAGAACTGGCCCAATAAAATCACATTTTAAAACTAAATAGGAAATGTAAAAAACTGTATTTTAACTGAGGGTACTGGCTTCTGTGTCAATAGATAATATGACTGACATGTCTGGAATGGGATGGTGGTTCCAACAGTTACTTTTCAGTGAGACCTGGGTTCACCTCCCATGGTTTAATCCTTAGGCTCCTTGTGATCAAACCACACACCTTCGTGATCTGAATTCACTCGGATCCTGCAGCTGTGGGGTAGGGTGTACCTCTGTGGGGCATATGTCTTCATTTGCAGCTCGTTCATGCCTACTGGTCGTATTCCACAGACCCTCAGCACAAGACTTGGAAGTAGAAGATGACCACAAGATTCCTCCCCAACTATATAAACTTAACAAGTTGGCCATCATTACCAGCTCTCAAGTGAAAAGCACAAGTCAGAGCGCAGTGAAATTAAAGCGTGAGAGGTGCGCCTGGGTGGCTCAGTCGTTAAGCGTCTGCCTTCGGCTCAGGTCATGATCCCAGGGTCCTGGGATCAAGCCCTGCATCCGGCTCCCTGCTCAGCGGGGAGTCTGCTTCTCCCTCTCTTACTCCCCCTGCTTGTGTTCCCTCTCTCGCGATCTCTCTCTGTCAAATAAATAAATAAAAGCTTTAAAAACTATATAAATAAATAAATCAAAGTGTGAGATTTCAAAACCAGAATGTCTGTATCCCACGTGTGACACGCGACACACTTGCACGCAAAAGAAATTCCATCCACTGAGATACCCGAAACTTTCCACAGCTTAGTCTGGTATGTGGGTCTGAGGGGTGATGCTGTTCACCCTAAAAAGAGAAGAATTGGAAGGGAAGCCAAGAAGGAGGAAAGGTGAGATGTCCCTGTTCCTGGTGTCTGCTCTCCACAATGTGGCTTCATTATTATATTTAAAAATATAGGGGACGCCTGGGTGGCTCAGTCGGTTAAGCGTCTGCCTTTAGCTCAGGTCATGGTCCCAGGGTCCTGGGATCGAGCCCCATATGGGGCTCCCTGCTCTGCGGGAAGCCTGCTTCTCCCTCTCCCACTCCCCCTGCTTGTGTACCCTCTCTCACTGTGTCTCTGTCTGTCAAATAAATAAATAAAATCTAAAAAAAAAAAAAAAAGTATAGGGCATGCCTGGGTGGGGTGGCTCAGATGGTTAAGCATCTGCCTTCGGCTCAGGTCATGATCCCTGGGTCCTGGGATCGAGCCCCGCCATCAGGCTCCTTGCTCAGCAGGGAGCCTCTTCTCCCTCTGTCGGCCACTCCCCCTGCTTGTGCTTGCTTACTGTTTCTCTAACAAATACATAAAGTTGGCGTGAGCCAAGCTACTCATGCTGTTTGACAAAGTCCAAGTATGGGGGATAATCCTGAAAATCAGGAGACTCCACAGCTGGCTCCTGCTACTTCCTTTCATTTTATTTGCGGCAATCTTTATAATCATGGGATTTTTTTCTAGGGTTTCATGATAAAATGATTTATAAATTTAGTTATGCCTATGCAAGCAATCATAATGAAACTGATTCCAAAAAGGCCGACGATGGGCCAAGAAGTAAAATTACCCAATGTCCTCCAATCTGTAATTCATCTAACATGAGCAGCGCGGAGTTCTTTGATAAGCTTCCTTTAAGGGAGCTGCTGGATCCAGGCCCAGTAAAAATTCCTATTGATGAGATCCCACAGGCACCTCAGAAGCACCAGGGTTCGAAGAGAAGGGCATCTCATTGTCGTTCCCACAGTACAGGGACCTCCCTATGTTGCATACAAATAGGAGGCCACCTCTGGTATGCCCCTCGAGGCAAGCCCTGGAATAGGATTAACTTCCTTACCCCTACACCTCCCATTCCTTATACTGGAGTTGATAATGAGGACATGAACAAATGGTGTAAGATTAAGGGAAAAAGGGTGCGGGCATCATCTGACAGCCTCTGGGAAAGGATTAAGAGGAGTGATCCTCCGTGGTGTCTATGGAGCAAGGACAAGAGATGAAAACATAGAGAAATGGAATAAGTACTTTGATAAGATAGGGTGCACCCATTGTAAGCTGCCTTTGGAGAAAGAATAAACTTTAGATAACCTTTAAGCAAGAGTAAAAGAATGGAAAAACAAGGAAACATTCGAATGAATAAAAAAGTTCCCTCCGAGGCTATCGGGCGGGAGATGCTTACAACCTGATCCTGTGTCTGTCTCCTCACTCACCGACGCCGTCCTTTCCTTCAAGGACCCTTCCCCTGCTGGAGCTGGACTCCGGCATAAAATATTTATAAATGAATGAATGAATGAAAGTATATTTGTGAATGTTCTGGACACACTCCTCTCTTTTCTTCCTAAATGAGGCTAGCTATGTATGGACTAGAAAATATTGTGACTACCTGAATAGAAATAAGACAAATTAATAGCGAATACTGAAGGACGTACCTCCTTATGTTTTTACTGCCACCTTCAAGGCACACTGCTGAGACGTGCTAGGAACATTCCCACCCATCACCAAGATATACTGTACCGCCTTCAGGAAGGCGGGAGGATGGAGCTCACCCTCCCACGGCCGGACAGGTGCACTGAGTACTATTTTCCCAGATTTATCTCCCACTGTGACCAAAGATTGTATTTATGACATGCCTCTCTTTTATTTTTGCTTTTCGTTATGCTTTAATGAATGACTAACGGCACTACAAGATCACCATTTATCAAACACGTATTCGATTCCAGGGACGGTGGTAAGTCCTTTGCACCTGCCATGGAGAGCACCCCTCAAGTCTTATCACCACAACTGGAAGATGAAAAGTCAAAGGCTCAGAGAAGGCGTGTAATATGTCCCAACTCACGGTCCAAGGAGCTGCGAGAGCTAGAACTCGAACTCCGGTCTCTCTGACCCCAATCCCTGACTTCACTACCTCACTACGCACGCCTGTCAGGAGGCAGAGGGGCTGGCCCTGGGTTAACTGGATCACAGGGCTGGTGCCCAGGACACCCCCAGACACAGCCCTTCCCCAGCGGTCATGGCCAGTCCGTGAGCCCACACCGCCGGACTCCCCGCAGCCGTCCTTGACCGGGTCCTGGCCTTGACTTGCTGAGGTGACCCCAATCCCTCTGCTTCTGGCCTCAGTTCCTGGTCTGCTTTATCCCAAATCCTGGCCTCTCCCCGGAGCTTCATCCACTCCTCAGAGTACTTCCATCAGTCACACCGGCGGCCCTTGAACCTGATGCCAGCAACAATCAGAATGTGGGAACCATATGAAAGACGGATGAGAGCGTCTGGGACAAAGAGAGCGCCAACACATTCGGAAACACGGTGAACGGAACAATGACCCTCTGTCTAGCCTGAGGAGACACCTGCTCGCGATCCTGGCTCTTGCTTCAGAGAATTCTTCACAGCACCGCATGTCTGGGGAAGCCGGCCCTGCAAGATCAAACCAACTCCGCACAACCCACGGTTGTTGGTGGGTTTCATTTTCTGTGGGTTTTTTGCCAGGCCTTGCTTGCCACCTACTGGCAAGAAGCAGGAGCAAGAATCCAGGAGCAAAGACACAGAAGAAAGGCCAGGAGCTGAAACGCACCCCTGCCCTCCGCTGAACTCCAGTGCCCCCTCGGATCCTCCAGACCCGGGATGGGCTGGACACACAGGGCAAAAGCTGGACCGGAGTCAGAGGTGGGGTCCCTCCCCTCCACTGCTGGTGTGATGTCTAGGTCTCCCTAAAGAAACAGTACACGAGCAAGTGAATGGTCTCTGTGCACTTCATGGGCAGAACATTTCCTTCCATAAGATCCTGCACATCAAGGAAAAGCAGCAGAGAGAAGGGGCAGCTTTGAACTTCCAGAGGAGGCTTCTAAAGACAGGTGGGAAGAGTTTGAGGATTCACCATCTGCAGGAGACAGGGCCAAGAATGCAGGAGCCCACAGTGGTAGGGGTGGGGGCAGAGGACCGTCTCCGCAATCCTCACAGACTTGTCAGCCCCAACTTGAAAGCAAGCCAAGAAGGTGCTAGAACCCACACCAAACCCTCGTGTTGACCTGCCAGTGGAAAGGTTTTCTAAAAAATCATAATACCCTTGCCCAAGTCATATAAAATGGTTAAGTTTCTAAATCTATCAAAACCATCAAAAACATACCATGCAAATTGGGTTTCAGTGTGTTCTGTCACACCCACACCCTCGGGACATTATGAACATCTTACTAACAGCAAGTCCTTCCAAAACCGACTTTTTTTTTCAAGCTTTAATTCAGTACCCTAATTTCCTCTGCATTCAAATTCTCCTCAAAGGGGAGAATAAGGAAGGAAGACTGCCCCGTCTAGGGTGCCTGGGTGGCTCAGTTGGTTAAGCCACTGCCTTCGGCTCAGGTCATGATCCTGGGGTCCTGGGATCAAGTCCCGCATCGGGCTCCCTGCTCAGCGGGGAGTCTGCTTCTCCCTCTGACCCTATCCCCTCTCATGTGCTCGCTCGCTCTCTCATTCTCACTCTCAAATAAATAAATAAAATCTTTAAAAAAAAAAAAGAAGACTGCCCCGTCTTTTGCATTCCCCTCTGCTCCCACTTGTCAGAAATTGGCAAAAATGCCTGATGGGCCTTAAGGAAAATTTAAATGTTGGGGTCTTTCCTCAGTTTAGGGTGCCCGTGAATCTCAAGACAGTTGTGACAGATTGACCTCACATATTCGCTTCCTTTCCCTCCCTACACGCTACCAGAAGGACAGTGACAAAATTAAAAAGTGATCATCCGGGCGCCTGGGTGGCTCAGTTGGTTAAGCGACTGCCTTCGGTTCAGGTCATGGTCCTGGAGTCCCAGGATCGAGTCCCGCATCGGGCTCCCTGCTCAGCGGGGAGTCTGCTTCTCCCTCTGACCCTCTTCCCTCTCATGCTCTCTCTCTACCATTCTCTCTCTCAAATAAATAAATAAAATCTTAAAAAATAATAAAGGATTAACTACCTTTAAAAAAAAAAGTGATCATCCATGGGACAAAAAAGAGGAGACAAGGGATATTGGTACATGTGTGGAAAAATAAGGACCAATAGATTTTACACACCACTGGCATTTCCTCCTAACTGCCCAGAGAGAATGATACTGTGGGGAGCATAGAGATTCTCTCTGTAGAGCCCGTGTGCTGAGAGACATCTGGAATCAAAGGCGGGGGTAGAGCAAGGAGCTAGAGATAAAGGAATGGGTTGAAAGTCTAGAAACAGAGCACCTGGGAGCCAGGTGCCAGCCCCGACCCCGGGCCCACGGAGCCTGGGAATTATAGTCCTCACCACCCTTGCTTTCCTGCCCTGTCCACCCTGGAGATTTCTCTCCGGAGAAATCAAACCTTAGAGGTTCAAAATTCTGAGACACCAAGCATACTAAAGCAGAGGGCCCAATGAGGCTCTAGACCAAAAAAAAAAGTTAAATAAAAAACTTCAGAGTAACTCACTCTTTCTCCTTCACCTGCACCAAGAATGCCAGCAACCAGGTTTTTAGTTACTACAAGCTCAAATAGTATAAACAGTAGTTACAGACTGAACCAAAATGATGTCACAATTATTATGGATTTAACCAAAAATTGTAGATCACTGTAGGAAACACTGAGAATAAAGGCGGTAGAGAGAAGAAAGCCAGAACTAAAACTCCTGTTCTGGAAGTCTGCAGACAATGTTAAATTGTTAGGTTTAAAAATAGCATTGCACCTGAAACTAATATAACACTGTATGTTAACGAACTGGAATTAAAATAAAAACTTAAAAACAAAAAAAATAAGGGCGCCTGGGTGGCTCAGGTGATTAAGCGACGGCCTTCCGCTCAGGTCATGATCCTGGAGTCCTGGGATAGAGTCCCCATCAGGCTCCCTGCTCAGCAGGGAGTCAGCTTCCCCTCTGACCCTCCCCCCTCTCAAGCTCTCTCTCTCTCAAATAAATAAAATCTTTTTAAAAATAAATAAATAAATAAATAAAGCCATAAATGGGTTATACTTCAATAAAAAGAATGTAAAAAGTAAGGTATTATTAAAATAGCAGTAAAAACTTAGTATTTATAAATATGGAGATAAATATCAAAAGAAACTATTAAAAGACTAGAATGTAATTGTCTCTAGGTTGAATCCAGGAGATGGTGAAGGAGTAGGAAATGGGTTTTTTTTTTTTTAAAGATTTTATTTGATAGCGAGAGAGAGCGCGTGTGCGCACAAGAGGAGGGGGGAGGGGCAGAGGAAGAAGGAAAAGCAAACTGCCCACCGAGCAGGGATCCCAGGCGGGCTCGATCCCACGACCACGAAATCATGACCTGAGCCAAAGGCAGACGCTTAATTGACTGATCCCCCCATGCACCCCCGATCTTTCTCAGTATTTACTGTACTATATTATTCTTAAATTGTGTGCACATGTTACTCTGGTACATATTTTTTAAAGATTTTTTTTATTTGAGAGAGAGTGCGCGAGCAGGGGGAGGAGCAGAGTGGGGGCGGCACGGGGAGAAGACTCCCCACTTAGCGCAGAGCCGCAAGGAGGCAAGGCTCAACCTCGGGACCCTGAGGTCATGACCTGATCCAAAACCAAGAGTCAGTTGCTTAACCAACTGAGCCACCCAGGTACCCCTGATAAATATTTTTTAAATTGAAATAGACAAGGAGTGGAGGGGGGATTTAAAAAAAATAAAACACATAAGGAGTTTCATTTTGGAGAAACAAAAAATTTCCGGAGATGGACAGTGCTTAAAAATGGTTAAAAAGATTAATTTTATGTTTTGTATGTTTTACCACAATAAAAAAAATTTTTTTAATTAAAATAGCATTTGGCAATATCAGGGATCACCGAAGAGTCGACCATTAGGGGGCGCCTGGGTGGCTCGGTTGGTTGAGCGACTGCCTTCGGCTCAGGTCATGATCCTGGAGTCCTGGGAATGAGTTCCACATCGGGCTCCCTGCGCAGCAGGAAGTCTGCTTCTGCCTCTGACCCTCTTCCCTCTCATGCTCTCTGTCTCTCATTCTCTCTCAAATAAATAAATAAAATCTTAAAAAAAAAAAAAAAGTCGACCATTAGTTGCCACGTGCCCTATGAGACAAGGCAAAGTGGTTTTTCTTCTATCCATAAACTCAGGTTCAAGCTGGTTGGTCCAGGGCATTTGTTAATTTCACTCAAAAGTTGTCACATGGCACGATTCATACAGAACTGAAAATGACAAGAACAGCGGAATACGATTTTTTCAAAGAGTTTTGAACTGGGGGTGCTTGGGTGGCTCAGGTGGGATAGAGCCCTGCATCTGGCTCCCTGATCCACCGGGAGCCTGTTTCTCCCTCTCTCACTCCCCCTGCTTGTGTTCCCTCTCTCACTGTGTCTCTCTCTATCAAATAAATAAAATCTTTAAAAAAAAAAAAAGTTTTGAACTGAATGGAGATCGAAAGGATATCAAGAATTCAGAGGTAAGAATCTACAGTATGAGAACACACCTAGGCGGTACCTTATAGCGACCGCTCCCGGAGTGCTTGTCCATGCTAAATCAAAACAGCAAACAGGGCGCCTGGGTGGCTCTGTTTGGTTAAGCGACTGCCTTCGGCTCAGGTCATGATCCCGGACTCCCGGGATCAAGTCCCACATCAGGCTCCCTGCTCAGCGAGGAGCCTGCTTCTCCCTCTGACCCTCCCCCGTCTCATGTACTCTCTCTCTCTCATTCTCGCTCTCTCAAATAAATAAATAAATCTTTAAAAAAAAAAAAACAGCAAACAGATAACCACTCTAGTCTCGGTGGCTACCAAACTCATGCAAACTTAATTCTACCCAAAGCACTGGAGCGACTTTCCAAAGGAGATGCGTTTTGAGCAGAGGTTTACACAGTGTTCCAGGCAGAAGCCAGGGGGGTTGCAGGCAGTCCAAATACATCACAAGCCCTAGAATTGGGGAAGATGCTTTAAAGCTACAACAGTTTTACAATAAAGTCGACAGCAAATGATTTTATTGAGCAACGAATGCATTCCCTGACATGTTACCCCCAAAATCAACTTCTCATAGGAACATTTTTGACTCAGGTCTACTTTTAGGGGAAACCCAGGCTAAGACAGAAAAAAAGTGAAGATGGGGCGCCTGGGTGGCTCAGTCGTTGGGCGTCTGCCTTCAGCTCAGGTCATGATCCCAGGGTCCTGGGATTGAGCCCCACATTGGGCTCCTTGCTCAGTGGGGAGTCTGCTTCTCCCTCTCCCACTCCCGCTGCTTGTGTTCCCTCTCTCGCTATCTCTGTCTCTGTCAAATAAATAAATAAAATCTTAAAAAAAAAGAAAAAAGTGAAGGAAATTTTGATATATTCCTCTAATAGACTAATAAGTGACCAATGAAAATAAGTATATAGGAATACGGAAAAAACATGTATTACAACACTAACTTGAAGACAACTGTCTATTCTGATTACAACTATAAGCAAGCGAGAGTGTATGTTTATAATACATGTAGACTGATCATTGCTTTTCTGGGGCTGAGAGAGGAGTCTTTCAAGGAGGGAGATCAGCCAAAATATGGAAAGAGCCCAGATGTCCATCAACAGATGAATGGATAAAGAAGAGGTGGTATGTATATACAATGGAATATTACTCAGCCATCAAAAAAATGAAATCTTACCATTTGCAATGATGTGGATGCAGCTGGAGGGTATTATGCTGAGCGAAATAAGTCTATCAGAGAAAGACGATGATCATATGGTTTCACTCATATGTGGAATTTAAGAAACTAAACAGATGAACATAGGGGAAGGGAAAGAAAAATAAGATGAAATCAGAGACAAACCATAAGAGACTCTTAACTCTAGGAAACAAACGGAGGGTTGCTGGAGGGGAGGTGGGTGGCAGGATGGGGTAACTGGGGGATGGGCAGTAAGGAGGGCATGTGATGTGATGAGCACTGGGTGTTCTATGCAACTGATGAATTACTAAATTCTATCCCTGAAACTAATAATACATTCTAGGTTAATTAATTTAATTTAAAGAAAATAAAATTTAAACAAAGGAGGAGATCAATAGTGCCCCGGTGCCGAGGGTAGACATCCACGCACGGTATGTTTTTTTGTTGTTGTTGTTTTTTTATTTTTTTTTTAAAGATTTTATTTATTTATTTGACAGAGAGAGACACAGCGAGAGAGGGAACACAAGCAGGCTTCCCGCAGAGCAGGGAGCCCGATGCGGGGCTCGATCCCAGGACCTTGGGATCATGACCTGAGCTGAAGGCAGACGCTTAACGACTGAGCCACCCAGGTGCCCCTACGCACGGTATGTTTTGACATCCGTCTCAAGATTCCTCAACAGTCACAAATCACAACTCAGTGACAGATCACTATCCCCCTGGGTACTGCCTGCCAATCTTTTTCCGCAAAGCCACTACAGATGCCCCAGCCAAACGTATGACCTCATGTGACCTTCGTCACTGGACATTTTCTCTTTTTCACTGAGAGGAAACAAAGGAACTTAAGTCACAGGCCAGAGCATACATGAAAGAGATGAAAAGATTAATCATGCAAAAATATAAAGCATTTGGAGGACAAAACAGACCCTCAAAAGCCAAACAATAAGCTGGGGGGGGGGGGGGAACAACGCTTGTACTATATGCAGCAAAAGGGTTAATATCCTTAATTAAAAAAAACAGGAGACAGATGGTGATTAATCTTTATTCAAAAGCTTCACCAACATACTTGCCCCAAAAGAGATTGTCAGCTCTCAGACACTTGGAACCCTATGCTGATTGAAGAGAAAAATTTCAACATTTTTCTGGTTAAAAAGAACTCAGCATTTATCAATGGTGGCAGAACCGCTAGAAATTGTGGAAGAATCCAGAAAAACGCGTGGGCTCACTTTCACGGTTTTACACGGAGCAAAATAAGGAAAAGGAAGGAAGTGTCATGTTGGGGCTGAAAAGCAGCATATTTCAACTAGAAAACGAGGACTTCCCAAAAGGTTACAAAAATCCTAGCAAGCTGTAGGGAAAACAAATAATGGGGAAATCATTCAATAAAAGCTCGATTTCTAATAAGCAGATGTTTTGACAACTCTATAGGTTTGTTTGGTTGTTGCTTTGTTTGTTTTGGCAAGCTTGGAAAGAAGCACAAAATAAAGTAGGAGATCCTTTTTTTTAGATTTTTTGATAAAAACAACACTGGTCACAGATGGTGTCCAGACCCATGTTGGCGACCACTCTGTAATGTGTATGAGTATCAAGCCACTCCTTCAGACACCTAAAACGAACACAACATTGCATGCCAATTATTCTTCAAATTTTTTTAATTAAATTAAACTTAGAAAGTACAAATAAAAACAAGCACAAAACCCAAGATGTCACATAGCACAAAGGAAAGCAATAGCTTATATTCCTCGGAGACTGATAACCACACAGAAGCAGACTCTCAATACAGGCTGTCATTTGAGGAACCCAAGGAAGGTTCCAGCAGAGATAATTTCCCCCATTTCCTCCACTGAAACTCAACCTTTGAAATTTAATTCATGGAGATCTCAAAGGCCTTTGGTTTCTTATGCAAATCGCAACAGGCCTATCTATGTGGGACTTGCCAACTACCACCTTGTCTTTTCAGAAGGATGTTTTTCAAGGTAGGGTCAGGCCCCAAGGGCAGAACGGAGACCAGAGGGGAGAGGACACGCCTCCGAGGGCAAATACACATTCCTAGCCATTGCAGGGGTGCCTGGAAGCATTCCCCTTGGACACACACACACATCCAAAAGGCACAAAGCTGGGCAAAAAATTCTAGACTCCCAAGTAAGCTAAACTGACTGCTGAAGTGGGATTTTCCGGCTAGGGTTAAGGTCTGCCTGAGGAGACAGAACTGACACGCACGGAATGTCTTAACAGACCTCCTCCCTTGCACCCGGTCAGCCTTTGGGGCCTCTACAGAATTTCCGCAACTCACCCTTTCATTTATCACCCTTTTATTTTTTTTTTTTTAAGATTTCATTTGTTTATTTGTCAGAGAGAGAGCACAAGCAGGGGAGCAGCAGACTCCCCATGGAGCAGGGAGCCCGATGCGGGACTCAATTCCAGAACACTGGGATCATGACCTGAGGGGAAGGCAGACACTTAACTGACTGAGCCACCCAGGAGTCCTGGGAACCCACCCTTTTAAAGAGGTTTTTCCACAAGAAGGAGAAATAGCCTCAGGGGTGGGTGTTCAACTGCCCCTCAGCCACCACCAGCCCTTCCCTGCATTTGCACACCTTGCTGGGTTTTACCGTGAAAACAGTCGGTCATGGATGAGTTAGTACCTCCAGAAAGGCAAGAAAGCTCATCTGGGGAAAGAAAAATAAAGTTTGCAGGGCCTCCAGATGCTGAACACCTCTGAAGAGGAGCTGCTTTGGACTGAGCTTTCTTAGCAGATGAGAATCTTCCTCCATCTAAACCACCTCCCACCAACCAGGGACAGTCAAGCCATCCCCTGGGGCCCTCGGGGAGTATCCACATTGCTGAGAAACCAACAGCACTCAATTCGAAAGAAAAATGAACAGTCTTGGGCGCCTGGGTGGCTCAGTTGGTTGAGCGACTGCCTTCGGCTCAGGTCATGATCCTGGAGTCCCGGGATTGAGTCCCACATCGGGCTCCCGGCTCGGCAGGGAGTCTGCTTCTCCCTCTGACTCTCCCCCTCTCGTGGTCTCTATCACCCTCTCTCTCAATAAATAAATAAAAATCTTAAAAAAAAAAAATGAACAGTCTTTAGCACCCACCACTGTCCAGCAACCTTAAAGTTGACATATATGCATTTAATCTGTAATTTACCTCTATTGGGGATGTGGGTGTAATTGGGCCTGTGTCCCCGAAGAGCAAGCTGGTGCTCAGAGGGCTCAAACCCCTGCACAAAGTCAGCAGCTGGGCAGAGTAGGGCTAAGGAGAGAGGCGAGGGCGAGCGACTCGGAGTGGCCATGAAAGCCCTCTGCACAGAGCCAGGCCTGAAGCAAGGGGGGAGCCATCCACACGGCTGGGGGAAATAGGGTGTAGGCTGAGGACCCTCAAGGGCCAAAGCTCCGAGGATTTCACTGGCCCCTGTTCCAGGAGGAACGAGGCAAGGGAGACAGGAATGTGATGAGCAAAGGGGCGCCCTAGGGGATGAGGCGGAGGCCCAGCCACGGCACGGGCCATGCAGACCCACGGAGCCCACCCCGTAATCAGCCAGAGGGTGAATGAGAACACGGATTGCTGCCCCTCCTGCCCCACCCCAGAGTTTCTGCTTCAGTAGGCGGACTCTGACACATTTCTACCAAGTTCCCAGGTGATACTGCTGGGCTGGGGACTTGGGAACCACGGACATGGAGCCTAATCATGGTAACACCTAGAACGATGGTTTAACTGCAATAGGAATCCAGGGGCTTCTGAGCAGAGGATGAGGGAGAACTGTCTGTAAGGGGCAAGCGAGGAACAAGGACCCAGCTGGGGAGCAATGACAGACACTCAGGCAACAGTAGCAGTGGTCCTGGACCTAGGGTGGCTGGTGGCGGTGGGGTGGGGGGAGGCCGTGAAAATCGTCAGATCCAGAACTTATTTTGAAGGTAGGCTTAAGAGCACTTGGCAATAATGTGTAGGAGGGGTAAAGAGAGAAATCAGTGACCACTGCATTTGAGACTGACCTACTGAGTAAAGGGCGGGATTGGGTTTCATTGTGCACATACTCATTTTTTTCTTATTTGACTATAGTTGACGCAGAATGTTACATTAGTTTCAGGTGTACAACAGAGTAATTCAACAAATCTATATGTTATGCTGTGTTCACCACGAGTGTAGCCACCATCGGTCACCATTTGACATTACTACAATACCATTGACGGGGGGCGCCTGGGTGACTCAGTCGGTGAAGCGTCTGCCTTCGGCTCAGGTCGTGATCCTGGAGTGCCCAGATCCATTCCCCATATGAGGCTCCCTGCTTCTCCCTCTCCCTCTGCCCACCAGCCCCCTGCAGCTCGTGCTCATGCTCTCTTTCACGCTATCTCAAATAATATTTTTTTAAATACCGTTGACTACATTCCTGTGACTTATTCATTCCATAACTAGAAGGCTGTATCTCTGAATATACTTTTTTTTTTTTCTTTTTTTTTTTGAGATGCTCATGAGACAGGCAAGAAGGGAAACAGCAGGGCGCCTGGGTGGCTCAGTTGGTTGAGCGACTGCCCTCGGCTCAGGTTGTGATCCTGGTTAAGCGACTGCCTTCAACTCAGGTCATGATCCTGGAGTGCCCAGATCCATTCCCCATATGAGGCTCCCTGCTTCTCCCTCTCCCTCTGCCCACCAGCCCCCTGCAGCTCGTGCTCATGCTCTCTTTCACGCTATCTCAAATAAATAATATTTTTTTTAAATACCGTTGACTACATTCCTGTGACTTATTCATTCCATAACTAGAAGGCTGTATCTCTGAATATACTCCTTTTTTTTCTTTTTTCTTTTGAGATGCTCATGAGACGGGCAAGAAGGGAAACAGCAGGGCGCCTGGGTGGCTCGGTTGGTTAAGCGACTGCCTTCGGCTCCAGTCGTGATCCCAGAGTCCCGGGATCGAGTCCCGCATCGGGCTCCCTGCTCGGCGGGGAGTCTGCTTCTCCCCCTGACGCTCCTCCCTCTCGTGCTCTCAGTCTCTCATTCTCTCTCGCAAATAAATAAAATCTTAAAAAAAAAAGGGGGGGGGTGGATAGCAGATCAATCACTTACACGTCTAAGGCTCCGGGAGAGGTCCAAGCCAGGGGGCTAGATTTGAGAGGCGTCGATTTATAACCAGTACATACAAGCACGAGGCAGGACAGGAAGACGAGCGAGTGAGTTGAAGGAAGCAGCAGCCTAGGTACTGAGCCCTGTGGCACAGAGGAGACAGAACAGCCTGGGACAAAAGCAGAGTCCAGGAGAATATGAAGTGGTAGAAAGCAAGGGCGTTCCCCTAAGAAGGCAGTGCTCAGAGGTAAAAGCAGGACCGATCAACAGTCCCTGGATCGGGCACCCGGCACGACGAAGAGTCAGGCAGCGGAAAAGAGGGGCGGTTGGAAATCTACGGACCGAGAAACTCGTCGATGTAAAATTCGTAATTATAAGCAGTCTATTCGTTCTCATCACCACGTTGTCAAAAATGAAAATTCTCTCCTGTCAGGAATAGACTCGATAATGCTGTGAATACAATTATTAATATATGCCTTTTATTTCCCTTTGTATGCGGATGATACACAATAGAGTTTCTGAGAGGTCCCATGTTTGTCAGGTACAAACCTGTAGCAGTAATACAAAGAATACCCAAATCTTGGGTAAAGCTGTAGGTTTTATGTATCCCCCATTATCAACAAACAAACAAACAAAAAAATAGTGATCAACTATGCTAGAGGAAAGACTAAATTATCCTTATATTCCCTCTTTATTTTATTTTATTTTTTTTATGTTTTAGAGAGGGAGGCAGAGAAGGGGAGGGGGAGGGGGAGAATCTCAAGCAGGAGCCACACCCAGGGAGGAGCCTGACTCAGGGCTCAATCTCACAACCCTGAGATCATGACCTGAGCCGAAGTCAAGAGTCCATCACTTAACCAACTGAGCCACCCAGGTGCTCCTATATTCCCTCCTTAGAAGATTATAAAGTTTTATCCTATGAGGAAACAAAGAGCATGCAGAACCCAGAAATGTAGGGGGAAAGTTGTATAAAAGAACGTCACTTGATAAAATATACTATTTTCCTGGATTTTGCAATATTTACCAGCTTTTTAAAATTCGTAAGTTGTCACCACTCATTTTCTCGTCCTAAACACTTCTTTCCATGCCTACTCCTGCTTCATAATTTGATATTCGTTTTCTTACAGAGGCTACCCCACCCCCCCCCAAAAAAAAACTATAGAAGCTTCAGGTCCACAAATCCACAACCAGCCCTGAAGGGAGGGGATGAAAGCCAGAATGGATCATGTTCAAGAAACAGTGGGAAGAAGCAAGGAAATAGCAAGTATGGGAGCTCTTTAGTGGTTTGTTCTAGAAGTGAGAGAAAGGGTGGAAAAGTTCAATTGAAGAAGTGAGTGGGAAATGATACCAGAGCATGTTTCATGTAATTGTCTGCAGATCCTCAGCTGTCCCCATCTGGTGGAATTCTCAGTGATGGATAAGGCGGCAGTGAGGAGCTTGGGAAACACACCAAACATGACTGAATCACACAGAGGAGCTTGTATCTCATAGTCTCTCTTGCGGCCAGCCTCCCACTCTGACCTTGTGTGGGCACTAGAGAGAAAAGGAGGTTTGCATTTTTTTTTTAAAGATGTATTGATTTATTTAAGAGAGAGAGAAAGAGAGCACAAGCCGGAGGGCCAGGGGGAGAGGGAGGGAGAATGCCAAGCCAACTCCACACTGAGTGTGGAGCCCAGCACAGGGCTCCATCTCATGACCTTGAGATCAGGACCTGACCCGAAACCAAGAGTTGGATGCCTAACTGAGGGCTCCACCCAGGGTTTCCAAGGTAAGTTTGCATTTTAATTACCTATTCACCTATATGCTTTTTAATGGTTTTTCAACCACCGTTAAATGATATTTGTCTTTTAAGTAGAAGAGGCTATTCAATCAAAACCTGATCGGCATACCCAGTGTGTATCACAGATGAAAACAAACAGATCAGGAGCCGCCAGATTTGGTGTCTAGGGAGGGCTGGCTTTCTGGTTCCTAAACAGCCCACAGCCCAGCTGTGTCCTCCCATAAAGGAGAGAGGGAGCTCTGGCGGGGGGGGGGTTCCCTTCAATAAAGACACTGATCATTCATAAAGCTTCTGCCCTCAGGACCTAGTCGCCTCCCAAAGGCCCTACCCGCTCATCTGCTAATACCATCATCTACTATGAATCTTGGCGGCGGGGAGGGGGGAGACCACAAATTCAGTCTAGAGCAATCCCTTTCCTGCATCACGCCCTCCAGCCTTAGTGAAGTCATCATTTCCCTAATAATTTTAATTTCCTACACCTCCTATGCCTTCCCCGCTTCCCAAAGAATTTCCCAGACCCCAGTCTCTGCCAGTGGACTCCCATGGCCCAGGTTACTTATTCATCGAGGGGGGCTCTTCTCCCCACGAACTATGAGGTAGACGTCACCAAATGCTTTATTCACAGCATGTCCTCAGCCCCCGGCACCCCCAGCACAGCAGGGACAATGTGGACAGTGGTTATATGGTAAGGATAGCAGATTCCTCTGAATGCCCTGTACTATTGAAAGGTGTAGAAAATGCAGTGGGTCTGTAGCCAACTTACGACCGCACGGGTCCCAGTCCACCTGCACCACGGAGAGAGGGAGCTGTGTCCGCCCTTTGCCAACTGGCACGGTGTAATGCTTCGTCAGTAGAGGGCGTAGGAGGAACACTGGCTGAGGATGTTTCCTTCCTGACTCCTCTCGGCTCCTCAGCCATCTCCTCAAGTAGGCCTAGCTGCTAGCTGCTGGGGATCCCGGGTCAGGTGATACAGGGGGCAGGGGGCTGGCAGCCAGCAGCAGCTCCCCGTCAGCTTCCTCCGACACCCCCCTGGTCCCCAAGCATGGCACCTGCCTTTGAACAGCTTCCCCAAGCACCCTCAGAAAACCTGTTTCTAGCAAGTTCCACCAATGTGGCCCTTCAGTGATGTCTCCACCGTGGAGCGGGTCCACACAGGTCTGGAACTCAGCCCAGAGACCTGACAAAGGGGGGCTGGGGGGGGGTTGGGGTTGAGGGGTAGTGGGAGGATCTTAGATTTGCTCTCCCCTTGAGTGTGCTCTCTCACTCCCTAGGGTGGCAGCTGGTCCCTAGAGCTGCTATAACGTTTTCTTTAGTCCTGACTAGCCAAGTTCCCTGTTACCTCAGTGCCTGGTAAGAGTTCCTAGTTATGCTTTTTTCCTTTTCAAATTACTGGGTGGTTTTGGTCTGCTGGTTGGACCCTGACTGATAAGACAGGAACCATTTTAACACACTCAATCTCCCTGTTAACAAAACCCAGATAAGACTTTTGTCTGCCTTGTTTGCCGACTTAAAAACACTGAATCCAATATCCTGAGGTTGTATACAAAACAGAACACCAACAATATTTAATACAAGGTACATAAAGAGTTTTAAGATTATCCTCCATGAAGGACAAAAGGTTCTATATTCGAGAGGCAATGTTCACATAGCCATCAACCACTTACCACAAATGTGGAATAAAAAAAAAAAAAATTCCTGGGCGCCTGGGTGGCTCAGTTGGTTGGGCAACTGCCTTCGGCTCAGGTCATGATCTTGGAGTCCCGGGATCGAGTCCCGCATCGGGCTCCCTGCTCGGCAGGGAGTCTGCTTCTCCCTCTGACCCTCCCCCCTCTCATGTGCTCTCTCTCTCTCTCAAATAAATAAAATCTTAAAAAAAAAAAAAAATTCCTGAGTCAAAACTTGTCAAGGAAATGAGGTGCTACTTCTGAAGGTGCCGCCATCTCTACCTTATACTTACGGAAAATTACAGTCCCTGGAAACGTTCATGTTTGCTTTCCAACCAGTACCCAAAAGGGCAACAGTTACTGTGAATCGTGGGTTTCTATGACACTGTGTAATTACCATTAATTCTTTTATGAACCCACAAATAAATCACACATCAGGGCAATATTCTGGCCCTACTGGTCAAAATGTTCAACTGAGGTCTGAGCTGGGGGCGTGCTCCTGGCTGGGCTACATTCCAGCACTGGGGGCAACGTCCTCACAGAGAATCTACTGGCCACTTACTCATAACCAGCTGCTGCTGTTGCTATGGTCCTCCCAGTTACATCTGCCCAATTAAAGAAAAGGATCCAAAGAGTACATAGAAGAAAATGAAGTGCCGTCCGGAACTCACCTGGGCACTGCGAAGGATCTGCTCTCCAACTGTTCTGAAAACCCCAAGAATAGTCACTTAGTTCTGATTTTTTACTTGCGCTGTTAAAACTTGCGATTTCCCAGGGCGCCTGGGTGGCTCAGTCGGTTAAGCATCTGCCTTCTGTTCACGTCATGGTCCCAGGGTCCTGGGATCGAGCCCCGCATCGGGCTCCCTGCTCATTGGGAAGGCTGCTTCTCCCTCTCCCACTCCCCCTGCTTGTGTTCCCTCTCTCGCTGTCTCTCTCCCCCCCGCCCCCCATCAATTAAATAAATAAATAATCTTTAAAAAAAAAAAAAAAACGTGCGATTTCCCAGGTGAAGGACTCTGTAAGCAAAATCCAAAGTCGCTATCAGCCTCTGCTCTCACTGCCCGATCACCCCGCCATCAAAACAAAACTGTTTTTTTTGGGGGGGGGTTGTTTGTTTTCCAAGAGAGAATTTCACCCAGGCACTGAGAATTCAAAAGCAGGGAGGTAGAGTGAAATGAAATTTCTCCCAGACGTCGTTAAACAGAATCACTCCGCAGCAGAGAAGGAGGGAGGTCAAGGAATTTATTACTTAATTAAGCTTCATCACCGGAACCGCAGAAAACAAGTCAACCTACATTTCCTCACTGCTTGGGGAACACATTCCTCTTTGTCCAGGGCAGCAGGCCCTCCTCAGGGTCTAAAACTGCATAAAATACAGGGTTACTCGGCACACTACTGACCAAGGCAAGGTCGATCTTGAGGAAACCTCTATCTTGGAAGACTGGTTATGAAGTTTATGGAAAAGCAAAATTTATGATACCAGGCCCTATGCAATTCTCAATTAAAGTGATTAACATTTTTTTCAGCATTTATGTTTCTGCAAAACATATTACTCATTTTACCTTCAAAGCAACCCGAAATTCCCGGAGGTAGTAACTTGCTCAAGGTCCATTTGAAGGAAGGGAGCAGGGCCGAGTCTGACACCCAAACTCACATGTTAATCTCTGTATTAGGCTCCCATCCAGATGCCTTAAGAGTCAGAGAATGTTCGAAGAAGGGCTGACGAGCATCACCCAGTACACTCATACAGGATTTTATATATTTTTTTAAAGATTTTATTTATTTATTTGACAGAGAGAGTGAGCAAGAGAGAAGGAGCACAAGTAGGGGGAGGGGCAGAGGGAGAGCGAGAACCAGGCTCCCCGAAGAGCAAGGAGCCAGACGCAAGGCTCGATCCCAGGACCCTGGGATCATGACCCAGGCCAAAGGCGAGACGCTCGACTGAGCCACCGAGGTGCTCCCAGAATTTTGTATTTTAGAAAAAAGTTAGAAGGTAATGTCTTTCGTGGGGTGAAGTGGGGGGCCTCCTGGCCTCACCCATTCAGCACAGCCCCACCCTCATCATGTCCCGTCCAGCTAACAGAAGCACCCCTGCTCCCACCCAGCAAGGTACAGGCACATAGTTCCAGTTCAACTCCCATTTTAAAAGATGAGGAAACTGTGGGGCACCTGGGTGGCTCTGTTAAGCATCCAACTCTTGGTTTCAGCTCAGGTCATGATCTTGGGGTCATGAGATGGAGCCCCATGTGGGCTCTGCTCTCAGCAGGGAGTCTGCTTGAGATTCCCTCTCCCTCTGCCTCTGCCCCTACCCCTCTGCACACTCTCCAAATGAATTAATCAATCTTTAAAAAAAAAAAAAAAGAGGAGGAAACTGAAAAACAGTGATTTACTATTCATGGCTTCCGGGTCCAGCTTGGAGACCAGAGCCAGGGATCTGAAGGTTTCCCAGTCATCACTCTTTCCAGTAAAACTGTATTATAAAACACAATAGGAGGGGTGGCCAGGCTGGCTCAGTCAATAGAGCATGTGACTCTTGATCTCAGGGTTTTAAGTTCGAGCCCCAAGTTGGGTTTAGAGATTTAAAAAAATTTTTAAATAAATAATTATTTTAAAATAACCACCATAATAGGGTCAACCAACGAAGATTCCTGTGAGTGGTTTAAAAAAACTCCGGGGACGCCTGGGTGGCTCAGTCGGTTAAGCGTCGGCCTTCGACTCAGGTCATGATCTCAGGGTCCCGGGATCGAGCCCCGCATCGGGTTCCCTGCTCAGCAGGGAGTCTCCTTGTCCCTCTCCCTCTGCCCCTCCTGCCCCTGCTTGTCTGTGCTCTCTCTCAAGTAAATAATAAAATCTTTTCTAAAAAAAATATAAATAAATAAATAGTAAAATAATAAAAACTCAAACACAAAGACCTGAGCTCTATTTCCACCAAGGATGCTCAGCAGATGCCTAACTTGTCTTTTCAGTGGACAGGAATTTGGGTCTGTATCGGGGCAGCTACAGGAAACACTTGCTATACGCCGAGCACAAGGTGGTTGCAGAGTTCCGCAATTTATTGCTGGAAGAGCAGTATTCAGGGCAAGGGGGTGGGGCCAGAACTCAGCCACTGAAGCGTACGTGACACACAACGTGATGCTAGCTTGGGGGCATACGGCATAGGGATTCAACATGTCCATACACTACAAGTGATCACCTCAGTAATTACCAGCCATCCATTACCATTACCAACCATCACCACATAAAGTTGTTACAGTATTATTAACTATATCCCCTATGCTGCCCAATGCATCCCCATGTCTTATTTATTTTATAACTAAAAGTGTGTACCTTCTAATCCCCTTCCCCTGTTTCACCCATCCCCACTCCCCCCGGGTGCCTCTTCCTAAAACCACACAATACGACCGTTTGCTCACCAGGCTGGGTACCTCCCGAGGCAGTGTCTGTGAGGAAGATGCCTTTTCTGACTCACACAAAAGCACCCCATGGGCTAGCTGAGGCCCTGGCGGCGAACATTCATTATACACGGCTGATCTTGTTCAATCCTCACTTAATCTCCCCAACCCTATTCGTTGGCTCTGGTCATATGCATTTCGCTGCGGAGGAAATGGTCTACTTCTAGATCACCTGGATTACACATCCAGTAGGTGGTAAAGAAGGAATCGAATTGAGGGCACCTGGGTGGCTCAGTGGGTTGAGCATCTGCCTTCGGCTCAGGTCGTGATCCCAGGTGGGATCGAGTCCTGCATTAGGCTCCCTGCGCCCCTCCCCCTGCTTGTGCGCTCGCTCGCTCGCACGCTCTCTCTCTCTCTCTCTGTCTCTGTCTCAAATAAATAAAACCTTAAAAAATAAAAAAAAATTTAAAAAAAAGAAGAAGGAATTAAACCCAGGTCTGTGGTACCCAAGCCACCCCCAAGATGCCCTGGTGCAAACAAATGAAAACCTCTGTGGTCACTAGTGTCTAATAAAGGGTCCACCATATTCACTACAGACCCAGCGAGAACAGCTGCCGTGTGATCTTCCTGAAGTCCCCACTTGTACCTTTCTCTCGCCTATGCTCCAAAACAAGGATATAAAAATGAAACCAAATAAACTAGAAGACTGTTGCATTAGTTCTTTCACTGTGAAATATTACATATAAGAACGCACATAAAACAAATGTATCGTTTAAGGAGTAAATTAAAGTGAACGCTCCTAAAATCACCACCCAGGTCAAGAAATTACCAGCACTTCGGAAGACACCTCCCTGGCCATTCCTTACCACTCCTAACTTCTTCCCTCATCCCTACAGGTAACCCTATCCTGACTTTTATGGTAATGGTTTCTCTTTATATTTCGGCACCCACGTATATATCCCTAAACAACACGGTTAAGGTTATTCAATCTTCACTGAGCATCTAGTATGTGCTAGTCTCAGTTCTAAGCACTTGAAATTAATAGTAATAAAGATCCTTCCCCTCATGGGGTTATGTTCTAATAACTTCAGGTTGAATCTGGTTCTGAACTTGATATAAATGTCATACAGGCATAGAGAACTATTTCTTTTGCACAACACTCTAAGATTCATTTACTTTGTTGTCTGTAGTTGAAGTTAATTTTCACGGCTTTCTGTAGTATTCCATTGTACAAATGTTTCATTATTTATTCTATTCCTGATGAACATCTGGGTTATTTCCAGGTTGGATGATTTTTTTTTTTTAAGATTTATTTATATGAGATAGAGAGAGAGGGTGTGCGTGTGGAGGAGGGGAAACGAACAGGGAGAGAGAGGATTGCAAGCAGACTCCACACTGAGCTCAGAGCCCGACGCAGGGATCAATCCCAGGACGTGAAGATCATGATCTGAGCAGAAACCAAGAGTTGGACGTTTAATTGACTGAGCCACCCAGGAGCCTCACGATGAGTTTTCTAGTACCTGTATCCAGATGGACAGGAGCACAAAATCTCTAGGACATATACCTATGAGGAGAACTGCTAGGTTGTTGGGTAGGCAAATCTTCAAATTATTATCCAAAAACAGTTGTACCAATTTACCCTCCCACTAGCAATGTACAAGCTCCTACTGATCCATAGCCTTGCAAATACTTTTTATTATCAGACTTAATGTTTTTTAAAGATTTCATTTATTTATTTGACTGAGAAAGAGAGGGCAAAAGCATGGGAAGAGGGAAAGGGAGAAGCAGACTCCCTCCTGAGCAGGGAGCCCGATGCAGGGCTTGATCCCAGGACCCCGGGATCACGACCTGAGCTGAAGGCAGACGCTTAACTGACTGAGCCACCAGGTGCCCCTATTATCAGATTTCAAATTTTTAGTCAATCTGATCTGTGATATCTCAATGTGATGCTGTTTCTCCCTATCCTTGAACATGTATTGGTCTTTTAGATTTCCTCTCTCATAACATGTCTATTCAAGTCTTTTACTCACTGACAGCAGAGGGGGTTAGGGGGTAGGAGGGCAAGCAAGCAAACCTGATCCAGAGTCTATGTCTGATACTTCCAGGGGACTGCCAGTCTACAAGTCAAGACTGCCATGCCGATGTTAACGTGGACGTGGTGATGTGACTGGGTCCGGATTTGGCGGAGCACCTACTATATGCCAAACACTATGCCAAGCAAACTACGGAGGGAACTCATCTCAAGATGTCCTTCCAAGGTCACTGCTCGAAGAAGAAACACAGCAATCTAAGAGTAACTTTCCACCACCTCATCCCATAGACTGGTCTAGCTCGAAAAATAAAATGGTTCAAATACCAGGAAAAAAAAAATCTCCTTTTCCTTCAAACATATTCTGTATTAACACGACACTTAACCACCAGACAAGAAGCAAAACAGAAGAAAAAAATCTTATTTCCCCAACCTACCGAGATCAAAGGAATGCTCATGTTACTGAATAGAGCTGAGATATAAATTCTACTGGCAACGGAACTGTAGAGAATCTTCTAGAGAAACTGGGGCTTTGTGAAGGTAACACTCACTGAGTACTTATACACTAGGCATACATTACTTCAAAACCCTACCCATTTTTGGATGAGGAAACTGGCTTTGAGAGGTCATGAAACTGTGCCAAGGTCACCCCCTAGGAGGAGCAGGTCTGCTGTTTGAACTCAAGCCTCCCTCGCTCCGGAGGCAGAGCTCCTTACACGGCACCAGGATCCCCAGGCGGTGGATCCAAAAAGCGTGCCGAATGAAAACATTGTTGGCAAAAATCCAGGAGAGCAACTGAGTCAGGATTTAAGTGGTACTGAGTTAGGGAGGTGGGGAGAATTTACCAGAAGCCTTCCAGAAGTGGTATAGAGATTTGCTGACAAAATTTTCTAGTGCACTCTGATGAGTGATTGAAGACACCAAATGGATCTTCTAGATTATCTCTCTGATGCATTTTTTTTTTTAAGATTTTATTCATTCACTTGAGAGAGAGAGAGAGAGAGAGAGAGAACACAAGCAGAGGGAACGGTAGAGGGAGAGAGAGAAGCAAGCTCACCGCTGAGCAGAGAGCCTGACGTAGGGCTCAATCCCAGGACCATGACCAGAGCCGAAGGCAGACGCTTAACCAAAGAAGCCACCCAGGCGCCCCTGCACTATTCTATCTTGTAAGATTTGTAATAGGGGCACCTGGGTGGCTCAGTCAGCCAAGCATCCAACTCTTGATCTCAGCTCAGGTCTTGATCTCAGGGTTGTGAGGTCAAGCCCCATGCTGGACCCTGCATTGGGCGCCACATTACTTAAAAATAATAATAAATAGGGGTGCCTGGGTGGCTCAGCCGTTAAGCGTCTGCCTTCGGCTCAGATCATGATCTCAGGGTCCTGGGATCGAGCCCCGCATCGGGCTCCTGCTTGGCAGGAAGCCTGCTTCTCCCTCTCCCACTCCCCCTGCTTGTGTTCCCTCTCTCACTGTGTCTCTCTCTGTCGAATAAATAAATAAAATCTTTAAAAATAGTAATAATAAATAAAAGATTTTTTTTTACTGTAAACCATGCAACATTGTCTTTTATTATGTATGGGTTTTAAAAATTATTTCCTCAATCTCTCCATACACAGGCAAAAGTAAGTATACTGTTTAACATACTGGAACTGGGAAATATTGACCATTGCCTAGAGAAGGGAAAATTACCCTTAAAACATGCTTAACCAGGAGGTCAATTCATCTGCCGACCTCCAAGAATATGGAGATGAACATGACAGACAGACTGTCCCCCATCTGAACTTTCATTCACCACCATTCGATAACCCTTCTTCAGGCCCAGATCAGCAGCACATTTCTTGCCAACAATCATTAAATGTCCAAGAAGACTTTCATCATCTTCTTCTGCTACAGAAATCTGAGATATAGGTTTCTTGGGTATCACCAGAAAATGAGTTGGTGCTTGAGGGGAAATGTCATGGAAAGCAAGACACTGGTCATCCTCCAAAATGATTTGGGATGGGATTTCCTTGCGAATGATCTTCCCAAAGGTCGTGTTGCCACCTGGCCGCGCGGCCTGAGCCTTGGCGATCTCATCTGCCATCTCGGCCTCCCTCCCATGCGGCCGCCCGGGGAGAAGCTCAAGAGCGCTAAATAAAAGATTTTTAATAGCTTGTCTTTTGATAAGAATTGCCGAGTTGGCAGAAAAAGGGTTGAAAAGTCCCTGGGAAATTGCACTTTATTTATGAGGTACCACTGGGCCATACACATGTCTGTGTAAGGGTCTACACCTGATTCCAATGTGGGGGGCGGGGTTCTTCACACATCCAAGTGATTCTCTGGATAAATAGCTGGGTGTCTCCAATTTAACTCAATTCTGACACTACCTACCCAGACAAAGCATCAGATTCTACAGTTCAAGGTATTAAAAACAAAACAACAACAAAGACTAAAAAAAACAAAACAAAAAAAACCCAGAGGGCCAAAATGGTGTCACTTAAACCCAAGTTCCCAAACCAGTGCTTAATACATAATCTAATTGCATTTTTTACCTCCCCCAGAAATGTTGTCTTAACATGTCAGTCAGGAATTTTTTTCAATCCGCACCGAGTCCACACTCGGTTCCTTTCCATGCCCCCAGAGAAAGAGATCATCTGTGGGGTAGGAGACCTTGCTATTTCCCCCTAGAAAGCAGCCTCACCTAGAACCTTCCTTTTCTTGTGCTAATAATTCCTTGCCTTATGCTCCTCCCATAAAAACTTTCCCATTCTGGGCACCTGGGTGGCTCAGTTGGTTAAGCAACCGCCTTCAGCTCAGGTCATGATCCTGGAGTTCCGGGATTGAGTCCCACATCAGGCTCCCTGCTCAGCAGGGAGTCTGCTTCTCCCTCTGACCCTCTTCCCTCTCATGCTCTCTGTCTCTCATTCTCTCTCTCTCGAATAAATAAATAAAAAAAAATCTTTAAAAACTTTCCCATTCTGTACAACTCCTCAGAACTCCCCTCTACTTGCTGGATTGGGATGCTGCCCAATTCATGAATCATTCAATAAAGCCAATGAGATCCTCAAATGTACTTGGTTGAATTTTGTTATTTAACAAAGGGCCCAGTCCTACAAGACTGCCTTCTCCCCATTTCAGAGGCCAATCACAAGTCCAGGTAGTCACCTGTGGTTCTGAGCCACTGGCTATCAATCAGATTCCCATGACCCCCCTCCTTGGGATAGATGAATTTGCTAAAGCAGCTCACAGAACTCAGAGAAACATTTTACTTACTGGATCACTGGTTTGTTATAAAAAGATACAACTCAGAAACAGCCAGATGGAAGAGATGCATGAAACAAGGATACCTTTGGGAAAGGGGCACAGAGCTTCCAAGCTCTCTGAGCATGCCACTCTCCCCAAATTTCCATGGGTTCCCAACTCAGAAGCTCTCCAAACCCCTTCCTTCTGGGTTCTTACGAAATCTTCACTATATAAGCATGGTTGATTAAATCACCGGCCACTGGTGATTTAACTCAATTTCCAGCCCCTAGAGGTGGGGTGGGGAGGGGCTGAAAGTTCCAACCCTCTAATTACCTGGCTGGGTCCACCAGCAACCACCCCCCATCCTTAGGTGTGATCCCCAAGTCACCTTATTAACGTAACAGAGGGCATCTTTGGTGAGCTCTTCCCTTAGGAAGTTCCAAGGGCTTAAGAGCCCTGTGCCAGGAACAGGGACAAAGACCAAATGTGTATTTATTATAAACCACAAAGTCACACCATGGCAAATTGGCAGTTATATAAATGGGGTTGGGTCTCAGGGGTCTAGGCTGGACACACACTGTGGAACCATTGTCAAAGAGGTGGTTACTGAAGTCAAGTGCAAAGACGAGAAGATCTAAGGGAGAGGGTAATGTAAGTCAGAGTTCCATTATGTCGGTAATGTCAATTAACAGCCTGGAATTGCAAAATCCTGAAACCCTAAAAGCAAATACAGATGGTCTAAAATTACTCAAAATTCTCTCCCAGAATGTCAGCATGAGAAAAAAAATGCCATGATCTAGATTCTCTAACCTTTCTCTAAAGACTTAGCTCATCTGTGTAGAAGAGATCGGATCTGTAACACATTTCCTCACATTGGCAATCCAAGCCCCCTAGTAAAGACCATGATGGCCTGCCTAGTTACAGTCGCTATTTTTACAGCACATGTAAGTACCTGTACCTAATGCTTTAGTCTGAGCTTGTCATCCTGCACCCACCTCTTCTACTAATGCAAAAGCATATTCCCCAGATGTCTAGATCCAAATGAACAGTCACCGAATGCCAAATGGAGCCTAATGTCCTTATATCACAGGGAACCCAGATTGGAAAGACTTAGAAAAATGGCCAGTTGGAGAACAAACTGGGGAGGTGGGTGGGGGATGGGTGAAACAGGTGATGGGTACCAAGGAGGGCACTTGTTGTGATGACTGAGTGTTCTATTTAAGTGATGAATCACTAAATTTTGCTCCTGAAACCAACATTACATGATATGTTAACTAATCAGAATTTAAATAAATTTTTTTTTAAATAAAAGGCCAGCAGGGAAAAAAGGGTCAACATCATGGATCATCATAATTTAAGAATATTAAAGCCCATAAATTAAGTCTAGGTCAGCGAGTTACATTCCTAGATTGATTGGGAACTGACATAATTTTCTCAAATAATTGAACTTTATTTCATGTATCTCCATCACCAAAACATTTGTCCTGGGGCTCCTGGCTGGCTCAGTTTGAAGAACATGCGACTCTTGAGCTTGGGGTTCTGAGTTCTAACCCCCTGTTGGGTGTAGAGACTACTTAAAAATAAAATCTTAAAAAAAATTTTTTTGGACCATGTTCAATGTGATGATTTTTTCTTTGCCCCAAATCACATACGGAGGTTAATATAGACTGAAAATCTTTCTCATTTCCATAAATAACCTTTTCAAGTATCAAGTAACATCAGTGGTCAAACTATATACAAATGAACTGTGGATAGGTTGAAAACCTGAAGAGAGGTTTTTGTGTCTTTTGGTTGAATTAAAATGGATGAGGCAAAAAATTTTGCAGGGGGAGAAGCAGTTTTCTCCAACAGAGCTTCGATGAGACTATTTCAGATAGGCAAGCTGGAGGGACGCCATTTTAGGAAGGCTCCATGTCCGCTGTTTTTCTGCTAGACCTATTTACTCATGGTCTAGATTTTGCCTCTGAATAAGCCAAGAAGCCATGTTCCAATTCAAGGGGTAATCAGGAAAGTTATTGATGGTCTGAGTTTCGTCCAAGACCCCAAGCACCTGATAACACCTCAGAAGAGCCAGATCCCAAATATGTTCCAGAACATTCGCTTCAAACAAAAGTTGACTGGCATCAGGACCCCTACCTTCGGTAATTTATGGAGTAATACCCACTGTTCACCTGACACTCACCTGTGATCAGACCTTGCCTTGAATTCCTGAAGGAATACATTCCCTAGACCCTTTTCTAATATAAACCCCTAACCCCAGGCAATGATAACACTTATTCTTCTCTTGGTTCCCGAGTCTCCCAGACACTCCATCTATTCTCTGTCACTCATGCCACTGGATAAAGTCCGTTTTCCCTTTTCTGGCTCACACTGGAGTTCTATCCTGGGTGAAGCCAAGGATGCTCTTGGCTGGTCCTGTGGGACCCTCCCCTGGGTCCCTGTCCTGCCTGCCTCATATTCACACATAAAAATTTTTTCAGGGGCACCTGGGTGGCTCAGTCGTTAAGCGTCTGCCTTCGGCTCAGGTCATGATCCCAGGGTCCTGGGATCGAGTCCCGCATCGGGCTCCCTGCTCCTTGGGAAGCCTGCTTCTCCCTCTCCCACTCCCCCTGCTTGTGTTCCCTCTCTCCCTGTGTGTCTGTCAAATAAATTATTTATAAAATCTGTAAAAAAATAAAAAAATAAAAAAATAAAAATCTTTTTCAAAGAGGGCTTCAACCACCTCCTTTTAGACCTCAGACTTTCTAAATGGATTAAGTTCTTCTTTCCAGCTTCTCTCTTACCTCTGGCCAAAGACCCTGCAGGTAAGGCATCCCTGATGGGAACAAACTACCCCAGCAAGCAATAAGGACTGCCCCGAGCCAGCAAGACCCCGCGTGACAGACCCCAAGACAAGGATCGACGGGACCTTTTTTTTTTTTTTTAAAGACTTGATTTATTTGTCAGAGAGAGAACACAAGGAGGGGGAGCGGCAGGCAGAGGGAAAAAGCAGACTTCCCGCTGAGCAGGGAGCCCAACACCAGGATGGATCCCAGGACCCTGGGATTCATGACCTGAGCCGAAGGCGGACGCTTAACTGACTGAACCACCCAGGCATCCCTCATGCACCTGATCTTTGTCCTGCGTTTTCCTTATATAAACCTGGAAGTATTTCAGCGCTTTGGACACAGTCCTTGAGAGGCCAGTCCGTTGCCTTCCTGGTGTTGGCCTCACTGCAATAATTCCTTTCCTGTTTCCCCACCACTCCTCTCTGCCTTTTGATTTTTTCAGCAGCAAAAGTAAGCTCTACGCCCAACACGGGGCTCAAAATCACAACCCGAGATCAAGAGTCACATGCTCTACCGACTGAGCCAGCCAGGCACCGTCCTGGCTACACTTTCTGAAGCAATTTATATTTTAGGGGAAAGGAAAAGCATGAAGGGTAGTATAGAATATGAATCAAGACAGATTTGGGGGCACCGTCACCAAAGTACACACGTCTCTGCTCATGACTGGACAAGGTGCCACCTAACGGTAATTCTAGACTCTGTAGATAATTATGGAATTTCCCCTAGGTAAAATCCAGTAACTTCATCCACTTTAGAATCGATCATCTATATCTGAAAATGGCCTATGAATACGTCTTACCACCAAATCCTCGACAAATCAACTTGCATTACCAACTTCAGAGTCCTAGTTTGCTTTTGAAAATACTTACATGCTGAGTCCACTAAAGATCTCGAAAAGACGAGAATTTCTTCTCTTCCCAATTCACTATGCCTCCCTTTCCCAAAACTCTGAGCCCTGGGACACCTGGCTGGCTCAGTCAGTGGAGCATGCGACTCCTGATCTCGGGGTCGTGAGTTCAAGCCCCACGCGGGTATAAAACTTACTTTAAAACAAAACAAACAAAAAAAACCTCTGAGCCTTGAAAAACTCAAAGGCTTTCAGAGGCAGAGCAAATAACAATGGTATAAAGTGACCCTGAGAAAGAGGATTGCACGCCCTGCCCAAGAGCAGGAAAGCATTGAAGTTTTCGTTGTTTTGTACAAGATTGGTATTTTTACAGACAGGGAAGCATAACATATGCAGACACATTCCTTGGAGTGGCCACTCTGAAACCCTGTACCTTGGTCAGATTATAAGAGGAGGGGCGCCTGGGGGACTCAGTCGGCTAAGCGTCTGCCTTCAGCTCAGGTCATGATCTCAGGGTCCCCGTGAGGTGGGAAACAAAAGCAGAAAAATACTAAATTTCCTTACTACCTACAGCCCACTGACCGTCCTTGAAACAGGCAGAGCGACATTCCTCTAGGGACTCAGCTGCCTAGATGTTGATACTTGGCTAAGGGCAAAAAAACAATCCTAGCCCAACCCTCTCCCCCGCTCCCAGATCCTCTAAGTCTACTTTAACATATAAAAATGCCTTTGGAAACTCCCTTTCTCTCTAAATCCCAAGATACATGTTGGTAATCATCCCCCAAGCATATGGCTCACTGATACACATCTGAAGGGTCTCGTGACTAAGGTTTTATTAGACCGTAATAAATGACTTTTCCCAACAATGGCTAGCCCCCTCAAGGTCCTGGAAATCTTGCTTCCAAAATTCCTTAGAGACTTAACACTATCTCTAACCCCCTCCCCCAATTTGAATGTATATAATGGGCCACTCCTCCTGACCCCAGGGTAGCTCTTTCTGCCCACGGGTCCTGTCCCGGTGCTTTTTAATAAAACCACCTTTGTGCACCAAAGACGTCTCAAGAATTCTTCCCTGGCTGTTGGCTTTGAATCCTAATGCTCTTATCTACATCACTTGGATTGAGCCCGCATTGCATGGGGCCCCCGCTCAGTGGGGAGTCTGCTTCTCCCTCTCCCACCGCCCAGCCTCCCCTGGCTCGTGCTCTCTCTCTCTCTCTCTCTCTCTCAAATGAATAAACAAAATCTTAAAGTGTAAGAGCAAAGACTAGAAAATCTAACCATCCAACAGTGAAATTCTCTGCTGTCATTAAAAACTTGTTTTTTAAGATTGAATGATGGAAATGATATTTCCAATTACTGTCATTTTAAGGGGCTTAGTACCCAATGAAACTGCATTTCAGCCTCTCCCAGAAAGGTCTTAACCCCATCCGTCAGTCAGGTGTGTTTCAATCAGTGCCTGGGAGTCAGCCATTCAGGGGGACGCTCTCCATCCCCTCAAAATAAGATAAAGTCATCTACATGACAACACCCCTTGCTTTTTCCTCCTAGATGGGAAGGCAGTCTTACCGGTAAGCATCCTTTTCTTCTGCTAAAAACTTTAACCCACCCTCCTTCTATAAAATCCTTCCGCTTTGTACCGTCCCTCTGCTTGTCCCACGAGATGTTACCCAATCCATGAACTGTTTGATAAAGCCAATGATCCCCAAACTTAGTCGGTTGGATTTTGTTGGGGTTTTTTAAAAGATTTTGTTTATTTGACACAGACACAGAGAGGGAACATGAGCAGGGGGAGTGGCAGAGGGAGAAGCAGACTCCCCGCTGAGCAGGGAGCCCGATGCGGGGCTCGATCCCAGGACTTGACCTGAGCTGAAGGCAGACGCTCAACAACTGAGCCACCCAGGCGCCCCTGGATTTTGTTTTTTAACAAATGATACACTCTCCTTAGCAGTGCTGGAGAATTCAAATAAGGTCCCCGATAACGCAGTCAGCCTAGTCTCTGGAACACAGTAGTCAATACACGGCCAGCTTCTGAAATGATCGACCTTTATCGAGGCAAGTCTTTTAGCTGTGGGTTACATTTTGCAGCTAACACATTCTGGTGTCCTTGGGGGCCACAGGTCAGGATCAAGCAAATTCTACTCACACTCTGAAAGACACATGCTGAGATTGGCTGATTTCCTTAAAAGGCTGCAGAGCCTGAGAACCTCTGTGTTCTTTTGGAAGCCTCAACATTTATACCGTACGACACAGGATCCGGGGAGTTTCAATTAAATGTTAGCCTAAATGCCCAAGCTTTTAAAACTGCAGTAAAAGAAAATTTGGCCCTTACCTGTAAATCTCAGGAGGCCTACTTTGGAATACGGCTCCCATTCCAGTCGAGCCGGCTCCATTTTCACCGCAAACGAATTCTGCTCTGGTACCTCTCATCCCAGGTCCCTTAGACGTCTGAAAGCCTAGCTAAAGCCTACCCGGTGAGCCGGGGATCAGCCGCCTTGGCCGCACCTGGAGCTGGTTAGCCATGCAGACGCTCCAGTCCCCGCTCAGCCCTACTCAATTAAAACCGGCATGTTAACCGGATCCCCAGGTGAGCCGCACGCCTTTAACACGTGCTGTGGCTTTTTAATTAACCAGTCCATCCCAGCTCCTGGAGCAGCCCGAGAAATCCATGCTGACCTAAATTTCCCTGCGAAGCTGATGCTTGACTCGGACTAACACGGACTACCTAAGACCTTTTCCTCTGCATGTTATGAGCGCCGGCTCCTTGTTATTTGATAACAAAGAAAGATGCCTGGGCCCTATGATCTTGGTCTCTCAGAATCTAGAGTTATCTGTCCGAATTCTACCTCAAGTGATTCATGTACCTCTTCCAGTTTGGCTTTGGACGTGAGAGGCAAATAATAGCAGGTGAACGTACTATTTACGATTCCCCTGGTACAATCGTGTATTCGAAGATATTCTGATCATTCCTAAAAGATATCTGTGGCGTTAAAAGACCATTTTTGGGACTGCAATTGAAAAGCAGCATGGGTGGGGGGCACCTGGGTGGCTTAGTCCGTTGACCGTCTGCCTTTGGCTTGGGTCATGATCCCAGGGTCCTGGTGGGGCTCCCTGCTCAGTGGGGAGTCTGCTTCTCCCTCTCCCACTCCCCCTGCTTGTGCTAGCTCGCTCTCTCAAATAAATAAAATTTTAAAAATAAATAAAATTAAAATCACACAGGTATTAAATGACAAAACTCACATATGAATCCAAAGCAAAAACCCACACCAACCACCCCTACTTTGGACACGAGTTCCATAGAATCACACAGGCAGTAAATGCTGTGAGAATTCCTGCTGCCAAATATAAAACAAATACCTAATTTTGCCTAACAAGGTAGCACACCAACTTTCCTCCAAACCTGTCAACTCCCACTAGATCACTGCATAAGACTCGTACTGCAATGTACTGACCTCTGCAGCATTTTACAAATGTCTTTAGGCTTCCTCATCACCCAACAATGTGAAGGCATATTAGGTACATTTAAGAAGGAATTCCAATGTCACACGTGAGGGGCACCTGGCGGGCTCATCGGGAGAGCGTGCGACTCTTGATCTCAGGGTTCAGAGTTCAAACCCCACCTTGGGGATAGGGATTACTAAAAAAAAAAAAAATAAAGTTTTGGGTTTTTTTTAATGTCACATGTTAAAGTTATGAGCAGAACTGGCAACTCAAGAAATTTTACCAAGAAAATCATTTCTGGGCTACAGATACTTCCTCAATTATCAGATGTGCTTTGCCTGAAAGTGGAGATCAGTTAGGGCAAAAAGAATCAAAATGGGGAAACAAATTAAGGAGTGACAAAGTACCTTAAAACTCTCAAACTTTATCACATATTGAATCCACTCACCACATACCATAAAAGTTCAACTTATAAGCGATTTTCCAAGACCATGTCTTCAGCCAAGCACAAGGTACACTCCATCATGTAAAAAAAAAAACAACCAAAAACTTGTTTTGCTTAAGAGTCAAGGTGTTATAAAATGAAGATCTGAAAAAGATACTAATTTTATGGATCCATCATTGCAAAAATACTTGTTCTAGTTCCAAGATGGCAACATCCTAACTGCCTCTTCCTCTTGAAAGTCATCCCCCACCCCCACAAAAAAGAAAATCACCCTGAAATAAAAATACACAGGAAACTGAAAAGCCAACTCCAACTTCACCCCAACCAGGAGACCTGTGTAACCATTAACGATGCGGACGTGAGAGCAGATGGACGAATGGCAAATGACCTGGTGGAGGAAAGTCAAATCTGATGAAAGCTTGCAGAGGGAGCACCCTGTGAGCTGCAAGCTGATTTACCCACGCAGATCCCCGGCAGGCTCAGGACCCGCAGGGACCACATAGAGGAAGGCAGCAGAGGGTCCTAGGGCTGGAAAGCAGGAGGGATTCGGGGTGCTGGGATCCCACAGTGATAAAAACTGGATACAACTCTTGTCTTGGTGGAGCTAATATTTTAGAGGATGCAGACAAAAGTGAAATGTCTAAGTGCTTCAAGAAAACAACTCACACAGGGAATGGGGGGTATGGCCTGTTGGGGGGAAGGACACAATTTTAAAGGAGTTAAGGACGGCTGGGTGGCTCAGTCTGTTAAGCGTCTGCCTTCAGCTCAGGTCATGATCTCAGGGTCCTGGGATCGAGTCCCGCGTCGGGCTCCCTGCTCAGCGGGGAGCCTGATTCTCCCTCTCCCACTGCTTGTTCCCCCTGCTTGTGCTCTATCAAATAAATAAAATCTTTAAAAAAAAATTTGAAGAGTTGTTAGGGTTCTTGCTGAGAAAAGATCAAGGTGAAGGATTGTGTGGCAACCTGGAACAGCAGGAATTTGCAAAAGGCTCATGCTTTTCTTTTGCAACTGAGAAAAAGTGACGGTGCAAGGGCTTGAGAGAGACATTATTAGTGCTCGCCCGGATCTGGTGGTCTCCCGCCTGGGCACTTGGAGAAAACCAGATTAAGTTTCTCACTGCCACGCCTGCCGGTTTTAGCACCACGCAATTAGTTCGAGCTAATGAAACATGAACGCAAATGATGTGCTAGGGCATTTGTAGCTGTTGGGGACTTTCCAGCCTCTTTTTCTAGAAACTATGTAAACTTGCAACATTAGAAACCCCGTGCTAAGATGGCATCGCAAAGCGTAGGGAGCATGACCCTCGCATCGACCGCGGAGGAAAGCCAGGGCTGGGCTACAAGGGATTTTGTGAGAGCCAAAAATCCATATGGTTAAGTCCAGAGGTCTCAGGGTTTCTTAGAATTTAGTTATGCAACTAATAACACACAGCTAAAGGAAGGAGACCAGGCAGGAAGCTATTACAGTGACCAGGTGAGAACGCTGGCGGTACCACACAGGCGGGACAAAGTGGACTCTGGAGCGTCTCAAAGTGGAGCCAAGAGACTGTTGGAAGGCTAGTGTAGGGGATGGTTAACCGCCCCCCCAAACCCCGGCTCCCACGTCCCAGGCCCCTCCCAGCTCTCCTGCCCGCCTGGCTCACCAGCACCACTCATTCCTTCCAGAAGTCAGGAGGTGGAGCTTCCGAAGAAAATTGGAGAAGTGACTCAGGGACAGTTAAGGGCACAGAGATCTCCCAGGTAATGGTTTTCTAAGTCTTCTTTTTTGTGTTTTATTATTTCAGGACATCATAAATACCCTTATTTAAGCAGTCCGCACAATGACCAATAGCCTTTTCCTCCTCAAGTACACCAAGCTCCTTCCCAATTGCACCAACTGTTCTCCGTTTAAACCACCCCCCCAGACCCCCCCCACCAGATGCCTGCTTCCCCATCTCCACCCCAGGATGATCCCTGCTGTCCGCATCTGGAGGGCCCTTGCTGGGTGGCCGCCAGCAGGGTTTAGTCAATAGGCAGCACCAACAGATCCAGGGAAGAGTATTTCTGACTCCCTCCGTGTCCTGGTGCCACAACTCGGGGGTTAGCTGCCTCTCATGGTGAACCCAACTCCCACTAAGCAACCCTTCCTTAATGTCTCTCTCCCCCCGACATCCTGGAACACGATTTCCCCTTGCTGTCCTTGCTCTAGAGGCAGCAATTGCTTCGGGTGGTGGCTTGTCCTTCCAGGGCCTCACCATTGCTTGTTTCAAGGTGGCTCATCTCTCTAAGTAACCCTTTCATCAATGTTTCAACGGAACCCTCTAGGGTGAAGGCTACTTCCTGCCAGTATGCTCACCAGTTCGTGCTCTCAAAGCCTTCTTGAGCTCCTTGTTCTCTCTACCCAGCATGCACGTCCCTTGGCTCTTTGTATGGCCAGCTCCTTCACGGTGAGGTGTCAACCTTCTAGTGCCTCCTCAGAGGGGCATCCCTGACCGCTGCCAAGTCTGAGCCCCCTCCTCAAACACTCTCTAGCACTTTCCACTTCCTCAAAAGGAAGCTCCTAAGAGCAGGAACCTGGCTGGGCGGTCTTGGTCACCTCATACCCAGTACAACAGCTCAATGTCTCAGAAACAGCGGGAGTTAAAAACTTTCTGTAAATAAATGAACTGGGTTCCAAATCAAAAACGTAACCAAATTCCTTCAGGTTTATTTGTTGAAGCAAGAGAGTCCTAAGAAAAACTTCAGTTCTCAGGATGTTAATCGCCATTAACAAGACGGTAAAGATCCTCTAAAATGAATGCACACCTGTCTGGTCGAAATTTCTTATGCAGATTCTTGCCTTTAATGCTTGGTTCTCCACTTTCTGTAGCAAGGCCAGGACTGATGATATTCCCACATGGGACACACTCCCAGGGTCTAATCAGATGACGACCCAGAGTGTATTCAGTGCCTTGGAGATAGCTCTGAGTCCTCCTACTTTTCCGAAAGCAACTGCGAATATGAGAATTAGGTTATTATACAGTATCACGGGGATAGCCTGGAATTGACTTTTTTTTTAAAAAAAAATGAAGACCCATCAAGCATGAGTAACAATTCATTGTGACACACAACTCCTAGAGCCTGATGCCCCAGAGTACGAATGTGAACTAAAGGAACAGTCTTCTGATCAAAATCGGATTATGGAGCAGAAAAGGAATAGGAGACAATCTGATCAATTAGCTGAGGTAAGCTAATTTCACGTTAAGCTGTTCTAATATCACTTCGACAAGAGTTAGAGCTAGTAAGTACATGCCCAAAACAACTTTACGTAAAACCTTAGCTCTGAGTTAATATATTCAGCTGAACATCTCTTTAACAATTTGTCTCCATTTTCCACATAAATACACTGAGAATTGCCAGGATGCAGTTCAATAATTACACTTATTTCAATTTTTATTAAAAACGAAAGGAATCCAGGAGAACGATTTCTATACAACTATACAAGGTTTTACGCGCCTTCCCTATTCCCGTTAAAGCTTTATGTTTAAAATGTCTACAGGGTATGTGCTTACACAGGCTTGAGACTCAAACCTTACCCACACGTGACTTCAGCAGCCTTCATGCACAATGATCCACGTTAACACTGCGGATGTGTTTAGTTCAGCCTATGTCGTAAAGTGCTATTCATCGGTGGGAAAGTAACAAAGTCTACGCAACACTGAATTTCACCACAGTATCTCCTACTTGGGTTGGGGATAAAAAAGCTAATTTGATGCTACCAGCCTGAAGAACAGACTTCCACTTAAAAATATATATTAAAAACTAACAAGGAAACCAGGTAAGGCCTAAGATTTTGGTTGGTCTATCAAAATAGGTCAAAAGCCTTTCAAAATCATGAGTGCTACAATGTATAGCAGTCTAGCTTCTGAACATTTTAACTTCTAAAAAATAAGCAGTTTAAATAAAAAACATCTAAGTAAAAGGCATCTTTCAAAAATGAATGTAAAAAATTTCAACTAAAGCATTAATTCTGCAAATCAAAGAACTTTTAAATGGGTACACACAGTCACTATGATTTTCGTTATTATTCCTAACAACTAAATCTGTCTTTTACTTACTTTTACAAATGCTTATTACCAATGGGCCACAGAAAATAACATCCAACTGACCAGTTACTCCATATTTTAGAATAATTTAATGACATTAAAAAGAAATCATGAACTTTCCAAACATGTAAACATAAGCCAGGACAATCTGATATATATATTATCAGTGCCAAAAAATGAAAATCATAAATCATAGGACATGATAAGAGGGCAAAAGAATATGCCAAATATCAGTGAATCGTCACTAATATTTGTGAAAATAAATTATTTGCTATAAGCTCAGATAATCATAGAGTAGGAAAAATTGAAGACAAATTTTACATGAAGTGAAAAGTTCCGTGTGTTAGCCAAGAACTCTTTGTTCCCTGCAAAAGTACAAAAACAGAAACAAAAACAAAAAACCATTTTTAACTACTACACATGCAGGTGTGGAACATGACAGCTAAGGGAACTCTTCAAAATATCCTTAAAAATACAATTTGAAGTCTTAAAAGAAAACGAAAAGCAGTATTCATTTTCCAGGGAATATACTCTGAATATCCATTATACACCTCAAAATACATAATTTTCCATTTAAATATACTACCATTTCTATGGCCTTTTTACCTATCCATAGGTTTGTTTTCCTATGAAAAACATGCGAGACACAAGGCTAAGTATGAATTCCCACCCGTAAGGCATCTAAAAAAATCAAGACAAACATGATACAAAATGAAAAACCAAACACAAAAGAAACATAATAAATACTTTTGTATCCCCCCCCCCCAAAAAAGAAATATAAGTATCAGCAACAGGGCTGACATAAATAAATTAGATTTCCTGTTCGTAAAAAAAAAGAAACACAATCCAGTTACAGAGTTAAGCATTTCAGAGTTAACCAGGAGAAGAGTGTCTCTACTCCCCTGGCTTGTGCAAGTCGGGACAACGACACGGACGAGGCACGACACGGACGAGGCAGGACTGTTTGGGTTTTCCGATTTTAAGAAGAAACACACACAAAAACAAGTGTGGCCACAGACTACTTTGATGATATGTAATTAGTTACGAAGGTTAACACCAAGGCATTATTCTGTTTCCCTTTTCCACCTTAAGTCACAGATGCTTAAACTACATGTGCTCTTGGTATTCTAGGTACTTTGCCGTGATGTGTTCCTCGAGTTGAATTCCTCCACTGCCCATTAATGCAAATGCTGGGTACATGGTGTGCGAACAGTCCACCTGGCGCTCGTAAAGGCATTTCATGTGATCCATGTCATAGAAAGCCACTCTGCCTTTATCATAGTCAAGGAAAACCCCTATGCTCGTGGGCATGGGGAGAACTCTGTTCTCAGGTTCGTTGGCGGAAGTGGCGGACTTGGGGATGAAAAACTTCTTCATGCCTATGGCGACCAATGTGAACGGCTGTGAGGAATCAAAGCACGCATCTTCGCTTCCACTGTCATGGCCGCTGTCTTGCTCGTATCTAGAACGCAACACACGAGAGTCTCAGCTGGGTCGCCAGCCACAGGCCTTCGGCTGGCCTCAAAACATTGTCACAAGATGCTATACATCACTTTAAAATTAAACCATACATCAAAAACTTTCTATTAAAACAAATCAGTTAAAAACATGACTACACACTGCCATTTAGAATGGTACCAGAGACTCCACCCCATATTCTGTGTCATGAAATATCATAAAACATCTATATATACATGCAGATGAGAAAAATAATAAAAACCTGTAAAATCAGGACTTTGGCCTATCAAAACTGAAGTGAGGAAGAGGTGCCTAACTGGCTCAGACTCTTGGTCTCGGGCTCCTGAGTTCAAGCCCCACATTGGGTGTAGAGATCTTAAATAATAATAAAGTAGGGGAAGAAAACTGAAGGGAACTGTCGTAGATTAAATATTCACAGCACATAATCATATGTAAAAAATATATATATATAAAACCAAGACGTGCTCTAATGCAAGGAATTACCAAACTAAAGTAAAATACACGGGCACTGCAAAACAATGCAGGAGAAGAAGTCATGTTTCACGGTCCTAAGAACCCTCTTTCTGGACTGGGATTTCTACGTGGATCTATGAGGTAAGCAAGCACAGTTTTTTTTCCCCACAAGTATAAAACAGTAGCAGCTTATATACATTTTTGATACAAAGGTCCTTCCATTTTCTTCCTATGCATAATTCACTTTTTATATATTTGTGATTACATGGATGCTTTTAATCGGGTTTTCTCACTTCTAATATTTTTTCTGTTACAAGCTTTTTAAACATTAATACCAATACTATCAATATTCTAGGTCTATGGTACTGTGTTTAACTGACCATGTCCCAATTGCAATTTTTATTGTTTTGTCAATTTCTCACCCTTGTGCAAAAAGCTTTTCCTATTAACTCAGATTATTCATTTGGGATTCTGTTCACACAATGATAGGGTCAAAAATGATTTGTGTGGACTAGTAGACCTTATGCCATCTAAAACAACGAAACCATACAATCTCAGTTCAATAATCGATCTTTTTTTTTAAAGATTTTATTTATTTGTCAGAGAGAGACACAGCGAAGAGAGGGAACGCAAGCAGAGGGAGTGGGAGAGGGAGAAGCAGGCTCCCCGCTGAGCAGGAAGCCCGATGCGGGGCTCGATCCCAGGACCCTGGGATCATGACCTGAGCCGAAGGCAGATGCCCAACCCACTGAGCCACCCAGGCGCCCCTCAATAATCGATCTCCTAAGAAACTGAAATTCTTGGGGTGCCTGGATGGTCACCATGGGAATACAAGACAACCGGACCCCTTTCCTTAGCCAAAGCCCCAGAGTCTAGGGAACGCACTCCATCTGTGGTAAGTAGACCCAAGGGGATTTCCGGGCTTGCCTTGCTCAACAAGGATGTTTACTTGTAAAAGAACTCTCGAGTTCTAGATCAGTAGAAGAACCTACCTTGGGCTAACGGCATCGCGGGGAGAACGGAGCCATTCCTGTAGTTTATCACTGGAAGCAACTCCTGCTTTGACCAGGTATGAATATGGCTCCACACGGAAGGCCCAGAAGTGCTTCCCCTTGGTAATTCCAACATCTCCAATGATGTAGTCCAGGCTTGTGTAATAACCCACTTGGATGCGTTCCGCGGCGAGCAGGAGATTAAACCCAGCTCTGCTCTCTACGCGGTCTCTCTTCAAGTTCAGCAAGAGGTGTTCATTATTATAGCCACATTTTTCATCAAAGAGGAAACTGAAAACTGTAAAGAGAGCTTGAAATTAGTCTGATGACTACGTGTTAGCGTTTCTGTAATTGGCGGTTAAATCCGATCAGGTTTTGAACCTGAAATGACGGAAATGAGCCGTGAAGAGGAACGGTTCACACTACCCTTGACAGACTGGGACAAACCAACTCCCCGATGGAGAAATCACTTACAGGAAATTCTCTACACCTGAACATCTTCAGAAAAGTCAAAAGGCAGAAGGGAAGCATTTTAAGTGTATGAGAAAACTTATGAATGGGGTTCCTTGCAACAGATAGAGCAGATCTCTTCTAAATGTTTTTACACTACTGGATCTGTGCCTTTTCTCCTTAAAATAAGGGACTGTACATTTTCATAATTATCTGTACATTTTCCTAAACATGTATTCCACATTTTATAAATGTGTAAAATATTAGCAATTTTAGTAGGGGCTCTTCCTTCTCAATCAGTATGGCAGATATGAGACACAGTGCATGATGTTTAAAAAAAAAAAGGCAAAGGTTTTGGCTTTAGAGAGATGAGTTTTAATCTCTGCTCAAGGATTTAAATGAAAGTTTAACCTAAGCTTTAATTTCCTCAAGTACAAGATGGACATAATGCCACTCTCCTAAGCCTCTATCATCTCAAATACATGAGCATTGGCTGTTAGCCCCAAAGTGGAAACAATTCAAATGTCCATCAACACATGAATGAATAAAGAAAATGTGGTCTATCCATACAATGGAATAGTATTCAGCCTAAAAAAAGCAAGGCAATTCTGGTACATGCTACAAGGATGAAGCCCCAAATACACCAGGCACAGAAGGATTAGATCAATCCCCTTCTATGAGGTACAGGCAATTCACAGAGGCAGAAAGTAGAAAAGAGGTTCCCAGGCTCTGTGGGAAGACGGAATGGGGAGTTCGTGTTTAATGGGTACAGAATTTCATGTGGAAAAAACGAAGATGTTCCAGAGATATGAGTGGTGGTGGCCGCACAACAGTGTGGATGTACTTGATGTCACTGACCTGTACCCTTAAAAATGTTTAAAATGATCATTTTTAACTATATCGTATACCACAATAAAAAAAAAAAAAATGTCTAGTAGCAAGCTAAAGCCATTCTCCATTTATAGGCTAACCACTCTTCCTGGTAATGTCTACTGTCCTGCCGTGATCATTCCTGCTTCCGGTAGATCTCAAAAGTCTCCTGGTTTGCAAAATATATGATTGGTCACGCCATTCACACAGCTTCTCTCAGAAAAAAGCAAGTCAATTTTGGGGGCGCCTGGCTGGCTCAGTCAGCGGGGCGTGTGACTCTTGATTTCGAGGTTGTGAGTTCAAGCCCCACATTGGGTGTTGAGATTACTTAAATGTAAAATCTTTCAATAAAATCTTAAAAAAAAAAAACTTGGAACATGTCCTTGCTTCCTTCCCCGTCCACCACATCACTGAAAACTGCAGCTACTTCCAGGTTTCTTTTTAATTCCACTTTCAGTCAGAGAGACGAGAAAAGAAAGGGGAAACTACATAAATGGTAAAATATGACTTAATACTTGCAAATCCATCCCCCCACTCTGTTGGACTTTATTCAAATTCAATAACAATGCTAGGCAACCCTGATTTGTATTTGTATTCTAATTTTTTTTAAATTGGCCACAATGGCCCTAAAAGTAGTGGCGAGTACACTTCAGACAAAAGAGGAAGGAAAGCCGAGTGTATGAAATCCGGGCACATGAGCCAGTGAAATCTGGTGGGGACGGTGGAGTCTGAAAACCAACTACAGGAACCTCAAAGGCAGTGACCAACAGGCCAGAAGGTTTTCCTGCTAAGCACAAGGAGCAGAACTTTGGTTCTGAAACCGTGTTGTCCATGCAGAGCTGCAGGGAGCATCTAACCTGGTGATTCTCATTCTATAAAAATCTACAGGTGCTCTGTAAGGGGCAGCAGTGGTTTCTGCCTCGGAAGGTGGGGGAGGGGGCTGGGCAAGGGGAGCTTTTGGGGGAGGGGGCAGCTACCATGTGGTTCTAATATACGCCCTCCAACCCCGCCTGCCGGGAATCACTGAGTTAAGAGAGAAAATCCAGACAAGTCAGAAGGAGGTCAATCACAACATTTCATATTATAACAATAATTTTTTTTTTTTAAATCTACCTATAACTATGTTGTAGAGCTTTTTTTTTTTTAGATTTTATTTATTTGAGATAGAGATAGAGAGAGCGAACGGGAGAGCAGGAGGAGAGGAGGGAGAAGCAGACTCCCCGCTGAGCAGGGAGCCCAACGTGGGGCTCGATCCCAGGAGCCTGGGATCATGACCTGAGCCGAAGGCAGACGCCCAATGACTGAGCCACCCAGGCGCCCCTGTTATAGAGATTTCTATAAACTTATCAAAAACACAGAATTCTACTGTTTATAAAACTTGTAAGGTAGCATCTACGCCATTTTAATCTCAAATTAATAGCCCTGCTCACTCAAATGTCTTGTTTTTCTGTATCTGCTGTCAGGCCAAACTCTAATCCCGTTCCCAGCCTACCTGATGAAATTCACGTACTTGGTCTATTTCTAAATCCTAGCTAGGGATGGAACCTATTTTCTAGAATTTTTTTTTTTTTTTTAACAAATGAGAGCTGGTTTCAACGTGGATCTAGACAGAGATGCTGGCTAGGTTATTTTTTCTCAAGGTCTCTTCCAACTCTAAGGCTTTCTGAGTCCCAATATTCACAATACCTGGAGCTGGAGGGGTATGGAGGATCAGCTCCCTGCTGCAAGGGCTGCAGATCGAACCCTTGTAGGCTCTGACTCTGAAAGCATAGTTACAATTGCTTTCCAGGTCTGAGATGACTTTGCTCGTGCCACACACTTCGATCTCACTCCAAGACAACATTTCTTCATCTCTGTTAATCTTCCGATATTCAAGAACATAGCTATCCACTTTATCCTTCTCGGGATGGTACCAGTTGATCAGAGCATTGTTATACACTTTGCTCTGTTCCTCATTGATCTCTGGCACGTCTATGCCTGAAAGCATCAAGAAACAAAAGATGTTAAAATATCGGTCTTTCAGAACCTGTATGTCCCTCAATAAAAATGATGTACCGACGAGACTTTAATCATTTCTGTCCGGTCCAAGACTTTTCTAAGTCTGTAACGCTGTGTATAAGGAAAAGAGGAATTCCGGCAACGTACAACACGGACGGGCCTTGTGACACACAAGCTGAAATACGCCAGACACCAGAGACGTACGCTGACGGCGTGATCCCACTTCTATGAGGAATCTCCAAGAGCCGAGTTCACAAAATGAAAGACTGGAATGCTGGCTGCCGGGGCTGGGGGAGGGAGCAATGGGCAGTTATTAATCAAGTAATCAAGAGGCATGAAGTATCAGTCAAATAAGATGAGGAAGTTCTGGAGACCTCAGTACATCATCATACTCAAGAGTCAAAGCCGCTGTGTTCCATGCTTAGAATTTAAGAGAACAGATCTTGAGGTAAGTGCTCCTACCACAAAATTGAACATGAAAAAGAATAAGCATGGGGCGCCTGGGTGGCTCAGTCAGTTAAGCGTCTGCCTTTGGCTCAGGTCATGATCTCAGGGTCCTGGGATCGAGTCTTGCATCGAGTCCCACACTGGGCTCCCTGCTCAGTGGGGAGTCTGCTTCTCCCTCTCCCCCTGCCCCTCCCCCCCTGCTGTGGTCTCTGTCAAATAAATAAATAAAAAATCTTTTTTGACAGAGACACAGCAAGAGACGGAACACAGGCAGGGGGAGTGGGAAAGGGAGAAGCAGGCTTCCCACGGAGCAGGGATGTGGGGCTCGATCCCAGGACCCTGGGATCATGACCTGAGCCAAAGGCAGACACTTAACGACTGAGCCACTCAGGCGCCCCATAAATAAAAAGTCTTTAAAAAAAAAAAAGAAAAGAGGGCACCTGGGTGGCTCAGTTGGTTGAGCAACTGCCTTCGACTCAGGTCATGATCCTGGAGTCCCGGGATCGAGTCCCACATTGGGCTCCCTGCTCAGCGGGGAGTCTGCTTCTCCCTCTGACCCTCCCCCTTCTCATGCTCTCTCTCTCTCTCTCTCTTTCTCTCTCTCTCAGATAAATAAATAAAATCTTTAAAAAAAAGAAAAAGAATAAGCAATAAAGATTTTTAAAGGTATATTTAGGTTTATAACCAAAAGGAAGAAGGAAAATGACAAATAAGTAAAAAAAAGAATCCAATTTAGCTTTACATGTCATATTCATTCTGAAACACCATAAATCAGTTTTTAACCTATGCCTTTCAATTTCCACCTACTAAAACAACAACACTGGACTTGAAATTTTTCATCTGTGTCCTCCTAGAATTATTTTAGTAAATACTTTTAAATCTAAGTTGGGCAAGTCTAATAAAGTTCAATGAAACATTATACAATTTTCTTTCAGGTTTTCTTCCAAAGAGTTGCAAAGCAATTTAAATGAATTTTTCTTGGCATAAATATGACACATAATAAGAAAATCAGAAACTACATAAAACACACTTTAAGCAACTCAAAAATAATCACCACAATAATTCTGTACAGATCCTGCCAGTATTTTTCTCCCACTGGCATTTCACTCCATGGCTGTATCTACATTTAACAATTTTCAGAAACTGGTTTCCAGTTTTTCATAAAAACTAGGATACAAAAGTATCACAGCTAAACCTTTGTGCATATGCAGAATCCCTTCCATAGAAGAAATTCCAATAAGCTTAAGTGCTTAGGATAAGCTATAAAAGTCACACACGCACGTAACACAGATTTACATTAAATCAGAAAAGTATATGGAATGAAAATGAAAAGTCTCCCTCTTGGCCTCCCCCAGATATATATAAGCAATGTAGAAGCATGTCTGTGTATGGTCCGTTTATGCAACTGAATGTTACACAGCCATATGAGATCTGGAAAGTCATTCAAAATACATTTTGGGGGGCAAAATTACATGAGTAGTACATACCCCAGTCCATACCCCTTTTCTTTTGAAACATAGCTTACTAAAAAAATGTGCATGCAGGACACAATGAGACCATCCATCACAGTCAGAAGCTGGGTAATGACTTTCCATGGTCACCCATCCTCTACACTTGGTTCTTTGTTAGACACTGGTCCAACCCAAGATTACCAACCTTCAACATCATCTTTCCAAGGACTGTTTTGGGACCCCCAGGGACGAGAGGACCTTGTTCTCCTAAGTAAACTAGCATGTATACAAAAAACAATTCAAGTATATGTTTTGGAAAAAGGGAGACTATAGTACCTGAAGTAGAATTAGCATTTGAAAGAGTAACAAATATGTATTTGGAAAAAGATCGTTATAAATAAAATAAGCACATATTCAGGTGCCTGGGTGGCTCAGTCAGTTAAGTGTCCAACTCTTGATTTAGGCTCAGGTCACAATCTCAGGGTCCCGGGATTGAGCCCCACATCGCGCTCTACACGCAGCTTGAGGACTCTCTCTCCCCCTCTCCCCCTTCCCCCCTCACTCGTGTGCACTCTCTCTAAAAATAAATAAATGCTCTAAAAAAACCAATCAATCAATCTTTAAAAAAAAAAAAAAAAGATAAGCACATACCTGAAAGGAGATTCAGGTATAGATGTGAAAGAAAGCAGGTCATGGTAATAATCCTTCCGAGTTTTTAACTTCAATTTTTTTTCTTTTTTTTAGGTAGGTTCCATGCCCAGTGTGAGGCTTGAACTCACAACTCTTGAGGTCAAGACCTAAGGATCAAGTCGGATGCTGTACTAAGCCACCCACCCAGGCACGCCTAGAATTTCTAACTTTAACAGGACAAATTTCCTCCAGATGACTACAAATCCACACATACATACCTACACTGTCATCAATCTGCAAGTATTCCATTCTAACGATTCTAACTGTTCACCAGCACTAGAAGAGAAACCCGGGCAGCAGGGGGGTGGGGTGGGGGTGGAATACGAACCAGGCAAGAAGGGAAAAAGGAAAGGAAGACCTCCCCACTGGGGAACAGCAAAACACAATCATAAGCACGTGTTATGGCCCCAAAATTTGCATGCTCAAGTTCTAACCCACGGTAACTCAGATTGTGACTTTATTTGGAGAAAGAGTCTTTATAGAGGTAAAGTTAAAATGAAGTCATTAAGATGGGAACTAATCCACCATGACTAACATGACTGGTGTCCTTGTAAGTAGAAATTTAGACAGACGTGTAGATGGAAGGCCATGTGAAGACACCAGAAGGCCGCCATCTGCAAGCCAAGGAGAACAGCTTCAGAAGAAACCAACTCTGCCAACACCTTGATCTCAGACTTTGAGCCTCCAGAACTGGAAGAAAATTACATTTCTGTTGTTCAAGGCAGGCAGTCTGTGGTATTTTGTTTCAGCAGCCCTCACAAACTAATTAATACAGCCAGGCAAACACTTAAAACCTCTTAGCCTGGAGACATCATTTCTAGTTTTCTGCCCTAGAGAAAAACCACATACATGTGCACAAGTGAACACTGACGAAGGTGTTCAACACAGCAATGGACAAAAAAACAGAAACAAATCATCTCTCGGTAGGGAAATGGTTTATATAATGAAATACTATAAACAGCTAAAATAGAGCTTTCAACCAGAACTTTGTGAGTCACAAATATCTTAAACTTCATTTTCTTGAAAAACAATTCACAGAAAGGATACATAAGCAATGTGATGCCATTTATTGAATGTGGTTTTTTTTTAAAGATTTTATTGATTTATTAGAGAGAGTGAGTGTGCGTGCACGCATCAGAGCAGGGAGGAGCAGAGGGAGAGGGAGAAGCAGACTCCCCGCCGAGCGAGGAGCCCGATGTAGGACTTCATCCCAGGACCCTGGGAACTTTACCTGAGCCGAAGGCAGACGATGAACGGACTGAGCCACCCACACAGTGTTTAAAAGCCACACAAACCAACAGAATATATACTCTTTGTGCAGAAAAACATGCCTTTTCATACTATCAAACCGAAGGGGGCGTTTTTCCCATGTAATGAGAATTCCGACTACAAGAGTTAAGAAGCTTTTGCCCGTCACTGAAACTTACCACTAGAGAAAAAGGACAATTCTCCAAGAAGTTCTGTTTGTTTAGATGTATTAACAACATAGTCTTCAAAAGAAGTCTGAGCCGCGGGTCTAAAGCTCTTCAAAGATTCCGTAGCTTTCTGTATTCTGTGGACAGATAGAGTTTATATAAAAACAACTCCATAAAAGGCCCGTCAGACTAAACATCTGCAATGTGATTAAAAAAACAAACAAACAAACAAAAAACATCGCTCAAGGTTCCGGTTAGGAGTGCAGCAAGGGTGTCTCTGCAGGGCACAGCATTAGGACCCCAAGAGCTCAAGCTGAAACACAGAGCGGCATTTAAGGTCGCTGCCAAGGAGATTCTAAATTCAAAGCAACGTACCTGAGGTGGAGCTGTTTTGCTGTCTGTACGAAACAGGACTGATCCGTCTCCTTAAGCACTTCTTGGGCATATCCCACCAGCCCACTGTTCTCTAGAAGCCCCTGATATTCCTCCACTTGGGTCTGAAATTTGTCTAGTCTTAGTTTCTTAGAAGCATCAATTGCTTTCAAAACAGATGATTTCCTCTCTTCTAGGATTTCAAAGAGCTTCTCAAAATGTGTGATTGCTTCTTCTTTTGCTCTCTCTCCGTTACACTATTATAAAACGAGCGAAAGTGTTACCTCACCTGCTAAATCCAAATGTCTTTTCTCAAAATAACCAAAATTTAGTTTTGTCCGACTCTGACATTTTCAGAACAATAATTTGGCATCGAGTACACTTAGTGAGGAATGATCGCCGACTCTTAGTTAGACATACTTTGTGATCGTATGATACTGTATTCTCCTTAAACTCTCAACTCCAAAGTTCAGCAGTAAATAATCCCATAAGGAAACAACCTTCAACGTGGATGCAAAGGCACCGGAGGCAGAAATTAACTGATTTAACCGAAGACACTGTACAATATAATTCTGGAGTTTCTAATTTGGGCAACTTTTGACCCCTTCTACCCTCTTCCAATTTTTTTTAAGAAAACTTAAATCACAGCATGAAACTCAGGAAGATGACATCCTTTACTAAGATCCAAAACTGTAACTCTTCTCTTCAAATTAATATAACTTAATTAGAATTAAATCCTGTGTGACTTTAGGCAAATTATTTAACTTCTGTGTGTCTGAGTTTTTCTCTTCTGAAAGCTGGGGATAAGAGAAACCATTTGGGTTTTGTTTTGTTTTAACAGGTTTTTTTTTTTTTGTTATTTATTCGCCAGAGAGAGAGAGAGAGAGAGAGAGAAAGAGAGAAAAAAGAGAGACAGAGCACAAGCAGGGGGAGTGGCAGAGGGATAAGCAGGCTCCCTGCCGAGCAAGGAGCTCCATGACCTAAGCTGAGGGCAGACGCTCAACTGACTGAGCCACCCAGGTGTTGATTTGGGTTTTTTTGAAGATTGAAAAATATTATGTACATAAAATGCCCACGACAATGGCACACACTCTGTACACAGAGAGAATTATTATACTCACTGCACACACAGCTCTTCCTCTACTTGGTCATAAAATGATTCTGTCTGTAGTGCTTACAAAACATTCTGAATGTCCATAAAATCAGGGACCAACTTGATTTTGAAAATAAGACCAGCAGAGCACACATACGCAATCATGATTACAGACCCATAAGCAATAGCCAACAGAAAAAAAAAATGTCTTCAAACACATTCTTAAAAGCTGACAACATATGGAAGAAGTGCATTGTGCACTTCCCAATGGCTTCTGGCCAACATTTCTGATGAAAGGAAATTTTTTCCAGATTCCTTTCTCTGTTTCCTAAACCCAACAGGCAAAAATTTTTGTAAAGGGTGGGCAGGAGGGAAGGAAGAAAGGGGGACAGAGGGTGGTGACATTTTGGTAGTATTTCAGTGATAAAAATCACAACCTTCAATTCAAAAGATCATTCCACATAGGTAAAAAAGAGGGATTTTTTTTCCCCCAGCTAAGTGTAATTATAGAAAAAAAAAAAAAGTGTCACAGTCCTCACTGAGTAAAAGTCAAGAATACAGACAAATTCTCCAGTGTAGGACATTCTTGCTAATGAGCTCACAAATGCAGCTTTGGTCAAAGGGACACAGAGAAGCTAAGTAATTTTTCCAGGATCCCAAGGACTCAGTGTCTGCATGAACACTTGATATGAATCAACAACTCAGCAACGGTGCTGGGGCTCCCTTATTTCAGAAGTCAGGGCAGCATGACTGAGGACCAGGAGTGAAACAAACCTAAAATGACCCAAGATAGGATCCCTGCAGCAAACTCCTCTATGTAGGTGATCACCTGCCAAGAGGGTTGGGGGATGATCCGGCACTGAGAGAGTGGGTCATCAAGACAAACATGAGAAAAACAAAATCCCGCTTTTCAAGTACATGGAAGAACAATTTACTTAGGGTGGTGAATGCAATCAGTGAGTATCAGAAAAAAGTATTAAAAACAAAAGCAGTGGGCGCCTGGGTGGCTCAGTTGGTTAAGCGACTGCCTTCGGCTCAGGTCATGATCCTGGAGTCCCGGGATCGAGTCCCGGGATCGAGTCCCGCATCGGGCTCCCTGCTCAGCGGGGAGCCTGCTTCTCCCTCTGACCCTCCCCCTTCTCATGTGCTCTCTCTCTCTCTCTCTCTCTCATTCTCACTCTCTCAAAAAATAAATAAATAGATCTTTAAAAAAAACAAAACAAAAGCAGTGCTGGTTATCTGGTGCTAATTTGCATAATGTCTCAATTTTTTTTTTAACCCATTTTGGAAAACTAAATTTCAAGAAATTAACAGTCTCATACTAGCCAGGATATTTTTCTATTTCATCATAAGTTCTTAAAGTGATCAGGAATAATGGCTCTTCAATTTATTTCAAGTAGAGAACAGAAACACACATCCAAATCAATGAAGAATATTTGGAATTTTAAAACAACCCAGTCCTATCTTCTTCTACCGTATTTTTTATTTTTTTTAAAGATTTTATTTATTTATTCGAGAGACAGAGAATGAGAGAGAGAGAGAGAGCACGAGAGGGGAGAGGGTCAGAGGGAGAAGCAGACTCCCTGCCGAGCAGGGAGCCCGATGCGGGACTCGATCCCGGGACTCCGGGATCGTGACCCGGGCCGAAGGCAGTCGCTTAACCAACTGAGCCACCCAGGCGCCCCCCTACCGTATTTTTTAAATGCTATCAATTTTCTCCATTTTATTGAAGTATAATATACACACAGAAAAATATATATGAGTGTGGAGACGGACAAAATCTTTGCAAATACACCCATGTAACCTGCATCCAGGTTAAGCAAAGGAACATTACCCAGACCCCAGAGGCCAGTCTTTCCAGACACCCATCCTTCCACTTCCCCACCCTTCCACAACGCCTGTCCCGAGTTCTAACCGTTTCACCTTTGTCGGTACTTTTCATAAGGGCGTCACAGAGTTTGTACCCCTTTGCTGGGGCATCTTTCTTTCAATATTATTGCAAGACTTAGCTACACTGTTGCATCTAGTTGCAGATATTCCCGCTCAAGGCTGATTATATTCCACTGCTGAGGGATACATGGGTAGTTCCCACTTTGTGGCTGTTTAATTGCAGCCATGAACATTCCAATGTGTGTCTTTTGGTGAACATGTCTCAGGCATGTACTTGGGAACAGCGCATTTTAAGTCAACATATAGTACATACTTCAAAAGCAATTTGTTAGTTTCGTAAACTACAGATAACTGTCAAAAATTCCAAAATGTACCTTATGTTACTACTTCTGAGATCAAAACTGCCCAAGTAAAGGGTCAGTCATTCTTTCCCCCCGTGTCTCAGTAGCATTTAATCACCACCTCTCTCAGGCACTGATCACACATTAGAACTTGTTTTTTATACTGGTTTTCCTAGTCCCATAAAAGCAGGGGTGAAATCTAACACAACTTTGTACTCCCAACTCATTTACTACCTTCCGGATTTTATGAATGAATAAATTCTCTAGATGGAGAAATAAAAATACATAAACCAGTTTATCACTTACCTCTGTTTCTTTCATTAGCAAGTTTAGTTCAGAAATTTGACTCTTCACCTGGCTCTCCTTGCCAATAAGGTAATCAATATCCTTTGAAAGCTTTTCCTGTTAGAATATATCAGTAACACAAATGAGCAGAAGTTTAACAAAGGCCTTGCAGATCTTCCTTCCTTCCTTCCTTTTCTTCCTTCCTTCCCTCCTTCCTTCTGTTCTCTTATATTTTTACACACAATTCTTTAGCCTATGATGAACAGGCAGTAAAACCAACCCTGAGGATTCTCCTTATTAACCCAGGGTAAACAGTTACTGGCCTTGAGCACAGAGGCCCACGGATCTATGAGAGATGAGAAGCAGGCTGAATAAAAGAACAGGGCAGTGAGGCTCAGATTAGTCAAAAAACCAGAATACATAAATAATACATTTTTGTTGTCTCTTCATTGTTCCCCGGTCTTCCTCCCCAGGTTTCTAAGTAAATGGAAGAACTAGCAATTCAAATAGGATTGTTTTCCATCAGATTTTATCATTCATTCTCTCTCTCTCTCTCTCTCTCTCTCACACACACACACACACACAAAGACCCAAAAAGCAACAGAGACCCTTCCAAAATGACCTTCGCAGCCTAGCCAAGACTAGATATTCATTAAATAATTACACATACACAATAATATAGATTTATAAAAATACAGCTCATTAAGCTCCCAGAGCTTACTAAAGTAAGTATAAAGTAGTTAGTCTGCTTACCATAGACATAGTATCGTAGGTTTTGGTGAGATCCCTAGTTTAACCCAGAAAAAGTAGTATGTATGACTGAAGTATATTAAAAACCAAACCAAAAACCCCTTGAAGCACCATGGGGTACACAGTTGTAAGAGACAAACGTATGCAGTCTAAATAAGAAGAATGTCATCCAGAAAACTCCACCCAAGCTGGAGCCATGACAAGCGGATCTGAGCATTTCTCAAATGCGGCTGCCCCGAATGAAAGGGTGGGTAAGAAAAGGAGAGGACCAGATATCTAACTTTTAGGAATTCAAGAAGTCAGTCTCCTGCCTTTATCATTTTCCTCTTTGCTCACTCAGACCACGTAATAAAGAGAACGTATGCTGAAATTAATATGGCTGGAAGAGCGAGGTCAATAAACAAAGGCAAGCTACAAAAGAAATGGAACCATGCCATCTGCAACGTGTGTCCACGTAGGCAGGTGTCTTTCTATCCAGGGATTAGCAGGAGTGAGGTCATGTGGAAGCACAAACAAAAACAAAACAAAAAATACATGTCTCACCCCAACAGAAGAACAGAAGACTGCCAGCCAACAGGACCATTCCTCTCCATTATTCACTATTTAGGCCAGTTCACCAGAAAGCGTTAGCACTTTCTGCAACTGGAAGGGCACCCTCAATTACATAGCTTGGTAGAAATTCCAAGGAGAGGCCAGACACTGCAACACAGTCAACCGGTATTAGAAGCCAGATCGAACAGAGGCAGACGGGAAGCCTGGCCCCAGCTTCAGCAGTTTCAACAAAGAGCAGCAGTAAGGTGGACAAGGTTACATCACCGTGATGCTCATCTTTCTTCAGTTCTTGCAACACTCTGTATAACAGGGGCACCTGGGTGGTTCAGTCAGTTAAAGTGTCTGCCTTCGGCTCAGGTCATGATCCCAGGGTGCTGGGATCGAGCCCCGCATCGGGCTCCTTGCTCAGCAGGGAATCTGCTTCTCCCTCTGCCTCTGTCTAGCACTCTGCCTACTTGCACTTTCTCTTCTCTGTCAAATAAATAGTATCTTAAAAAAATAAAAAGTTAAATTTAATTAGCAAACAAAGGGAATGCCACTGGGGGGCACAAATGAGTAACAATCGATTCTCCCACCTGAAAAAAATCTTAAAACCTAACAGAATATATAAAATGGCTCTCAAGACGCTGGACACGGAGAGAGGGGAAACAAGATGGGCCCATGTTTGTGCCCACCATCCTGTCTGGACCCGGCGTCATTCAAGGCCAAGGGCAGAGAACTCAGGTGGATCCAGGGTCTCCCAGGAGCTGAAGAGACGAAACCGAGAGTCCAGGGAGACCAGAGTTTGGAAAGCAAAATCCCCAAGAAGAGAAAATGACAGAATTCTGGAGAATGTACCAAGGGTTCCTCTGGCTTATTCAGCAGAGTACTGACCAATTCCCATGTGTGAGGAAGCTTTCAGAGGCCAGGGGAAGGATCACCCAAGAGGATTACAAGGAACAATTCCAGGAGCTCACATCAGGCTGGGAATAGTGCCTATGACGCACCAAACTAAACAAACAAGCAACAAATTAAAAACCTCTCAAAAAAACCCACGAAACTCAAAATCCAAAAGTCATTGAGAAGAATAAATGAGAAGAGTAGTCTTAGTAAGAGAATTAAATGCTACTCCTTCCTAACTAAGCCTAAAGCAAGACCCAAAAGCAACAAACTGTTCTGAGGTAACTTAATCACACATAGAAGAAAACTCAAGAATATCTGTAGGGCACAGAAGCCACTGCCCAACAAGGTGAAATTTACAAAACTGACCTAGCAATGACAGATGACAGAATTAGCAGACCAGGACAATACAACGATTATACCCATACCCCACGTATATTCAAAGTAGAAGACAGACTGAGCTCACGTGATAGACAAATCATATGCAAAAGATAAAGCTGTGTGGGTAAATAAGAATTAGATCTAGGCCCCAAAGGCAGGTACATACTGTTAAAGGTAGAAACTAATTAAAATGGGAGGTGGATTTACGAATGAAGATATCATTTGAAAGAAAAAAGAATAAAACAAAAAATAGCATCATACCATTGCCTACCATGCTGTAGATTATCGATCAATCTGAAAGTTTTCAAAGGTCCACGTATAAGATTCAGAGACAGGAAGTAACTCAGTTTTAGCTGTTAAGGGTCCCACCAGACCCTTATTGTAAATAGTTTCCACTATTTCTACAGGCAAGCAACAGGAATCAAGTGTCTTAACATGGCTACCGTCCTTTGAGGCGTGGCATTCCCACACACACACTCAACAGGTGTGACATTCCCCCAACACACTCAACAGGCATGTCATTTCCACACACACTCAAGGTGTGACATTCCCCAACACACTCAACAGGTGTGACATTCCCCCAACACACTCAACAGGCGTATCATTTCCACACACACTCAACAGGTGTGACATTCCCCCAACACACTCAACAGGCGTGTCATTTCCACACACACTCAACAGGTGTGACATTCCCCCAACACACTCAACAGGCGTGTCATTTCCACACACACTCAACAGGCTTGTCATTTCCACGCACACACTCAACAGTCTTGTCATTGCCACACACACACACTCAACAGGCGTGCCATTGCCACACAAACACACTCAACTGCAGGCACCAGGCTCACATGGGGATCATCATGGAGTGGCCTTCATCCCTCTCTTTCTTCAGAACTAGCCCATCAGTATGACCAAGGACTGCCGACTCAAACACACTAACCACCTCGTACTGGATCACTGAAGGACCCTTTACGTTGTTGACTCGTTTCAGTAAAACAAGACCACAGGGCAAGCCATGATTTTATAAAGACAAAGTTAAAGGCATAAAGTAACACCAAAGTTATAAAAGACTCAAAAGTTAGTTCCCCAAACACATAAATCCTACCTTTAATGTTTTGTAGGCGCTGCTCATGGTGGTCACCCGGTGATTGGAGTGATTACCGCCCAACTTACAGAGATGACAAACTGGCCTCCGACATAACTCACAGTACATGTTTATTCTCTCCGTTTCATGTTCTGGGCACATTAAAATCTATTGAGTGCAGAACAAATGTGTAATTAAGGGTCCTCAGAGTTTGCAGGATACTCCAAGTCCCAAAATACAAAGACGTGCTTTACAAAATCACTAAATAAAGCCATTTAAATGAATAAAAGTGTAAAAAAATTTGGTGTATTAGAATTAACTCTTTTTCAAATTGAGGGTTCAAATGATCAATTAAATATGCAGATGTTACTGCCACTGAACTTGGTGGTAAGGTGGTGATAGGTTTCATTCCTATCAGACTTACTCGCTGAATCCAGCCAGAAAGGCCCTCTGGCCATACAGACTGGCCCATCTGAATGACACGACCAATATTTTTGTAAGGTACCATAACAAATAACTGTTGGGACCCAGGGCCTCACCATCCTCATAAGAAATGCGCTACTAAGGGGGCGCTTGGCTGGCTCAGTTGGTAGAGCATGCAACTCGATCTGGGGCTTGTGAGCTTGAATTGCACATGGGGTATAGCGATTACTTAAAATCTTAAAAAAAAAAGAGAGAGCAATCTGCTAACTAAGGAGTCCTGGAACACTTCCTGATACAAGCTTCCAGATGTTTGCTTTTACATATTAAAGATGTATACGTTGACCGAATTTAGAACTGCATGTTTCTTTCTTTTTTTTTTTTTTTTTGGACTGTGTTTTTCTGATTTAAGTTTCTACCTTCTTATTTACTCTATAAACTATCACCATAGGTATGTCTGAAATTGTACATGAAGTAACTGGTTTCACATTTGCAAAAAAGAGGAGATTCCTTTAGACTAGTGTGTCAATGAAATCAAAAAGTTGTCTGTGGCTCCAACAGTTCCGATTTTCAGCAATCACACTGGTTTGTAATATCAAGACACAAAGAAATGTCCAATACGAAAAGTCCTAATCCCAATGTGCAGGACCAGGAGAAAAACAACTGGAAAAAAATTCAAAATTTCCAGCATGTCCAAGTTCCTACATTCTCAAAACCACTACATTTATTTCTTTGTTTTAATTTTAATTCCAGCATAGCTGACACACAATGTTACATTAGTTTTCAAAGCCATTACATTTTAACGAAATGTAAAATCTGGCTTTCTACAAGGAAGGATGGTAAGAGCTCAAAGTTAGACGCAAATAATCCATAAGGGACAAGTTCGCAGAATTTTACTAATATGGCATAACGCTGTAATTTAAGGAAAACAATGTTTTCCTCAATATAACCTAACTCCTACCTCTTCAGTTCTCTCTTACCAATCTTTTATTGTATTTCTAAGGAGAATAAGTCTGCAATTTATACTCCATGTGTTTTAAATTATAAAAACCTAAGTCTAATATAATTCATTTAATTATAGGTTCTTTCATAATGGAATAGTATTAATCAACTTAATTAATCTTCTAAAAGAGGCATTTAAAGCCCCAAGCTGAAGTCATAAATTTTTAAGAGTCTGTGACCTGGCGCATTTAAAATGAGATAAGGAACATAATAGGGGATTAAAAACTCTTTGATAAATCTATTGCCACACTGACCCAGTTTGAAGAAAGAGTCAAAGCTGGAAGCACAGACTGTTTTTTGTTTTCATCCACCAGTCCTGCCCTACTGAGAAAGATGTCAGAGGGGAGCCCAGCTGGCTCAGTTAGAAAAGCATGCGATGCGTGATCTCACGGTTAATGAGTTCGAACCCCACGGTGAGCATAGAGCTTACAAAAAATATATATATATGTATATACATAAGAAATAGCAGCTAGTTTCAAAGATAACTTTCGGGATTTTTTTTCCCAAGTAGGCTCCACACCCACCATGGAGCCCAACGTAGGGCTCAAACTCAAGACCCTGAGATCAAGACCTGAGCTGAGCTAAATGGTCAGACATTTAACCAACTGAGTCACCCAGGTGTCCCCCATTTTTCTACTACAAATTAAAGTGACAGCGAAGTTTTATGCTCAAGAATGTAAACAGATTTTCATACTCATGCAAGTTACTGAACTGGAAGGAATAAGAACTTTAATCCAAAGAATCTATTGGGTTTTTTTTCTTTTTAAATCTATCTGAATCAGAAAGCATTATGAATGAGGATATCCAAACATCATTCTGCTTTTCAGTCACAAAGCAGAGCAAACAATAGTGCATAAAGGTCTTCTGAGCATTATTAGAGAGATTACCCAGAATATTTAAGAAACGCAAATTCCACTTCAGATATTATATAAACGTTATACCACAAGCTTCAGAACCTTAGGCTGTACTTACTGTTATGTATCCCTAGCACAAGTTTGGCTAACTAAAAACGTCAGAAAAAAGTTTCCCAGTCAAATCTTTTAGACAACTACGGGTTTATCACATTAAAGCACAAAAGCGTTTGAACTTCACGATCGTTTCGATCTTAGAGAGTACCTCTGAGACAACTCAGCCTGTCCTGTTTGCAGAGGAATCACAACGAACGTTCGTGTGTCATGTTGCATGACACCGTGTATGCATTACACAGCGACCCAGAATAACGCCTTTAGGCTGTGTGGGGTGTGTATCCACATACGAATAACTCCAGATACCAAGGCCTTCATTTCTTGTACGGGTTTTTTTTTTTTTTTTTTTTAAATGTTCTCATTTTCTTCTAACAAACTAAACATAGGTTTCTATGTTCATGAACACCATCCAATTAATTAATTAATTTATTAAAAGTAAGCTCTACACACAATGTGGGGCTTGAACTCACAACCCTGAGATCGAGTCACACGCTCAACCGAACGGGCCAGCGCGGGGGGGGGGGGGGAGGACGGCCCTCTTATGTAGGCTTTTCAAGTTCTTTCCATTCTTGCTGTCAAGCTCCGCACACGTAATAATTCCTTTTGCAATATGACTATTCGAACTCAATCAAAACTTCCCTTACCTTGGGCCTAAAGTTAGTGGTTGGACCCACATACTCGTGCTGAGCTTTCACTGTACCCCAAGGGTGGTAAATTTTGAAGCACTCGTTGCAGTAGCTCGCACTACAGTCCATGCAACTCTTGGTGGACTCCTGGGGTGGTGGCTTACAGAGGTCACACATGATGGCTGTGGCCGCCCTCGCGGCCTGCCGGTACCTCTCGACGATAGTTTCCAAAGTGAAGTTGCGGAACAGACCATTGATTCCTCGTTCTCCCAGATCCACATCGTGCTCACAGCCGGGGCAAGGAAAAGTGGTTGTCCTAGGGGTCAGGGAACCGCGCTTCCAGCCTGTGTAATTGGAAGTCCTTGTTTAGTTATGTCAGTAGGAAAACGAACAGAATGAAGAAGAAAGGAGTGGTGTTTTGCAAAGAGACAGATCTACATAATATAGCTCCCCCTCCGTCCACCCCCCAAAATACTACTCAAAGCGGCTCCACGTCTGTATGCTGAAAAGGCTTAATGCTTGTTTTTCCTTGGTATACGAAAGACAAGCCCAATTTATTAAATAGGTCTAAAAAGGAAAGGAAAATCTATAGTAAACCCCACACAACAGCCTTATCAAACCAAACAGATCCATGGACAAAACACAGAATACAATACTACACAGGGTCAGGGTTTTTTTGAATTATATACTTAACATTTATTTTCATTTCTATATATCATATCCACAGTAATTTGTTTCCATTTAAATGAACACAGCCTTGGCTGATGGATAGGAAATGAGTTCATATGTAAATGACAGGAGTCCCTAACGGGTGCCCCATGGATAGGCTCCAGAAAGATCCAAATAGTTCTGTACACTATTTGAAACTGTAGGCAAATTTTGCATCTATATACCGATGCTTATTTTCTGGTTCAACAATCCATAGCTTTGATCAGATTCTCAAAGGAATATGTGATCACAAAACGGTTAAGAACCACTGCAAAAGAGAGTTTCCCACGGTAGTATTGTTTTATCTGGGTAGGCCAACCAAATCATTAGTTAACTGAGTGCAATCTATCAAAGAGTGAAAAGCTCATCCATAGACCTAGAATCTAGTGACTTTATGAGGGACCAACCATTTAGTATCTTCTTATGACCTGAAAAAAAGAATCATTAAAATTACTTAATTCAGTAAGCCAAGTTAACCCAAAAAGTATTACAATTTTCTAATATATACCTAATACAGTGAATGATTATAAATAGCACACTTTTGTTCAATAGTATCCTGATTTTAACAAGAGACCAAGGCGCGACCATCCTTACCCACAGGTTCACGAGAATCTGGGGTTGTCCCTTTAGCCTAAGTGCATGCATATCATATTCCCTGCTCTCATTTAGAAATTGAGAGGACACAGTCTTGGTTGCCCACAAAGTAACTACCTAATTATAAACACAAACTTCTTAACCTAAAGCCTTCCTTTATTCTGCCATGGATCCAGTACCAAAAACGAATGGCTAAACTTGGTATACCACATTTAGAAAAGGTCTTTCAACAGCTATGTTAGTATCGCCTTGGCACATTACCATCATCACTGAAAACACTGTCTTCAAGTAGGTCTGGCCATGGTATCACTAAAGGTAAAATTTCGCTATCAGCCCACAATAGTATTCGTTTGAAGTGATTCTACAGCATGCCAAGTGGTACTGAGTCCCCAAAACTACTTAATGTGAAAACATGCAGTATTTTTAAGATCTTCATTTACCTTTACATTTCTAAACCTATAAAAAAAAAAGCATGACCAAAAACGCTTGCCCCATAAAAATTAGAAAACGCTACATAAAATATATTCTTATAATAATTCTTAAAACATGCAACACAAGTCCAAGACAGTTCACAACACAGCAGGCATATAACGAAATAAGCAGCAAAGCCACTTTTAAGGCACATGCCAATGAAAATTTCATTCAGTGAAAAGACAAGCCAAAGAATTCTGTTAAGTGATAAGAGTGCAGTGGTCAAGTTGAAACAAATGGAAAGTCACATTTAACTGCATGCCTCCCCACATGACCCAGGTGATAGAAATCAAAATGGAGATTGTTAAAAAAAAAAATGGGTTATTACTGGTTTTATTCACTGAAAGTGGCGATCAGTTTAAGGAACAGGATCAAACCAAATTAAATCATGACAACAAAGTCATGTCATGCTTTAAACTATATACTGGTGACACCCAGATTGTGGCCTTCGTGTTCAGAAATTTCAAATGAGATGTTTTGTCCCTTTTCTGTAAACCTCTTTTATTTTTATAACAAAAATAAGGTGTAAAGCATCACACTAGCCTAATCAGACAAAATATTAAGTCAACATATCTCAGCTGTTTTCCTAAACAGATCTTTAAAAAAGTCTCCCATTTTTCCGTGAATTCCAAAGCATTTATGTTTTATTTCATCTGCCTTGGATTTCCACCATTGTTTTCAAAAACAAACGGTAGAATATATGCTCTGGGCAATAAGGAAACAGAACAGATCTAAGGATATCCTGGGAAGTAAGTCTAGTGAAAAAAAAAAAAAAAATCAAGAAAGTGGAACTAAGAATGAAATGTAAGAGAGTTAACTTTTTAATCGCTATAGCTTTGCTGTTTACTAGAGTAACCATTAGTCGAACGTCACTATCTAAATTCAATTTAAAGATTCAGTTCCTTGGTTGCACCAGCCACATTGCAAATTCTCAAGAGCCACATGTGACCGGTGACTCCCATACTCAATAGTGCAGGGTCAAACAAACATGCCTGTGATCACAGAATGTTCCACTGCGTAAGACTCCTCAACAGCATGACATAATGAAAAGGAAAGTTATGATGACTCTGAAAGGTAAAGAAGCAATGCAGGCCAAGCAATGCAATTGTATATGTCAAACTGCATTTATGGGGCCAATAATATATGCGGATTATTTGAATCCTGTCACCTTGCGGAATCAACTCTTTTCCCCCGTATCCCTTGACCTCAAAGACAGATTAAACAAGTATAAATCATGAAACAATTTTAAAATGAGGACTCCAGAAAAAAATCTTCCAATTGGTTTGTAGCAAATTTCCCCCCAGAATGAGCTTTCTGGCGTTAAGTTTTGTCATTTAAATATCAAAGAGAAAAATCAAGTTATTTCAAAACCGAGTCAATTCAGAACAGGTTCAAAACCTCTGCGAGCTCCATCCTCTCCCATATTCTGACTACCAGCTACTTCCCCTGTTACCTCCCAGGCAGGGAGTGGGTATCTCCCTCTATGCTGGACATTCGGGGTCGGGTTTCTAGGTGCTTGGTGATGGGCTGATGCCTCTTTTAGCACATTCTGATCATCTCATGCTTATGAGTTACAATTATCTTTTGAGTACTATGAGCATTTTCAACCTGCAAAAGCCTTTTTCTCAACTACTGTCTGAATAAAAAAATTTGGAACAAGCAATGAACTTTTTTAAAGCAAACTGCTCCTACCTTTCCTCCTATTTACTAAATCTCAACACTGAAAATTCTCAGGGACTCACTAAAGCCTGTAAGAGAAAGGATGACATGTGGCTTTTAGAACTATAAAGATCTGTAAATTGAGGCACGCAGAGAGGAAGGTAAGGAAGACAGAAAAGGGATAACATTTCAGGTGTTTATTTTCTCCAATAAAATATAAGGTATCACCAGCATTCCACAAAAAAGTAGCCAATGTTACTTTAAAGGTCAACTGGAGTTAAAAAAAAAAATTCCTTTTAATAAGATAGGGTTGGCCCATCGTTCGCCCAGCCCAGAGTCAAATACTTTGGAAAGCCTAAAAAAGCAGTGTGTGTACATTATTTACCCACAAATGGGTGAGACCTCAGTGTTAAAACTGAAAACACTTTAGACCATTAACTGAGGAAAGACACCGTATGCACAAAACAAGCAAAGATTATATTATTAAGTACAAAAAAATTGCCAATGCTGTTCAGCAAATTTTTTTTCAGCCAATTTTTAAATGCAGAAAAAGTACTGGCTCATTCAACCTCCCCAAGGTAGCAAGATGGCCGTGAATGAGCTTTGTTCCACGACGTAAACGCAGAGGATTTTTAAGGTTATTTAAAAGAAAAAAAGCGCACAACATGGGTATGTCATTTTCTTCAAAAACATCTTGTCACGCAGATGGGCAAAAAGGAAGCATGCGGGATCGGAGCTCCCTTTAAAAACCCCAGATGCCTCGCGTGGAAATTTAGTCCTGTTGACCTTTAAGTCATTCGGCCCAATTTGTCCCCTTTCGAGAAAATTCGCAACACTTGACCACTGATGTTTCAAAACTTTACGATATACAAGGTCATTAAATTTTAGAACTCTCACACTACACTGCCTGAGGCCGCACAAGCAAGAAAGCGTTTTCTACCTCTCCACCCCAAAGATCTCCGCTGTGCCGCTGTGAACAATGAACAGAAAGCTGGATTTAGAATTTAATTTCAAAGAGCAGATTCACAACTTGTTGACAAAAGATAAAGCAGCAACTGTGTCCCGTACACAACACAATTCTTGAGTTAACAGTAAGAAAATGTGCTTTTTCCCCTGGCACACATGGTATTCATGGAACCAGCCTCTAAAAGAGCGTTCATCAAGCTAACCTTGGAGTTCAGAATTACTCCTTGTTGGGACAGCCCTCAAAAGGCCCAAACCCGATCTTGTAGGTTCGCATTTGTAAACAATCATAGTTCTTGTAACTGCTGAAGACAGAGCAATAGCAAAGCATCTTTTGTTGGGTTTTTTTTTTTTTTTACTGATGTGTATCAACACTGTACATAAACATTGCTAAAATGGACTGTATCTTCCCGACAAAAAGAAATACAAAATGTGGGGAAAGCTTGCACATATGTGACCCAAAATGTACAGTAATGTGGCTATTTTTACCTAATTGAATGTGTTACAGTATCGAGAACACAAACCCTACCCGCCTTTCGAGGCACCCTTTTATTGTAAAAATCTGTCAAATCTCCAAGGCAATGATATCCAAATGGGGCCAAGTGAGCCAACAGCGTCGGCCACATCTGCCATTTTCAATTTTCCAGGAGCCAGATTGATGAAAAATAAACAAGTGAAATTAATTTTAATAATACCTGTTATTTATTTAACCCAATATATCCAAAATACCATCCCCTCAAAAATGTGAGAGAGATAAAAACTACTAGAGGTGTTTCATATTTTTTTCATTCTGAGTGTTCGAAATTCGGAGTTGTATTTTATGCTTCCAGCACATTTCAGCTCAGACTAGCACATCTGAAGTGCTCAACAGCCACACGGGGCTAGGGGCTACTGTTCTGGGCAGTCCTGGTCTAATTAAACTAATTTTTAGAATTCTACTCCTCCCACACCAGTTGCTCAGAATAGGATTATCCTTCCCAAGTATGTCTAAATGAGGAAAAATAGAAAAGGAAACCTGCCAGGGGAAAAAAAAGGGGGGGTGGGGGGGGAAACGTTACTTCCCTATGAATTTCTCTTTGAATCTCGCCAAAGAAAAATTAGAGGCAAATGCCTCATAAATGGAGGGTGGCATTATATTTGTAATATAATCACCTCTACTAAGTTAAAACTCCCATCGTGAGGAGGAGGGCAATCCTAAAATCCACATTCATTTGATAAAAGCCTCCAGGAATGATTACTACACTTGGGGCCTTCCCACTCTGAGGGCTTTACTTGTATTTGTTAACTTGCTCTGTATGCTCTTAATGAATGACTGGGTTCTAACTATGAAGCTCTGTACAGTGCAGTCTATATGCTTCTTAAAAAGGAGGGACGGATCTATCTTGTTCACCTCTCTTCAAGCATTTAGCCATGTCCGACAACCAGCAGGTAAATGAAATATTTGTTGACTGAATGAATGCAAATGAATGCAAGGTATTGAACTTCAGTGTTGGAGAAGATAAAGCAGTTGACATACAACTGACTCGACCTACCACCCAAGGCAGAAATCCCCTCTACAATGTCTGCAAATGGTGGTCCCTCATCCATTGCTTAAAACAAAGACTTCAAATACTGATGGCCCAAATGCTGGATGGGTCATAGTCAAAGATGTGTTTTGGCTACCCTATCCTATGCTGAGCTGGCATGGAGTTTTTTAAATGATTTGAATTAACTGCCAATGTTTAAAAGACAAAAGGTTTTTGTTGGGGGGGCAGTAAATCTGACAATCTGGCACCCCCAAAACCCATATGATAATGCACACGTGCCAAGTGCCCAGGGCTGTGGCCTCCTCAGACAAGGCATCCAGTCTAGTCTACAGAACCGTGCACTGCTGTCTCTTAACAGGCGAGGCCTGGAGTCAGCCAGCCGCTGATACCTAGGCTGCTGGTTTCCTTACGGCAGCTGAGGTGATGGGAAAATGAACTCTTTACTATCTCTATATCAAAGAAGTAAAAGCAAAGAGGTTCCTGTATTTATTATGCCTGGGACCTGCTTCCCTAATGTATCTGGTCCCTGCAGCATCTCAATGTGACCCCACGTTTGAACACTTCCACAGACAGGGAGATGACAGTCTCATCTTTGGAAAGCCTGTCCTGTCAGTTTTCTTTCCCGCTGAGCCTGAAATCTGCATTCCTAGTTCACTCACTGATCTGGAGCCTCTGCTGTGAAGATTCCCAGTTTACCTTCTCTTTCACAAGACAGGCCATCATATTCTGCAGTCTCTCCCTCTCCAAGTTAAATACTCTTTTTTATTTCCCCTAACTGCCCTTTCCACGTTTTCTAACTCCCCGCCCTCTCAGGACATGATCCAACTTGACAGGGTTCTTCCTAAAGGACAGGGAGGAGGGAGGAACTTCTCAGTAATTCTTTTTCTGATCTAGAAAGTGTAAAGTATGGTGCAATGGATCGCTTGTTCTGCGGGGGGGAAAAGGCCACGATTATTGAATAAAAGCCATCATGGCATGCTTTGTAGAAATCTTTTAGCAGAGGTTTGTCATTCAACAACCACTCCATAAATATTTATTAAACATCCACCAAGTACTATCTAGGTGAGCTCCTAAATTATATATTTTTAATTATATATCATTTATATTTCTTAAGAATATTCATCTGTATTTCACTCAAACTCCATATGAATCACATACCAACCAAATGTTAAGATTAGAAGCCCACATAAGATACAGGATTTCATATAATATGTATAGAAGCACAATCTAATTATAGAAATACTAGTACGTAACAAATTCCTTTGAATGGTCTGTGCTAAATATTAATACACAAAAAGTGAATTTCCTTGGTCAATCAGGGGGTCTGTCCCTAACTAGCCAATGAGGATGGATCTACCAACAGAATCTGTTTTCTCTGGTAGGTAATTTCAAGCTATTGAGATCTGTCCCCTCACCCTATCTGCCCCCCCCCGCCCCCGCCCCCCGGTGCCAGCTAGTTCCTAGCAGGGAGGGAAACATACAAGTGATGAGCTCACAGTAAGCATGACCCTCTCTGACCTCATACTACTCCCTGCAACCCCAATCACTTAATGCTCCTTTTAAAATATAGTCTTACAATTTTTTATATGTGCAAAATAGCTTCCAAGTAATTCGTGATTACCATTTAAAGAAAAATACGTGTTTTTAAAATAGCGTAATACTGCTCTTAGATCAAAGCCACTCTTACCCACTGTCTGATGGAGCACAAAGATGAGATTCCATATCACAGTGCGGACCAAAAAAGACAGCGTTCGCTAAATGCAAATGAGGGGAAGGAGATTCTCTTCGGCTAAGTTTTTTAAGATTAAAAAATAATTCCTATGCTCCAAGGGGGAGAAATAAACAGAGTGGCCTAAAGGACCAAACGTGAAACCTTCAAGACCAAATTGGGCAGAACTGAAGGCCTGAAGTCTGGTGCTCACAGCCACTCACGTCCTCTCCTCCAAACAAAGCGTGTGCCTAACGTGATATTGAGATATTTCTACCCAAACCTCTGCCTCCCCTTGGTCCTCACTGCTGATGTTGGGCCTGAAATCCCCAGTGGCCCTGTTCCCTGGGATTTCAAATTGATTTTGTTCTACCTTACTCCTGCAGTGGATGTCCGGGAGAAACTAACACCATCCAGCGGGAGCCAATGGCCGTATAATAAAGATACAGCACATGTGCCTGTAACATCTGGATCGACCTCTATCCTTACTACAGAATTCTACCCCTAGTTGGCTGGTATTCAAAATCCTGATTTCAAAAAAAGATTTTAAAATGGCTGAAGAAGATAAAATCCTCAGGAAGGACAAAATGACAGTAAATAATTCATCTAAAAAACCTTCGAGGAAGAGTCATTATGGAGTCTTGTCCCTTAATTTGGCGTATTTATTTACATACTACCGTAGACAGAGGATTCCCTAGTTAAGTACTTCCGTGGTCCATCACTTCATCCCTCATATAAAGGACCCCACAGGGTCAGAACACCCCCTAAGACAAAGACGGTTATTAAGGGGTCTGACACAAAGCTGGTGTTCAATATCCAACTTTAAGTGTGTAACAGTTCATTCTGACATTTGAAAAGAGGGAAGGGTGCCTTTACAACTAGTTTTAATTTATTCACCCAGAAAGACCAACCCGCAAAAGGGCACAAATATTTCCCCTCCACAGATTATCGCTGAAACTCCCAGGCCCCGAGCTTCGGTCACATACCTGGTCTGCTAATTCTGTCAATTTTGTCCATGCTAGGGGACGGGAGCCGAAGTCGAGGACTGCTCTGATTGGAGTTGTCCGATCCCACGTCATTGAATGAGTCATCATGGGTCAGTAAGAGCTCTTTTACACACTTATGACAGATACTGTGTTGACAAGGGAGAATCAGCGGGTGGGTGAACAGCTCCTTGCATGCTGGGCAAATGAGCTCTCTTTCGATATTCTTAATCGTAACCTTGAGGAAAAGAAATCAGAATCAAAAGCTGTTAGTGGGTAAATATATTTTTTTAACTTTATTTTATTATGTTATGTTAATCACCATACATTACATCATTAGTTTTTGATGTAGTGTTCCATGATTCATCATTTGCGTGTAACACCTGGTGCTCCATTCAATACGTGCCCTCCTTAATACCCATCACCGGGCTAACCCATCCCCCACCCCCTCCCTCTAGAACACTCAGTGTGTTTCTCAGAGTCCATAGTCTCTCATGGTTAGTGGGTAAATATATTAATGTGCTTATACCTCTTGGATGAGTACGTGTGTAAATTTACCATGCCAAAAGGAATTAAGAAACAGTGTATAATCTGAAATTCCTTTCTGGCAATGAAATTCCCGTACCATCGCCCCCCACTCCAACACCCACAGCCTAGAACTGAACGGACACAAGACATGGAAAACACTGAAGTCGGAGAAAAATCAGCACAAGATATGAGGGGACCGTAATATTCCATCAATTATGAAATTATTCAAATCATCATGAATTCACTGATTTAGGACGTCTGAGAAATCCTAAAAGTAGATGACTTCAATAAAAGACATCACACTAAGAATGAGACCATGTTCCTCCTGAGCACACTAACTCTTACAGCCAGAAAAGGGCTGGCAAAAACTGGGTTAGCCAGCATGTTCGTGGAAGGCTCCTTGAAATCTATTTACAAGCTGAATCATCAGCAATTTTCTACATTAAAATGTGACCAATTTTCATATGCTGCAACTGTAACGTAGCTAAAATGCTTGAGGTTCTCTTGCTGCCTAGCAAAGTGGTTATCTTAAAAGCACTTGATGAATATTGAAAGGGTGGAGAGGACTAGAAAGCACCATTGTAAACGCTCTCAGTACTACAGGCTTGCATTATTTTTCATGAGAAACATTCAGTTTCTTATCACAACCAAAAAGGTTTGATGACCTCATACTCATTTTCCCATCCTTTCCATATGTAGTTTTTCCCCCCAAACTGCAGGTGCTATGAATCTATATTCAGCCTTCTTGTAGCTTTACGGTCCTCTTAACCTTGTACAATCATTTCAATTACTGGAGCTCCACAGAAAATTAGAACTGAATTAATTCACCTGTTTCAATTAAATAAAAATGTATGCTCTTCTATTCCCCCTACAGGGATGCTAAGTGCTTTAATAACCCCCGACAAAAGCACTACATCCAACTGGCTTTATCACTGTCCATGGTCTTTGATGTGTTTCTTGCTGCATCATTCAATAAATATTTCATAGAAGCCCACATCCTCTCAGGATTTTATTAAATTTGGAAGATCGCCACACTTCACAATTCAGGGCAAAGAAAATAGAATATTCACATCCCATCTCATTTCACAAAGAATTTGACACCTAATTCAAAGGAAAATACTGTTCCGAATGTCCAAAATAGATCCAAAGAAAAATATTGTTCTGAAGGTCCAAGATAGATTCCCATTTGATGGAAGGTTTGCTTCCCAGCGGAAGATCTCAAATTATTTCCATCTTTCTGGTACATAAAAAGGAGGACATAAGCTTTTTAAGCACGGCAGATATAAAGGAATTCTTACCCGAAAGAAAAATGAGTTTTCCTTTTAGAGCCACTGAGGGAAACAACCTGAATTAAGAGAAAGGTTGAAGTGGCGGCTCCCACAATTAAGCTGTCCCAAATCAATGGGGTTCGACGGGAAACTAACAAGTCGGAAAGAACTGCAGATCAGACCCTTTCAAACAAAAACACTTGTACCCCGACAGCTGCCAGGGCCAGCCCGCCTCCAGCGCGCGAGCTGGCGAAGCCGGGGAGGAGCCTCGCCCGGGCTGGGCCGCGCCCGCGGGGGTCCGAGAGGAGCCCGAGCGCCGGCCCCACAGCGCTCCGGCACAAAGGGACGGCCGGACACGCGCGGGGCACGCGCGCCCCGAGCCGCGACGGGCACCCGACTCCCCGAGGCGAATGAATTCTACAGCCCGGACCCCATGAAAGAGCCCCGCCCGGACTCCCCAAGGTGCTCAGGTGGGCGATCGCCGCACTCGATCGGCGCCCTCTCGCGGGCCCAGGTGACCCGGGGTCCAACCCTCCGAGGGGCAGAAAGGGGGCGCCCCGGATTGCGGAACCCGGGGCGCGGAAGGCGAAGAGGAAGCGGGGCCACCACACGTCCGCCCTCGCTTCTCGGGAGGAGAGGCTCCCTCCGGCTCAGGGAGGAGGAGAGAGAGAGAGAGCCGGGGGCGGGGGGGGGAGCCGCCATGGAAACGTGAGGCAGAGGCCCCTGTCGCCCACTCACCAGCGAGTCGGAACCATCCCCTTCCATGGTAGCCTTCTGCCAGGTGTCATCAACGGCAGGGTCCAAACAGGCAGACGGACGGCCAGGGCAGGGTCTAGTGGGCGGGTCCCTGCGGCGGCCGTGGGAGCCTGGGTTCGGAGCCGGAAGGCGAGCTGGTCAGCGGGACCCGGCCAGCGGACCGACGCGACGAGGAGCGGAGAGCCGAGCTGCGCTCCCTGCGACGGCCCCGGAATCCTGCCCCGCGGCCAGCTGCGGCGGCGGCTCCTGCGGACTGCGGCTGGGCGGGCGGCCGCGCGGAGACCCGGGCGCAGACGCCGTGGAGGGGCGGGGCCGGGGCGGGGCGGGGCGGCGCCGTCGCCCGGGCAACAGCGCCCACCGCACAAAGGGGGCGGGGCGGCAGCCGGCGGCCGGGCGGGGCGGCGGCGCGCGCCGGGGTCCGGGCTCTCGCCGCCGCCGCCGCCGCCTGGCTCCCGGCCGCTCGCCCCCTCCCGGGCGGCCGCCGCCGTCGCCGCCCGCCGCGGTGGGAAGCCTCGTTGGGGCGGAAGCGAGGGGGCAGGGGAGGTGGAGGGCGGTGCCGGGGCGGTGCCGGGGTGGAGCGGTGGGCGGGGCTGCGGCTGACTGCAGCTCTGGCGGCCGGCCCGGCGCGGCCCCTCTGCCCTTCAGTTTGCTTTCCCTGCGCTTTGGTGAAGCGCGGTGCGAGGCCTCGTCACCTCCAGGCCCCATTTCCTGACTCGAGACGGCCGGCGGGGGCGGGGGCGGGCCCGGGCCGCCTTCCCGGAGCCGTCGCACCGAGCGCTGCAGAGCCGCGCGCTCAGGGGAGGCGATGACCGCCGCGAGACGCCGCTCTCCCCACCCCTTCCCGGGCCGGGGGGTTCCCCTAGTGGGTCCCGATCTCCGCCCGGCTCTTCCTCCTTCTCTTCCAGCCCAGTTCGTCGGGTGAACTTCACATCCCCGACTGGTCGCCAACCACTCGTATTCGACTTCTGCTTCGACACCCCAGGGCGCGGCGCCGTCACACACGACACGTTCTCGCCAAATGGCGCGGGCTTGGGGTCCCGAGCCGGCGACGCGGGAGCGCCGCCCCCTCCCCAGCCCGGACAGCCGCCCTGCGGTGCCCCCTTGGGGACGGAGGGCGCGGGGCAAACGGGCGCCGCGGGTCCTGGGCTGCTCCCGCGACACCCGCGCACCCACGCGGCGCTTGGCCGGCTCAGGGACCGGCTGCGGCAGATCCCCCTGCCACGGCTCCCAAACGCCTTTCTCGTGTCTCGCTTCACCGCGAACCGAAAACAACCTGGGATGGTTGGAAGCCCTATTAGGGGATCAGGCCACTGCCTTCCGGGCTGGCTGACTCCATCCTTCCGTAGAGACAGAGAAAACGGGAGCTCTAAACAGCTGCGTGAAGGGACCCCAGCTGCAGCAGAGGAATCCCGTTCAGGTTGTGCAATTATGCGCACTTTTATTTTCCATCTGGGGGGACGTCTGTCGCTGTGAAAAGTTCCCACCGTCTTCCTGCAGCAGGGTCAGCAGTGGTAGCCTCTTCTCCAAGCCGGCGGTTAAATAATGGTGTAGCGGTGTGGACTTCAGAGCAGCAAGGGAGTAGCAATCGTCTTTAATGGCAAGCCCTCAGTTTACAGATGAGGTGGAGAGAGGGTGAGCGCGTGAGCGCCTTGCCGAGTAGTGACTGGACTATTCTGACCCGGATTAATGCCGGCTCTGCGGCCCCACGTGCTGGAGCTGAGGCTGCTTCCTTCCACAGGTTCTGAAACATCCTAATCTGGAGGGAAATGAGGAAGATAACAAATGCCTGCATAATTTGGTTACCTGTATCGCGTAGGGCACCATGTTCCCATAGAGTTTTTTTAAAAGACTCAGCCATGAAAAAGCATTATATATCAGTGTTTGTTTTTAATACTGGCCTGTGGGTGAAATTATCCCCCTCTGGCTGTAATCTCACATCAGCCCACCTGAATAGCGCTTTGGTCCAAAACTAACTAGTTAACTGAGTAAGAGAGATTAGAAGGTTTCATTAACATGAGCTAAAGATTAAACTCGTACAGACAATATTTGGCTGAAAATAAATTTGAAAGCCCTCCTTCCATTATGCAAATCAGACTTCAATGAGATAGCATTTTCCACCTGATTCTCAAGGTTCAAAAATTATCTTAACTCACTTGGCCAGAATGTGGGGAACTAGGCCCATTCAAGCTTTTTTGTGACACTGTAGCTTGGTACAGCTTATTGGAAGGGAATTTTTGTAAATCCTATCAATTTTAAATGCATATACCTTTGACCAAGCAATTCCACTTCTAAGAATTTTCCTACTTCAAGACTTGCATGGGGGCGCCTGGGTGGCTCAGTCGTTGAGCTGCTGCCTTTGGCTCGGGTCGTGGTCCCGGGGTCCTGGGATCGAGCCCTGCATCAAGCCCCGCTTCAGGCTCCCTGCTCAGTGGGAAGCCTGCTTCTCCCTCTCCCACTCCCCCTGCTTGTGTTCCTTCTCCCGCTGTCTCTCTGTCAAATAAATAAATAAAATCTTTTAAAAAAAAAGACTTGCATGTGTGCACAAAAACGTATACAAAGATCTTGTTGGGACCTTATTTATAGAAACTATCATCCATGATGTACAACAATAGCATGGACTACTGTGGAGCAGTTAAAATGAATGTACTAAAAAAAAAAAGTGAATGTACTGATGAGCAGGATTTCTAAAACATCTTGTTAAAGAAGTAAAAAGCCATTGGATTCTTTATGTTGCCACTTTGGCCAAAAAAAATGAGACAAGCGTAAAAGCTTATATAGGCAAATAAGTAAATAAAATAAGTCTCTGACATAAAAGCACAAAAAATAGCAACAAGATTGTAGAGAAGGGGATGGAATCAGGTGTGGAAGACACTTTTCACTCACATTGTATTGCACTGTTTGCACTTGATATGTGCATGTTTTACTTCTGGAAACTTTTTAATGCAATTTACATAATTAATCCATAAACGTTTTAATCCATATTCATTTAAACTATTAACCCATGAAGTTTTAAGAACAAAAGGGGGGAGGGCTGTATTGGTAGGAAGATTTAAAAAAAAAAAAAAGGTTTAGGTTTGTTTGTTTTTTTAATCTTCCTCTCTGCTTCCCCTGTACCTCTGATCAGCCTTCAAATTCTCCTGTTCCTTCTCAGATCCTATCCTTTCTCATCCTTACAGCTAATTGCCCTGCCCACCCTGAGCCTCCTTGGCTCCCTGTACCTGGATTACAGTAACAGCCTATCAATTGGGTATTTACAGATGACTTTCCATATGGGTATCGCTGTCCCTATAGCTCCATTTGTGACAGGGGCAGAGTAAGCTAAGGTCCTAGACTACAAGGAGCTTAGTGTGGGACTATAACAGGGAGGGCTATATGTGCATGTGAATGGATGTATTTGCATGTTGGCGTGTTGGGGGGGCAAGGGACAGGAGAGGTGGTGAACTTGCAATAATACAAAATGAGTCTAGTGCAGTACGGAGGGCCTGGAATGCCACGCTTCTTTTCTGTAGACTTCAGGAAGCTTCTGAAGGCTTTTAAGTGGGAATGACGTGAGCAATCTGTATTGTTGGGTTTTTTTCAATCATTATTTTCCCAATTTACATTGCACGTACTATCCCTTGGTACCTACCCCTTCCTAGTTTGGAGTATCCTAGCACCTCTGCTTCCAAGACTTTCTTTTAAAATACAGGTCAAGAGGGCGCCTGGGTGGCTCAGTTGGTTAAAAGACTGCCTTCGGCTCAGGTCATGATCCCGGAGTCCCGGGATCAAGTCCCACATCGGGCTCCCGGCTCAGCGGGGAGCCTGCTTCTCCCTCTGACCCTCTCCCTCTCATGCTGTTTCTCTCTCTCTCTCTCTCTCTCAAATAAATAAATTAAAAAAAATAAAAAATAAAATACAGGTCAAGAGGCACCTAGGTGGCTCAGTCATTAAGCGTCTGCCTTCGGCTCAGGTCATGGTCCCAGGATCCTGGGATCGAGCCCCGCATAGGGCTCCCTGCTCCACGGGGAGCCTGCTTCTCCCTCTCCCTCTCCCCCTGCTTGTGTTCCCTCTCTCGCTGTGTCTCTCTGTCAAATAAAATCTTAAAAAAAAAAAAAATATGGGTCAAGGTCCAACCCAAAGAAGCCTTACTCCACACCTATCACCGCCCCCAGCAAGTCCACAGACCTTCAGCACTCTTGCCTACATTATCTCATGCAGTGTTGCTTAATTGCTCTTCCATCACAGAGGCATGAGCGGTCTTCTCTAATTTCGTCAAGTCCAAAAGGTCAGGGAAGAATGTTGTCAATTTCCCCCTACTTCAACTGCCAACAACCACCACACCCCCAACACACACATACACACACACACACACACACACACACACAAACACTCTCTCTCTCTCTCTCTCTCTCTCTCTCTCTACCCCCCATTCAGGTTTGGTAAAGGAGCAGCTCAGTAAGTGTTCATTACCTGACATTTAAAATGTAAACCTGTTACCCTTTAGGCTATCCACTACTCACTAAACTGACCTGGTCTCTTTCCATACTGACTCCTAATACCCAGCAAGAGATTAAGTTCCTGGCAGAGTCAGCTCCTCAGAACCATGGCGCATATTGCAGTCTGTGCTGAGCGACACTATGACTCTTAATCTGTTTGGTCTGAAATCAAACAGCCAGGGTACCATTCTGTTAGTATGTCCTCAACAAGAAGTCGCAATGGTTGGTTAAGCGACAGACTGCCTTCGGCTCAGGTCATGATCCTGGAGTCCCGGGATCGAGTCCCACATCGATCGGGCTCCCTGCTCAGCGGGGAGTCTGCTTCTCCCTCTGACGCTCCTCTCTCTCGTGCTCTCTATCTCTCATTCTCTCTCTCTCTCTCTCAAATAAATAAATAAATAATAAAATCTTTAAAAAAAAAGTCGCAACGCGGGGATGTGGCCACATACTCCTACACGTTGCCCCCTGCTGGGGACCCTAGGCATTGGACAACCTGGGGACAAAATGAAGAGAGCCCTTGGACTTAGGGGAAACAAGGTAGCCGGTGAGGAAATAAATCACGGCGTTTCCCAGTAGATTGGCACATGCGCTGTCTACACTGCTGGGCATCAGCAGGTTACAGGTGAAGGACAATGAATGGCAGTTATCAGTTATTGACCCAAGCCTCTGAGAGGCCAAGCTTACCTGTCATAAAGTGTTTCTATGGGAACAACCTCAGGGGAGAGGAGTCCAGCGAGGCCGGAAGTTCAGATGTCCATTGCCTGGCCAAATCCTACTCATCTTTCAAGCTGCAGATCTAGAGCCTCCTTGGTCTCGTTTTCATTGATCAGCTCCCCTGACTCTTAGAGTCTTTCCACTCAGTTGAACACGATTACATACTCTCATTTCGTACATGAATGTTTGATGTCTTGTAAGCCTTATCTTCCCAGCCATTGAAGCTTCTGTTTGTTTGTTTAAGAGAAAATCCAATAGACATTTACTTACTAAATAGTAGCACCAGACCAGTTATTTGAAATCTGATGAGACGAACGCAGTACTGCTCTGGTAGACATTTTTCCATTAACTGGCAATGTGTACCGGCTGCATCACTGGTGGGCAAAGGGGTCCCTTGTCCAACTTGAGGGGAACCACATTGGCAATATTTAGAAGTTATCAGCAGGTCCCCTTTGACTACATGTTATTCCTACACTTGGGATTGCTAGGTTTAGCAAAAACACAGGGCAGCCAGATAAGTTTGAATTTCAGACACATAATTTTTTTAGTATAAGTATGCCCCATACCTACACCCCAATGTTTATAGCAGCAATGTCTACCATAGCCAAACTATGGAAAGAGCCTAGATGTCCACTGACAGATGAATGGATAAAGAAGATGTGGTATATATATACAATGGAATATTACTCAGCCATCAAAAAAAAAATGAAATCTTGCCAATTGCAATGATGTGGATGGAACTAGAGGGTATTATGCTAAGTGAAATAAGTCAATCAGAGAAAGACATGTAGCATATGGTTTCACTGATATGTGGAATTTAAGAAACAAAACAGGAGCATGGGGAAGGGAGGGAAAAATAAAAAAAGACAAAATCAGAGAGGGAGAGAAACCAAGAGAGACAATTAACCATAGGAAACAAACTGAGGGTTGCTGGAGGGGAGGCAGGTGGGGTGATGGACATTAAGGAGGGCACTTGATGGGATGAGCCCTGGGTGTTATATGCAACTGATGAATCACTAAACTCTCCCTCTGAAACTCATAATACACTCTATGTTAATTAATTGAATTTAAATAAAATTAAATTTAAAAAGTATACCCCATATATTGCAAGGGACCTACTTATAGTAAAACAATTATGTGTTGTTTATCTGAAATTCAAATGTAATTCTACATCCTGTATTTTATCCGGCAACTCCCTATGTCCTCTTGTTAATAATCACAGTTTGGATAGAGGTGTCTCAACACCCAACACTTGTCACAGCAGCTAGATGTAATAGCTTTCACGTATTGAGGACCTACTATGTGCCAATAACAGTATGAGGAACTTTGCATAAAATATTCATTTAATCCTAGCAATAACCCTGTGAGTAGGTATGATTCCCTTCAAAGGGGCCATGTGACAACGACAAAGGCTCTTCACCTCCACCCAGAGATTAAAATACCCTCAAGGTCACATGCCTAGATGCCAAAGAGCCTTGAGATTCAAACTTGGGTCTCCCTCCAGCATCCCGATTGCCCTGCCTGCCCACAGGTGACAATACAACATGCCATTTAGTTGCATAAAAAATATGATTTAAGCATTATTTGCCCAAGTAGTTTAAGATACTCCTTTTTCAAATTATCTTTTGTACAATATAGTAAAAAAAATCAGAGGAAAATTATATTTATGAAACTAGCTAGCTTCAAATGATATTGCTAAAGTCTACGTCCTCTGTGTGCCTTTCCTAACCCCCAACATGCACGCATTTCACCCAGTCCCAAGATACAAAAAATATATATATTTTAAAGAATACTTTGCAGTGGACCCAACCTTAGTATTATCACCCAGTTTAGATTTCAGTTGTGTGAGCAACTACCCGTTGAGCCCTGTGAAACAGATCATTTGGTGGTATTTTTGTTTTGGTCCCAGGAGATGTTTAAGACTTTCCATTTAGTCTAGATTCGAGGATCTTCTCAATCTAATTCTTTCAGAGTACAAGTATCTTCTTGCTTTACGGGAAATTTTGTGTTTGTGAAAGTTCTTGAACTTTTTATGCCTCAGAGATGTTCGAAGTTAAAAGTAATAATTCACCAGATTTTAAGAATCAATGCCTGTTTCTCTACCAAAGTTAAATGTAAGCTTTCCAAAGCCTCTTTTATTTCGCTCAAACTATTGCACTCCTTGGAGGTATCTGAACAGTAACTACTGAACTATGGGAAACAAGTACTTTCTGGCTATTTATACATAAATATAAGTATGTTAAATTGTCTAAATATAAAGAGGTATACTAAATTTAAATTCTTCTATGTTCCTCGTCATCAAATCTTCATTAGATTCCAGAGGAGGGTGTGATGGTGTGAAGGGAAAAGGTGACTGGAGGGCACCTGGGTGGCTCAGTTGGTTAAGGGACTGCCTTCGGCTCAGGTCGTGATCCTGGAGTCCTGGGATCGAGTCCCACATCGGGCTCCCTGCTCAGCAGGGAGTCTATTTCTCCCTCCGACCCTCTTCCCTCTCGTGCTCTCTGTCTCTCATTCTCTCTCAAATAAATAAATAAAATCTTAAAAAAAAAAAAAAGGTGACTGGAGATGAAAACAAAATTAATAAGCCAAATCCTTCTAGAGCCTCAAAGTTTGAAAACACTGCTTTGAGCAATCCTAGATATTGACCACAGATTTGGAAAGGTCTCTTTTAGTGCAAAGAAGTGAGCTACAAAAGAAACAAGAAACCAAAAATATCTTCGAGAAATGGCACAACTTTCCCTAATAGTGAAATATAAGGAAATCCATTTACGTTGAATTTTAAACCTCTTGAGAATTACCATAGGCATTAACTATACTTACAGGGTATTGTGTGATGAGCAGAAAGACCACAATGGTAGAGGTCCCCCATGGACTTTAAATATTAAAGTCATCATCACAACAGAGTAAAATAAGCTGATCAAGTAGGTTATCAAGTTCACCATGTGGGTTTTAGGTTACACTAAGATGAAAGGCTCACTCCCGGCATTCAGAGAACACACAATAAGCTAATTTAATTTGAAATAGACACACGAGAAGCTGCTGCACTGGGGAAGGCAGTTTTTGGAGGTGGGAGTAAAATTCCATTTTTTACTCTGTAAAACTTTCTGTAAAGTCTGGCTGTTTCCACACCAAGCACGTGTTAATGTCAAATTTTAAAGCTATCAGAGAAAAGTGAAAGAAACCAGGGTGATGTCCATCAACCCGTTGGTCTCGACCTCTAAGGAAAGAAAGGAAGGGAAGGGCAGAGGAGGAGAGAAGAGAGGACTGGAGGGGAGGGGGCAGGAAGATTATGGGCTTCTGCTCTCCTAATTTAACTCAGGGGGCTTGGCGTCCTTAGAGCTGTTTCGTATCATCCTTTACATTGTACAAACCTGAACTACAAAGTGGAACCTAACTTCTCAAAGGAAAATAAAGCGAGTCAGCCTCCAAGCTCTGCTACTCCCTGGCTAGTACCCAGAGAGGTATTCAGCTGTTCAACTCCTGTACAACCACAGGCACAGGGAGGTGTTTAAAAAGGGGTGGAGGCGGAGGTATGAGGAGAGTGGGCAGGGAGTAAGCTTGAGCGGAAATGGCTAGGAGGCTACTCCTCATCCCCCACCCCCACCCCATCAAAAAAGGAGGAACCAAGTTCCTACAGTGAGAGCCTGCTTTCCAACCTCAGAGATTTCAGAGGGACACCTGCCTCTCTAAGGTTGGAAGTCAGCTGAGAAAGCTCATGTCTTTGCTGCAAGTAGGTTGCTGAATCCTAGCGAAGAGGGTCTACCCAGCGAGTCAGCGACTGAGTGCCTGTTGAGTGAGGCAGAGAAATTCAGCGGATGATGCCAGGTCATTCTGGTTTTGTGGTTTCATTACAGTAAGCATATTGTGAACACATTGGTAATTCTGAGAGGTTTGCTTTTGGTTTTGTGTACCTGATTTTGTCGTAAGTTTTAAGGGTGCCCTACTTGCCCACTTAGTGTTTGTTGATCGGAAGTTCATCTGTCTGCTTACTAATCAGTCCCCTGAGGTGAACATGCAGATTCCTGGGTCCCACCCCAGAACTATTCTCGCTGAATTTCAACTTTTGCCTGTACTGAAGGAAACTCTTAGCCAACTAGTTCAATTCTGACTTACTTTGCAGACTGAGTGCCACGTGCCTGAACTCACCTCTCAGTCACCCCATTCCTGGCTCCATCGAGAGAGGTCCATTTATTTTGTAATCAACAAAAGGCATCCTCTTTCCTCCCCACCCCCATCCCACCCCCCAGAGTTCCTGGACAGCCAGGGTCCTGCTGTGCGCTTTAGAAGGCCAGGTTCTGACCCCCTGGCTGCAAGCCCCTTCCTCTGAGCCACCGCTTCCTTTTGGCCGCCTCCTTTCCTCGGGGTCGGTCCCCCGGAGGGTGGAGCGGGCTGTGGCACGCACCCCGGGCCCCGGGGGTGGCCAACCGGAAGCTGCGTGGGGCGACGAGGAGCTTGGGTGTGGTGGTCCGGGTGTCCCCACGCCTGTGCGATCGGCCCCTCCGGGTGCAGGCTGGAGCCCAGGGTCGGAAGAAAAGTGGAAAACGGGTCCTCCAAGTGTCCTTCTGGTCCCGGGGTGCAAATGGTAAGGGTGGCTCGAAGCACAGCCCCGATCTTCGAAATGCGAATAAGCATTCTATTTCTGCTGAGCGTACCCCGTGTTTGCTGAGCAGGAGGCTTAATTTCGGGAGGCGCACTGCTCGCCGGGGACACTTGAACCCGGGAGTGCATTAACCGGCTCCCCAGCCCCGGGAGCGCGGGACTGCCCGCCCCTGAAGCTAAAACCTAGCGGAGTTGGGGTTGGTGAGGTGTGAGCCTAACGTTTCAGATGCTCACACCAGGGCTGCAGAATCATCCTTCTGATGACCGCACGCACGAAGTCCTTTTGTCCCGCGCCAGCACTCTCTCGAAACTCCAGGTGCACCAGGCAAACGCAGACGCCGTTTCTCGCTTTCCCGCCCGCTGCGCACCCGGGCTGAGCGCGCCCGGGGCGGCCTTTGCATTTCCCGACACCTCCAGCCGGCAGACCCCTTAGGAGTCTCCCTGGGCAGTCTCTCGGACGCAGCGCGGAGGCCGGCCTCCCGCCAGGCTTTCTGCCTGCCTAGGCGCGGCGCCACCCGGGCCGGCCGAGGGCGTGGTCACGAGGCGCCACCGACCGCGCCAGCCGCGGTTTCGAACCCGCTCCCGGGCAGGTGCCGGGCTGAAATCCGGCTCCTTGGCATCCCCCCACTCCCCTCCAAAGGCAGGCTGCTGGCAATGTTCTCGGCCTCGGGCAGTGGCTAGGGACCTGGAAGGAGGGCTGAAAACGCCAAGGCCACGCCACCTGGGGTTCTGTCCCTATTTACCCGCTATACGGTCGCCCTGCGCGCTGAACCCGACCCCGCCCTCCCGACTACTCACCCGCTAGTCCGAGCCCCTCTCCCCGCTTCGCGCCTGGACGCTCGAGGTCACCCCCTCGAAGTCACTAGGCGTGGGCAGCCCTGGGGGCGTCGCGGAGTACCCCGCACGGCCAACGCCCCGCCCTCCTGTCCATCCCCGGGAGCTGAGCTCTCGTCCCTCGCCCTCCCGGGAGCCCCCCGCAGTCGCCCAGCTGGCCAAGTCCCCTTGGCTCATTTCAGAGATGCCGCGCGATAAAGAAAAGGCGGCTACTTTGCATTCTGCAGCTGCTGGGACGCCCTGGCTGGGAGCGCGGACCCGGGGCTCGGGTCCCCGCCTTCCGCGGGCGCTGGAAAGGGACCGGGACGCCCACAGCGACAAGCCAGGTAGCGCCCGGGGTCGGGGCCCAGGCCGCGACGCCGCGCGCCCCAGCACTTACCTTGCCTCTGGCCAGCAATTCCATGATGTAGCCAAACTCACTTATCTCCTCCGACTCAGACATGGTTACGAACCTTCACCAACTCTGGAGGAGCCAGGCGGGGGCATCTAATGCGTTCCTTTTTTTTTTTCTTTTCTTTTCTTTTTTCTTCCCCCTCCCCTCTCTCTGCTTTATTCTGAGTTTTGCCAAGCGCCCTCCCGTAGGCAGTTAACGAGGAAAAGTGAGCAAGCTGCGGGGGGAGGCCAGAGCGCGGCTGGGGGCGATGGAGGCCATAGAGCGCTCGCGGGCAGCGACGTCCGGCGTCTCGGGCTCCGGGTGCGGCGCTCCGGCCAGGGCTGGGTATCGGAACAAACCAGGGCGGCGGCGGCCGTGGCGGTGAAATGCACACCAGGCGGAGCCCGCCGCCCAGGCCCCGCCTCCTCGGGGGTCGCGGCCCGCGCGCCTCCCGCCCGGGGTCGGGCGGCTGCAGAGACAAACAGCGACACAAAAGCGGGTCCGCTCCCGGCGTGGCGCTGTCCCAGCCCGGACACACCAACCCCCCTGACCCCCCAGGGAGGGTTAAAGCGGTCCCTCCGCCGATACCGGGGGAGGTGGCCGTCCGGAGCTCCCGCAGCGAGGACCGCGAAAAACCCCCATCCCACTGTCTGGAGGTGCGAGGCCAGGGAGACTGAATGCAGAGGCAACAACAAAGGATCTGGCTGCAGGCGCCGGAAAAAAAAAAAAAATTTATGCGAGGGCCCAGGAAATGGCAACGCCGCATCTCAAGTCAACCTTCCTGAAATCCAATAGGTAACAAAGCCCAAGCCCCGCGCTTCTGAGATGAGAACAAACACAAGGATTGTATTTTTAACACTCTTAAGTGTGTAAGAGCGATTGTATCTCTATCCTCCTGATACTCGACTTTCCCTTAATTAAAGGAAAAAGCACCGTTTCTGCCAGCAAGGTTCCTGCCCAAACACTGTCACCCTTCGTGACGACTAACACTTTTCCAACTAACTCGTTTCATTAATTGAGTTACACATTCAGGGCATGTCTCTCACATTTTCTACTTCTTTTTAAAATAGCAGCTCCCCTAGGAGGCTGCAGCTGAAATGGCCCTTCCGTCTAATCCGTGCTTCATTCATACCTGACAACTTCGCTTCCCTTGGAAAAAAAAACTTGGCTTGGGAAGTCTCCCCTGGTCTATTACTCCGCCGCCGTCGGTTGTCTCTTACCTTCCTTGAAAAGGAGGAAAGTGATAACGGCTTGAGTTTTTCCCCAAAAAACAAACAAAATCTGAGGGCCATCATTGGATTAGACTCGAATAGATTTAGGACAAGAGCAAAGCCACTTACCTTCAGCGAGTGGGCAGAGTCAGGCTCTGGGCTCAGCATCCGAGGGGTAGGGTGGTGTATGGAAATGACACACAGCAGTTTGGGAGGCTTGATAAGTAAGACACAGGGGCTTTTCCTCTTTTGCCTTTTCCGTGGGTCATTTTTCGAATTTCTCCCCTCTGGCCCAGAAAGCTATATAACAAGTTCTTGCTTTTTTTCCCCCCAGTGTACCTCTCCTTAAAGCTCCAATAATGTTGCTCCTTGACTATTCATCTACCAGAACTTTGCTACTTCTTCAATGTGTTACACTCCTCTATGAGCTGATGCTGATAGCCTCAGAGCAAAGTAGCAAAAGATAAGGAGCCGGGTATTCCTAGTTGGGGCTCAGTAGGAGATAAGACACAATCATAACACTTCTTGCTTGGAAGCTTCTTGTCCTTTTCAAGTTCTGTAGAAACTCCTGTGTGGTCATTGCTTCTATAAGAAAACTAGGAGCACTGAGAGTTGAAATAAGGCCAGGAGCATTTATGAATGGATTCCTTCCTAATATTAGCAATACCCTACAGATTACCAGGAAGAAATACTGCTCTCAAAGTGAAAGTTCTTCATGCCCAGAATGGATTCTGGCACTTCGTAAAAACCAGTGTTAGAAGTGAACAACTAGGGGCACCTGGGTGGTTCAGTCAGTTACAAAGTGTCTGCCTTCGGCTCAGATCATGATCCCAGGGTCCTGGGATCGAGCCCCACATCAGGCACCCTGCTCCGTGGGAAGTCTGCTTCTCCCTCTCCCACTCCCCCTGCTTGTGTTCCCTCTCTCGCTGTGTCTCTCTCTGTCAAATAAATAAATAAAATCTTAAAAAAAAAATTTAGGAAAAAAAAGTGAACAACTAATCTTAATGTCTGCATTTCGAGCAAGGGACAAAGAGGGCATACAAGCCAAGGTGTTTCCTCTTAAAAAGGTTTCCCTCACACCCCATCCAATGACTTCCACATACCCCTTGTGAGAACTGGGTCATATGTCCACCCCTGGCTTCAAGGAAGGCTGGGAAGGTGATCATTTCACTCTGGGAACATCGCCAGGCTGAATAGTCAAGGACTTGTTAGTAAAGAAGAAACAGATACTGGGTAGGAAACTGGTAGCTTCTGCTATCCCTTGGGTAAGTCCATTCAACTTTCTGAGGTTCGGTTTTCTCTTCTGTAAAATGACTGGTTTTGAACTAACTGGTCTCTAACCCTTCCCGCTCTTAATGCTAAGATCTCTGATCTAAGGCTCCCTTTGCCATCTGGTAGCACCAGCAGTTGCTATTATAAAAGGTCTGTCCAGGGCGCCTGGGTGGCTCAGTTGGTTAAGCGACTGCCTTCGGCTCAGGTCATGATCCTGGAGTCCCGGGATCGAGTCCCACATCGGGCTCCCTGCTCAGCAGGGTGTCTGCTTCTCCCTCTGACCCTCTTCCCTCTCGTGCTCTCTCTCTCTCTATCTCATTCAGTTAATGAGATAGAGAGCTCTCTCTCATCTCATTTAAATAAAATCTTTAAAAAAAAAAAAAAAAAGAAGGTCTGTCCACCTGATCACTTGCTACTAGGAGATACTTCAGGGAACATATCCCTCTCGGTTACCTGGATTCCTACCCAAGACCAGGACCAGGGTTGGGGGCAAGGATCTTAGAATCACCTGCTGCAGTGGCAAGAGTGGACTCGCCCCTGAGAATTCAGAAGTTACAACCTCAGCTGGGTCCTAGCATTTACTCAGATGCCTGGTGGCATTTACCACTCTTGATTGTTGTCTGCGTGTGAGGCACTGTGGAGCATTAAAGACCTTTCAAAGTTGCCAGGCATACCAAATGAAGACCACGCTGAAATCGCCCCTGAAATTCTATGCGTGGACTTCAAAGACACAGGGACAGGCAGCCCATCAACACAAGCTGATTTATCATTTACTTTCTAAGAACAAATGAAGATTAATATCATACACCCTGATATCAATTAAGCTTCTTTCCCCAAAGGAACTAAAATTAAGAAAAAGCTTAATTCACAGTTCTCAAATATAATGAAACTCACAGACATATGCTGCTTCACAGGGAAATTCCCTACCTGAGGGAAAGATATTTGGGGCGACTGGGTGGCTCAGTCGTTAAGCATCTGCCTTTGGCTCAGGTCATGATCCCAGGGTCCTGGGATCAAGCCCCTCATTGGGCTCCCTGCTCAGCGGGAAGCCTGCTTCTCCCTCTCCCTCTGCCTGCTGCTTCCCCTGCTTGTGCTCTCTCTCTCTCAATTGAATAAATAAAATCTTAAAAAAAAAGTTTTTATTTATTTCAGTAACTGCTATACCCCGCATGGGGCTCGAACCCACAACACTGAGATCAAGAGTTGCACACTCTTTGAACTGAGTCAGCTGGGTGCCCCAATAAACCCTCACATTTACTTTGAAGGTTTTTATTTCAAAAGTGCAAGCATAAAATCTGGCTTTCAGACATGAATGCATCCTAGCACCTGTACCCAGAAAGGTCATTTTAAAAAACCCAGTTCTTTTTTTCTTTTTAAATAGCTTTGTTGAGGTATGATTTGCATTCCATAAAATGCACCAATTGTAAGTGGAGAGTTTAGGGTTTTTTAAAATTAAATTATGGAGTTGTGCAATCATCTCATAATCCAGTTTTAGTTAAAGATTTATTTATTTATTTATTTATTTATTTATTTATTTATTTATTTGACAGAGAGAGCAAGCGTGCGTGCACAAGCAGGGGGAGTGGCAGAGGGAGAGGGAGAAGCAGGCTCCCCGCAGAGCAGGGAGCCCATTGCAGGGCTCCATCCCAGGGTCCGGGGATCATAACCTGAGTGGAAGGTAGACGCTTAACTGACTGAGCCACCCAGGTGTCCAATCCAGTTTTAAACCATTGGAGTGTCTCTCCATTTATTGAGATTGTTTTTAACTTCTCCTAGCCATGCTGTATAGTTTTATTTTTTTTTAAGATTTTATTTATTTATTTAATTGACAGAGAGAGAGAAAGCGTGAGAGGGAACACAAGCAGGGGAAGTGGCAGAGGGAGAAGCAGGCTTCCCGCCAAGCAGGGAGCCCAGTGCGGGGCTCGATCCCAGGACCCTGGGATCATGACCTGAGCCGAAGGCAGTCGCTTAACCAACTGAGCCACCCAGGCGCCCCATGCTGTATAGTTTTTGGTGCTGGATATATTGCACTCCTTTTGCTACATGTATTGCAGAATATTTTGTTATTGTGAATGAAACTGATTTCTTAATTTCATTTTTGAGCTGTTCATTGCTTGCATATAGAAATACAACTAATGATTGCATAATTAATTTGTATCTTGTGATGTTTTAAAACTCATTTATTAATTCCTGTAAGTTTTATTTGTAGATTCCTTATCATATTATCTGTAATTAAGCAAGTTTTACTATGCCCTTTCCAGTCTTTATTTTTCTTGCCTTATTACTTTGGTTAGCACCTTCACTACAATATCAAATAAGCACGACAACAGTGGATATCCTTGCCTTATTCCCAATCATATGAGAGAAGTTTTCAGTCTTTAACCATTAAGTATTGATTTAGCTATATTCCATAAATTTTGATGAATTGTTTTTGTTGTCATTCAGTAAGAAATATGTTTTTAACTTAAATTTTGTTAGTTAGCATATAGTGCAATATTGGTTTCTGACGTAGAATTCAGTGATTCATCACTTACATACAACAAACACCCAATGCTCATCATAACAAGTGCCCTCTTTAATACCCATCCCCCATCCCGCCCATCTACCACCCACCACCCTCCATTGACCCTGTTTGTTCTCTGTCATTAAAAGTCACTTATGGCTTATTTCCCTCTCTCCTTTTTTTCTTTTGCCCTTTAGAAATGTTTCCTAAATTACGCTTAGCATTTCTTCACAAGGGTTCATGGGTTATTTAGAAATATGTTGCTTAATTTCCAAATAATTCCAAATTTCTAAATATTTTAGAATTCCCATATTTCTGTGTTGATTTCTAATCTAACTCTGTTTTGAAAAATCATGCCTTAAATGGTTTCAGGGTTTTTATTTTATTTTATTTTATTTTATTAGATTTTTTTTATTATTATTCATTTGAGACAGAGAGATATATATAGAGAGAGAGCATGAGCGGGGGAGGTGCAGGGGCAGAGGGAGAAGCAGGCTCTCCGCTGAGCAGGGAGCCAGATGTGGGACTCGATCCCAGGACTCTGGGATCACAACCTGAGCAGAAGGCAGAGGCTTAACCATCTGAGCCACCCAGGCAGCCCTCAGTGTTTTTATTTTAAAGATTATTTATTCTGGAGGGGGGCAAAGTGAGACAAGCAGACTCCAGCTGAGCGAGGAGTCTGACACAGGACCCCGAGATCATAACCTGAGCTAAAACCAAGAGTTGGACACTCAACTGACAGAGCCACCCAGGTGCCCCTGATTTTGGTGTTTTTAAAATATATTGAGGCTTTATGTGACATGGGAGTTGGCACATTTTTTCTTAATGGGTGAGATATCAATTAAACATTTTACACTTGCAGCCATATGGTCTTTTTTGACTACTTACCACTGCAGTTACAGGATGCAAGCTACCATCAACAATAAGTAAACAAGTGGATAAGGTCATGTTCCAACAAACATTTATTTACAAAAACAAGCAGCTGAATAACCACATGAAAAGATGTTCAACAACATCAGTCAATGGAGAAATACAAATCAAAACTGCAATGGATTCCACTTCATATACCTATTAGGAGGGCTGTAATTAAAACAAACAAAAATGAGGGCGCCTGGGTGGCTCAGATGGTTAAGCATCTGCCTTCGGCTCAGGTCATGATCCCGGGATCCTGGGATCGAGTCCCTCATCGGGCTCCCTGCTCCTTGGGAGCCTGCTTCTCCCTCTGCTTCTCTCTCTCTCTCTCCCTCTGTCTCTCATGAATAAATAAATAAAAACCTTTAAAAATAAATAAATAAAATTATTTTAAAAAAATGGAAAGTAAGTGCCAGTGATGATTTGGAGAAACTGGAACCCATGGCTAGTGGAAATGTGAAATGGTGGAACCACTGTGGGAAACAGTTTAGTGGTCCCTCCAAAAGCTAAACATTAAATTATCATGCAACCCAGCAATCCCACTTCTCGGTGTATACCCCAAAGCATTGAAAACAAGGACTCAAACAGATGCTTAAGAAACAAACAAACAAAAACAAAACCCAGATACTTATTCACAAATGTTCACTGGTGCATTTTTTTTTACAATAATCAAACATAAAAACAACCCAAGTGTTGATCATAGATGAATGGTAAACAATGTATATGTTTACATATATACCACATATATATACATATAATGGTATATACATATAATGGAATATTACTTGGCTATAAAGTGGAATGAACTTCTGATAAATGCTACAATATGGATGGACCTTGAAAACATTATGCCAAGTGAAATAAGCCAGACACAGAGGCACAAATATTGTATGATTTCACATATATGAGATATCTAGAATAGGCCAACTCATAGGGATACAAAGTTGATTAGAGGGGCTGGAAGGAATGGGGAATGAGGAGTTACTCTTTAATGGGGACAGAGTTTATGTTGGGGATGATGAAAAAGTTTTGAGTGTGGTTAATGGTGATGGTTGCTCATTATGAATGTAATTGATGCCATTGAATTGTACACTTAAAAATGGTTTTGAAAATTTAGGTGGCTGGCCCTGGGGCTGTAGCTTATTGACCCCCGCCTAGAATATCATCTATTTGAGGTAACATTCCACATGTGCTTCCAAAGAACATGTGTTCTGCGGTTGGTAGAATGTTCCACGAATCAGTTAGGTAAAGTTGGTTTCTTCTGTCTTTGTTCTCCTGTTTCTCCTTCCCTGTCTTCTTTTGTGTGAAATACTTTTTCGTATACCTGTCCCATTCTTCTGCTGATTTTTAAACATTTTTATTTCTTCATAGTTACTGTAGGAGTTTAGTATAAATATTAACTGATCACAGGGCACCTGAGTGGCTCAGTCAGTTAGGCATCTGACTGTTGGTTTCGGCTCACTCATGATCTCACGTTCGTGGGATCAGGCCAGCGACTGGCTCCACACTCAGTGGGGAGTCTGCTTGGGATTCTCTCTCTCCCTCTGCCCCTCCCCCCTTTCTCTTTCTCTATCAAATAAATAAATAAATATTTTATTTTTATTTTTTATTTAAAGATTTTATTTATTTATTTGAGAGAGAGAGGCAATGAGATATAGAAAGCATGAGAGGGAAGAGGGTCAGAGGGAGAAGCAGACTCCCTGCTGAGCAGGAAGCCCGATGCGGGACTCGATCCCGGGACTCCAGGATCATGACCTGAGCCGAAGGCAGTCACTTAACCAACTGAGCCACCCAGGTGCCCCAATAAATAAATATTTTAAAAAAATATTAACTGATCACAATCTACACTAGGTTAATACTGACTTAAATTCTGGTAAAACATAGCAACTTTACAATGCAGTTATAATGCTCCTCCCTTCATTATCTATTACATCACATCTATATATGCTATAAACCCAACAGTACAGTGTTACAAGTATCGCTTTAGGGCGCCTGGGTGGCTCAGTTGGTTAAGCGACTGCCTTCGGCTCAGGTCATGATCCTGGAGTCCCGGGATCGAGTCCCGCATCGGGCTCCTTGCTCAGCAGGGAGTCTGCTTCTCCCTCTGACCCTCTTCCCTCTCATGCTCTCTGTCTCTCATTCTCTCTCTCTCAAATAAATAAATAAATAAAATCTTTAAAAAAAAAAAACAAGTATCGCTTTACACAATCTAACAAAAGACTGTGTGTTCTTTAAAGAAATTAAGAGAAGAGAAACAATTAATTTACTCACAAGTTTATAATTTCCGGTGCTTATCATTTCTTCTTATCTGTAAGCACTTCCTTTTACCCTGAAGACCTCCTGCAGTGTACCCTGTAAGACAAGCTATTAGTCATGAACTCCTCTTCAATCTTTTAATTAAGCTGTAAATCCAAAACAATCACAATAAAAATCTTAAGAATTGTCCAGGAACTGGTCGAGTTAAAAAAAATTTTTTTTTTAAGTAGGCTCCGCACCCAGCATGGAGCCCAACGTAGGGCCTGAACTCACAACCCTGAGATGCAGACCTGAGCCGAGACCAAGAGTCAGATGCTCAACTGACTGAGCCACCCAGGTGCCCCTGGTTGAGATAATTCTAAAGTCAATTCAAAGGAGAAATGCATAAGAATGCCCCCCCAAATTTATAAAAGAACAATGCTCTATCAAATACAAAAATGAAGTCATAATAATTAAAATAACTGGCATAAGAATAGACAGAATAAAGACTCTATAGAATCAGAAGACAGAATAAAAACTCTAGACTCCAAGCCCATGATTAGATTTTACATGATTTATAATTATTTACTAAAAATAAAGGTGATATTTATTTTTTTATTTTTATTTTTTATTAAAAGTTTGCTTTATTTTTCTGTTGAATCAAGGATTAGCCCCCCGTTTAAAGTTTGATAATTTTATGCCTTCCAAACAGTAGCACAGTTAATATCACCTTATCAATAACCAAATAATAAATCAAATTAGTCCCAGTGGTTATATCCACATCTAGATTGTTCGGGCGGTCAGGAGCTCTTATTTGCTTTAGCTTTTAGTTCTTGGTTATATCTCCAAATACTAAAGACCTGAGAAACTCCTGCTGCCCCCACAAAGAAATTAACAGCCAACAGACTCCAGTTTTTTGGGATAATTATAAGTGAGTATCTTGACCAAATAAACCCTGCGGCCATCAGAACAGCAGACTGAACTGTGCTGAGCTTCTCTGCAGGTCTGGCCATGTCAGCCAATCCAGCACACACCAACCCCCATTTCATAATTGGAGCCCAGAAAAAAAACTGTTTTGGGACCTGCCGGGTGGTTGTACACCAGCCTCAATCTCTCTGGCAGCAGGAGCTCCCACTTTATCGAGGACCCGGTGGTAGGTGGCCTGAAAGGCCCAGGCACCAGCGGTTGACATCTCTGTGGAGGAGTTGGTCATGGGCGGTCAAGTGGGAGAGTGGCTGCGTGCTCCTCCCTGGATGACAACGAAGGGCACTCGTCACTTTCGCCTGTCACAGTGCCTCGCATCCTCCTCTCCCCTAGGGTGCCCTTCCCGTGACTCATGCTGCCCCCCTACCTAAAGGTGATATTTAGAATCAGCAGTAAAAGGAGAGGCAAATCAAATACTGATGAAAAAAGTCTGTACAACAAGATACAAAGATGAAATCAGAGAGACTGGGAGAAAATATTTGTAATATATATAACAGATAAAAGGATACATTTAAGAATATATAAATAATGGGGCACCCGGCGTCTGACTTCAGTCCTGGTCTTGATCTCAGGGTCCTGGGATTGAGCCCGGGCATCAGGCTCCTTGCTCGGCGCTAAATTGGCTCATCCCTCTGCCTCTTCCCCAACTCGCGCACACTCTCTTTCTCTCCCTTTCTCTCAAATAAATAAAATCTTAAAAAGAAAAAAGAATATATGAATAACCTCCTACACATCAATGAGAAAAAAACAAGTAGCCCAACAGAAAAATGGGTAAGGGATACGGATAAATTATTTGTAAATGAGGGAAAACAAATGACCAATAAACATGAAAAGATGCAGAACCACAAAAGTGATCAGGGAAACAGAAATTAAAACAATGAGACATCATCATGCATTCATTAGATTATCAGAAATTAAAAGAATGAAAATTTAAAATTTTCTAAAGAGTGTAAGGGAATGTGTCCCTTTAAGAACTTCGGTTTTGAGTACTGAAACAGCTACTTTGGAGAGCAATTTGGCAACAGTGATTACAATGTTAAGTGATGCAGCAATTTCACTTTTCAGTATCTATTCAGAGAAGCACTTTTCAAGGAGGCATGTATAAATATGTTAATTGTAACATTGTTTATAATGGTAAAGGACTGGAAGGAATTTAATTTTCACCAATAAAGGAATGCTTGAATAATTTATGCTATATCCATGTTCTTGTTTTTATATAGCATACAACTTATGTATATATATATACATGTGTATATGTCATATATATAAATGTGTGTGTATATATATGATATATATATATTCCATTATATACAATAATGGAAGCAGCCCAAATGTCTATCAATTGACAAATGGATAAAGAAGATGTGGTAGAGGGCGCCTGGGTGGGCTCAGATGGTTAAGCATCTGCCTTCGGCTCGGGTCATGATCCCAGGGTCCTGGGATCGTGTCCCGCATCGGGCTCCCTGCTCCTTGGGAGCCTGCTTCTCCCTCTGCCTCTCTCTCTCTCTGTCTCTCATGAATAAATAAATAAATAAATAATTTAAAAAAAAAAGAAGATATGGTAGAATCATTGCCATTTGCAAGGACATGGATGGAGCTAGACAGTATAATGCTAAGCAAGTAAGTCAGGCAGAGAAAGACAAATACCATATGATTTCACTCATGTGGAATTTATGAGACAAAAAAATGAACAAAGGGGGAAAAAGGAGAGAGAAAAAAGAGACAAACCAAGAAACAGACTCAACTATAGAGCACAAACTGATGGTTACCAGAGGGGAGGGGGTGGGAATGGCTGAAGTAAGTGAAGGGGATTGAGGTGTGCACTTGTGATGAGCACCGGGGTGATGTATGGAAGTGTTGAATCACTATACCGTACACCTGAAACTAATATTACTCTGTATGTTAACCAATTGGAATCAAAATAAAAACTTTAAAAAAATAAAAATAAAATTGCATAGGGGCGCCTGGGTGGCTCAGTCGTTAAGCGTCTGCCTTTGGCTCGGGTCATGATGCCGGGGTCCTGGGATCGAGCCCTGCTTTGGGCTCCCTGCTCGCTGGGGAGCCTGCTTCTCCCTCTCCCACTCCCCCTGCTTGTGTTCCCTCTCTCGCTCTCTCTGTCAAATAAATAAATAAAATCTTTAAAAAAATAAAAAATAAAAATAAATAAATATTGTCAGAAAACTAGGCATGCCTACCTAACATTTCTGTCTCTTTTAATAATATGCTTTTTTATTTAATCCCATAAAATGTTGACTATTAGGAAGAAAGGTAGTACCCTTTTTTTTAAGAGACTTTATTTATTTATTTACTTGAGAGAGTAACAGAGAGGGGGAGGAGAGAGAGGCAGACTCCCCCGCTGAGCAGGGAGCCCGATGTGGGGCTCGATCCCAGGACCCTGGGATCATGACCTGAGCCGAAGGCAGACGCATAACCGAATGAGTCACCCAGGGGCCCCAGAAATGTAGTACCTTGACCAAAGTTGTCTATAATGGAGATACGTCACAATATGCCTTTACTAGATGGCTTTCAATACCAGTTTGGGACAAATTCTTAGAATTTCTTCTTGGAATGAACCAGTTCGGTCAGCTACCAAATTTTTTTCTCTTCTATATCAGAATTGGATTTTTTTTTTTTTAAATAAAGTGTTGATTACCTCAGCGGCATTAAGAACAGTATTCTTAGGGTGCCTGGCTGGCTTCGTCGAGAAGCATCCAACTCTTGATTTCGGGGTTGTAAATTTGAGCCCCACAATATTATTTTTCAAATCATCTACTTGAAAACAAAATCTAAATTGATTTACATGAAAATAAAATTCTAAAAAAAAAGAATAGAACTCTTTTTTTTTTTTTAAAGATGTTATTTATTTATTTGACAGAGAGAGAGAGACACAGCGAGAGCGGGAACACAAGCAGGGGGAGCAGCAGAGGCAGAGGGAGAAGCAGGCTCCCCGTGGAGCAGGGAGCCCGACGCGGGGCTCGATCCCAACACCCCGGGATCACGACCCGAGCCGCAGGCAGACGCCCAACGACCGAGCCACCCAGGCGCCCCAGAATAGAACTCTTTTCAAGTCCCTTTTCCCTGAGGTGAAAAGGACATTATATCTTCTAATATTTTCTTTTTTTCAGAAGTTGATCACGGCTAATCTTTGGCCCAAAGAGTGGGGCCAATTGCTTTGGGATTGTGTGTTTAAGGACAAAGGATCAATCTTTGTCTTAGGCTTTCCCAAATGGCACAGTTGGAACTGTGTGCCCATATCCTAAATCCATCATCAATCTAAGATGGCAGTAAATAAGACTTTACCCAAGGGGAAGCCTAGAATGGCCCGCCCAGGCTATCCGGGGAGCCAGCAACTCCCTCACACGTGCCGTTGAGCACACAGCATCCATTGCCTGAAGCCCGATATAACCAACAACATTCACTCCCTAACCATGACCACCTACTGTGTGCCTTGCAGTGTTCTTGCAACGCGGACTCAGCAGTGAACACAACAAACAAGGTTCTTGATACCAGCATGTGTTTTGAAAGCTTCAATTTTGTATTAGGCTTTTGGATGCTGAGGTAATGTGATCTGGACAGGGAAGGCAGAACCTTTTTTTCCTTCAGGGTACACTGTGAAATGATACACCATTTCTTTCCTAGGAAATGAGATATGTGAAGAGATCGTTTGTTTATTTGTTTGTCATGAGATATGACAGAACTCTAATGGATAACCAGTCTTCTCTTAACCAAGGTCCCGACCAGTAACCCACCCCTCACTGCCACCCGTCTGCATCGTGGTGTAATGCTTTGGGGGCAGGTGGCAGCTCCTGGAGGTCCAGGGAAGGTAAGGTTGAGAGAGAAAACCGCCTCTGATCAATACAGCTGCAGCAGCATCATAAATAATTTAAGCACATACTCCGTTTTTAGTTTCTTTGATCTGCTTCTCTCATCATGCAGTGTGACTGCCACAAAAGTTTACTCTTTCCAAGGCTGAAGAACCTTTCCCGGCACCTCAGTCATCTTCCTGGGGCAAAGGTCCACTTTGTATCAAACCTTCAGCTTCATAACCCAGCATCGATGTTTTTGCCATCCTGAAGGATCTCAAGTGCATTGCTGCTTTGAGACGTCACAAGCCAGAGATAGGGCTGGTAATAAGCCAAATGGGGTGGCTCTAAGAGCCGTCTTCCTGTTGTTCCTTATTTGTTTTAGAAGGTGGTTTTGTTGGGGGAGGGAAGAAACAGGGAGGAAGGTGGAGGGACGATTTATAGGATCTCAGATTCTGATCTAGTATTGTTTTTGACGGCAATGAATGAGGAGATGGGGTATATTAAGAGGTATCAATTGGTATAGGATTGGCTGCTAATTATCAAAACAAGGAGCTGACTGGCTCTGGCAAAAAAATGACAAAGTGTGTCTATTGTTCTATTTTGCCACCAAGGTATATATTAAAAATCTCCTTGTTGTGCTGGGGTTCCTCAACAAAGGGCACAGTTCGTACCTCCATTATTTTGAAATTAAGAATATTACCACCACCAATATAGGCTGATTTATTGATTAAAGTATTTGCTAGGGCTCGAGCTTGCTGTTCTATTATAGGGGAGGGAAATATCTGGGAAGAAATTTGCAGAGGAGAAGCAAATCCTGCTATAAAAATAACAGTGACTTTGAGGAGCAGGAAGGACAACATTTTGGCCAAGAAGTAGGCACATTTTTACCTGTCTCCAAACTACAAGCCAAGGCAAGGGGAGGAGCTATAGTATAGATTTAAAATAATATACCACCTTTTTCTGAATAAGATCAAGGGCACCACAGGGAAAGCATGTTGAGAAGTGTATTTATTAACTGCGTTTTTGTATCTGCCATACTGACTCTCAACAGAACATTCTCCTTCAGAGTCTCGCTATTCTAGCTGCCTCTCTTCTCATTGACTCTGCTTTACTTCACCTGCTTCTTATTTGGACCCATAATTGAAACGGAGGGTGCTGTGTCTTTTCTAATTTCAAGTGAATATGCTCTGTTCTAAGGCCTCAAACCACTTTTGGGGTGCCTTTCCCCCATGCCCACACATTTAGATAGGTCTCTAACTGGTGTACCAAAAAGCTCCTCGGTGCTCTGAGGCTCCTCCCACAGCCCACCGGGGAGCTGTGTGCTGGCAAACAAAAGGGGAACAATTCAATGGTTTGAATGGCTCGGTCTGGTGTCAGGAGGTAATCAGAATTAGTAACGAACCCAAGACAAACCACAACATCGCAGCCACAGCCTGAGGCTCTGACTCTGAACTCATGTCTCTTAATTTACTGAGACATGCACAATTCTGAATTCTATCAGGGGAAACATTTTTATAATATTTTCCACCATAATGGAGTCTTCCACTCCGCTTATCCTCCTAATACGTTTCTGGAACACAGGAGTAATATTTACAAATGTTTCCTTAGAGAAGTAATACGGTTTCATTAATATAATGAGAAGAATATTTTCTGCAAATATATCCATTGTAGAGTTACATCAGCTTGCTAAGGGAAAGCACTGTATTTCACGAAGGCATTTCACAGCATGTCATTTACTCTTAGAAAGGAAAATCGTTAATATTTATCTTCCCGGATCCTTACATACAAAGATTCCTAATATGTTTGCTATGTGTAATGTCTACTTAGTTGAAACAATTGCACCTCGTGATTCCAAAAAGGAGTTTTAAGTTTCTTGTTGCAATGTGGCAAGTTTGGTTTACCTGTATGAAAAGGCATACTTTTTAAAAAATTTAACCATAGAAGCTCTCATTGAGAAACAAACTTTATTTTTTCTAAAGATTTTTATTTATTTATTTGAAAGAGAGAGAGCAAGCATGAGTGGGGAAGCTGTAGTGGCAGAGGGAGAAGCAGACTCCCCGCTGAGCAGGGAGCTCGACGTGGGGCTTGATCCCGGGACCCCGGGATCATGACCTGAGCCGAAGGCAGACGCTCAACGACTGAGCCATCCAGGCGCCCTGAGAAACAAACTTTAAACCATTTGTTACATATTAGTCCATTATTTTGTTAACGAGAGGAAAATGACTCTCACATATAAAGCATCCTACACCTACTAAGCCCACTACAAGTATTTATTCAAGGAACAAATGAATATGTATACAACTGGAGAAACTGAGGTCAAATGAAAGATTTGGACCATTATCAAGTATTGTATCTAACCCAATTATGAAATCCTCTAAACAGCTAATTCAAATATTCTTTTTCCTTTCTTTCCTTAAAAGACAAATGAAAGCTTTGATATTGGACATTTACTCTTTGAAAGGGAAATCTGAGAGTAATGTCTTGAGGAAAATAAAAGCCTTCAGATTAAAATTTCAGAATAAAAAGGGGGCGCCGGGGTGGCTCAGTCGGATGAGCAGCCGACTCTTAATTTCTGCTCCGGTCATGATCTCAGGGTCTAGAGATCAAGCCCAGGGTCTGGTCGGGCTCCTCACTCAACAGGGAGTCTGCTCGAGATTCTCTCTCCCTCTCCCTCTGCCCATCCCCCGCTCTCTCTCTCTCTCTCTCTCTCTCTCTCTCAAATAAATAAATAAATAAATAAATCTTTAAAAAATTTTTTCAGAATAAAAATGCAGAAGGAAATTATTGTTTCGTAATACCACTTCTGTCTGGCTTTTAATCTTAATTCTAAGAGCCTAAATGACATTTAAATACAATGAAATTACAAAATCTCATTCGAGGGTAGGGAAAACTGGAAATCTTAGTAAAGTTCTAATTTTCCTTTTTTTCTATCGAAGCCACCACCTTTGTTTGATTTTCCAAGGGACTGCCACAAGTGGAAAATAAAAACAGTAATTCAGCCCTCTCTTCACCTGCCAACCGACACCAGAGTTCCAGTGTGAGAAATTATATTTTATGGTACATGTGTCCGAAATTTATGGTCCCCCCTTTCTTTGTTACAGAACCTTGATAAATGTGCCCTATCTAAAAAAACAAAACAAATGTCCCAGCCTTCTTTACAGGTAGACATGGCCAGTGAGATGTTGAGGAAGTTGTTAGGTGGGGCTCCTGGACAGTCCTTTTGCCTTCTCCTTCCCTCTCTTTTTTTTTCAAACAAATATTTTACTTTATCGTTCTTTTTTTAAGTAAACGCGACACCTAATGTGGGGCTCGAACTCACGACCCTGAGATCAAGGGTCACACCCTCTACCGACGGAGCCAGCCAGGCGCCCCTCCTCCCCTCTCTCCCGCCTGACACACACACTTCTGACGGCTGGCCTTCCGGGGAGTCCCCAGCGCCGGCTGTTGCGGAGAGCCTGAGGATGGAAGTCACGCGCTAAGATGACCAGCCTGCGTCTCTCGGAGCGGTGGGGCTGCCATTCCAGCCTTTCCTGCTGCCAGTACCAGCACTACTTCTACTGCTGACGCACAACGTCCCAGCAGTTTCAGGTGTACGACCCGGCGATTCAAAATCTTTATACGTGACGCTGTGCTCACAGGCATCGGCTACCATGGGTCACCGTACAACCACTGACTGTCTTGTCTATGAGGCACCTGTCATCCTTACGACTTATTCATTTTATAACTGGAAACCTGTACCTCCTACTGCCCTTCACCCATTTATTTGAGTTTTCTGTTACACGGAACGAAACCTAGTCCCTACCGATAGAGCCACGTGATAGCTATTTGGTCTTTGGCAATTCATTTAACTTCTCCGTGGCTCAGTTTACTCCTCTGTACAAATGGGCATATTATCCTAGCATGGGCTCAGAGAGTTGTCAGGATTACCCGAATTAACACATGTAAAGAGTTTAGCAGTGTAAGCAGCAGAGAGGACTCAATGAATCCTCTCTGTTATTATTATCCACTTGCATCGGGATAACACCCCCGGGTGAATAAATGTGAAAGGAAAGAGCATATGAAGAGGAGAAATCACTGCGTTTCTTTCCTGTCATATTCTTCAGAGGCAGGGACCTGGGCAAAGAGCTTAACAGAACACTGATAAGACTTCTCACTTAAAAGCACCTGACATCCTAAAATTTGTATGGAACCACAAAAGACCCCAAATAGGGCGCCTGGGTGGCTCAGTTGGTTAAGCGACTGCCTTCGGTTCAGGTCATGATCCTGGAGTCCCGGGATCGAGTCCCGCATCGGGCTCCCTGCTCAGCAGGGAGTCTGCTTCTCCCTCTGACCCTCTTCCCTCTCGTGCTCTCTTATCTCTAATTCTCTCTCTCTCTCTCAAATAAATAAATAAAATCTTTAAAAAAAAAAAAAGACCCCAAATAGCCACAGCAATCTTGAAGAAGAAGAACCAAACTGGAGGGGTATCACAATGCCAGATTTCAAGTTCCATTGCAAAGCTGTGGTCATCCAGACAGTATGGGACGGGCACAAAAAATAGACATACAGATCAATGGGGCAGAATAGAGAGCCCAGCAACAAACCCACAATTATATAGTCAATTGATCTATGACAAAGGAGGCAAGAATGTACCATGGGGGAAAAGACAGTCTTTTCAATAAATGGTGCTGGGAAAACTGGACAGCTACATGGAAAAGAATGAAATGGACCACTTCCTTATACCAAACACAAAAATAAACTAAAAAACGATTAAAGACCTAAATGTGAGACTTGAAACCATAAAAATCCTAGAAGAGAGGAGGGACAGTGATGTCTCTGATACTGGTGGTAGCAACATTTTCTAGGTGTCTCCTGAGGCAAGGGAAACAAAATAAAAAATAAACTACTGAGGGGGGCCTGGCTGGCTCAGTCCATGGAGCATGAGACACTTGATCTCGGGGGTGTAAGTCTGAGCCCCACGTTGGGTGTAGAGATGATTTGAAAATAATCTCAAAAAAAAAAAAAAAAACTACCGGGACTACATCAAAATAAAAGGCTTCTGCACAGCAAAAGAAACAATCAATAAGACAAAAAGACAACCTACTGAAGGGAGAAGATATCTGCAAATGATATATATGATAAGGGGTTGGTATCCAAAATATATAAAGAACTTATATAACGCAACACCAAAAAATCACAAATAAGGCAATTAAGAAATGGGCAGAAGACATGAACAGACATTGCTCCAGAGAAACATCTAGATGGCCAACAGACACATGAAAAGAACTCAACAGCAATCATCATCAGGGAAGGGCAAATCAAAACCACAATGGGATATCGCCTCACACCTGTCAGAATGGCTAAAATCAAAAACACAAGAAACAACAAGTGTTGGCGAGAACGTGGAGAAAAGGGAACCCTCCTACACCGTTGGTGGGAATGCAAACTGGTGCAGCCGCTCTGGAGAACAGTACGGAGGATCCTCAAAAAGTTGAAAACAGAATTATCATATGATCCAGTAATTCCATGACTGGGTTTACCCAAAGAGTAAGAAAACATTAAATCTAAAGGATATATGCACCCCCATGTTTATGGCAGCATCATTTACAATAACCAAAATATGGAAGCAACCTGAGTGTCCATTGATAGAAGAATGGATAGAGAAGGGGAGATATATATATAAATATATATACATACACACAATAGAATATTACTCATCCATAAAAACAATGAAATGTTGCCATTTGCAACAACATGGATGGATCTAGAGAATATAATGCTGAGTAAAATAAGTCAGAGAAAGACACCATATGATTTCACTCATATGTGGAATTTAAGAAACAAAATGAATGAACAAAGCGAAAAAGAGACAAAAAGCAGGCTCTTAACTCTAGAGAACACACTGGTGATTACCAGAAGGGGGGGTGGGGGAAGCAGGTGCAGGGCATCAAGAGCACACTTACTGTGATGAGTACAGAACTGTCCAATCACTGTATTGTACACCTGAAACTATGTAACATTGTTAATGAACAATGTGAACCAATTCATGATAGTAATTACACTGGAATTAAAAAAAATAAAGAAATTATATACTCAAAATAAATAAGTAAATAAAAGCACTTTACAGATGATACGGAGCGATTTTCAGAAACCACAGTTCCTCTCATCCTTACCAGAGTTCTGGGATGAAGCGAAGGTTGGAGCTTGTTTGCGGTGGCAGGTCATTCGCTTGCTGGCTCAGGGGCTGATATCCAAGTTCGCTGTTCCAACGAGGGCCAGTTGGCTTTGTTCCATTTCATGGCCTACACAGTGCAGTGTACTCAGCCCTGGTTAACTGCCCTCTGAACATAATTCCAAGTTTAAATCATGTGGGAGGGGACATGAGGAAGTATAACTCAGTCATGCTCTGGAGAAACACTAACCCTGCCCACAGGTGCCTAGGTGGGTTGTAAGTAGAGCCGTTTTTGTTTTTTTTTTTCTCTTTAAGAGAGCAGCTTCCTGAATCTTTTCCAGAAGTCTGATTTTTTTTTTCCCCCAGCTAGTTTATTTAGAAGCCTTCTGAGCCTTAGGGTTTCAACTTTAGGATGACTGCCAGATTATTTTCATTCTGATCTTCATATAATAATAATGGTAAGAGTTAATACGTATTGAGCGCTCACTATGGGTTTTGCACTATTTTAAGTAATTACTGATGGGGAGAACAAAGGCCAAAGAAATGTAGATAAAATTAAGTTTCCTTACAACTTGCAGCCCATCAGGCGCCTGGGTGGCTCAGTTGGTTAAGCGACTGCCTTCGGCTCAGGTCGTGATCCTGGGGTCCCGGAATCGAGTCCCACATCGGGCTCCCGGCTTGGTGGGGAGCCTGCTTCTCCCTCTGAGCCTCTCCCCTCTCGTGCTGTTTCTCTCTCGCTCGCTCTCTAATAAATAAATAAAATATTAAAAAAAAAAAAAACACCTTGCAGCCCATCGACAAATACTTGAGACAGGCAGGATATTCCTCGAGGAGTTCAAAACTGCTTTCTTGCTAATGCTCTGCTAGAGGCAAAAAGCAACCTTAGCTCGCCAATCACCTGACCTCCAGGGTCCTGCTCAAGTTTTCTTTTACGTATGAAAATCCTTTGGAAACTTCCTTTATCTCTACCCCACCCTCCCCCCCCAAATTTAAAAGTATATCATCAATCGCTCCTTACAAACCCAGTGTAGCTCCTTCTGCCCACAGGGCCTGTCCCGTGCTTTAATAAAACCACCTTTTTGCACCACAAATGTCTCAAGAATTCTTTCCTGACCCTCTGTTCCCGGCCCTGGCGACCCATCAATTCCGTCACCCAGCTGGGTCACGGCAGAATTCGACGAGGCATGCACTGCTCCGTCCTCCCTACAGAGATGGGCACCCTGAGACACTAACAGTGGGATGACTTGTCCCAAAGTGACCTGGGGAGGTAGCCGCAGGGCCAGGAGAGGGCCCAGGCTCTTCACCACCATGCGGGATCTGTCATATTCATAACCTCTCCACCTTCTGTCTTTCTCCTTCAGGCCTCGGGCACTCCCAAGAAAGCGGGGATGGTTCTGGGACCAGGTGCCTCTGACAGTGGCCATATTTTTTATCGCTTGTCGCTCTGCATTCCACTCTCTTGTTGCTCACAAAGGATTATAAAATCCATCAGGCAGGGTCTTCCTCCAGGCCTGGCAACCACAAGAAGTCTGTTCTCTATGCCAGAGGCTTCTTGCCTTTTCTTGGTCCTTCAGCTGAGCTCACTGTCCAAAGCCCACGAGGGCCTCTGGTCTGTGGCTCTGAGGCCACCTTGCTCCACAAGAAATTGTTTTCCGAAAGCCATTCCTGCTAGGGACATCCGACTGGGCGAGAATGACTCCCTGGAATACTTCCTAGAATAAACCCTTATTTCCTTGGTCCTAACAGACACCCTCAAAGCAATAACAACTTTGTGTGGGGGTGGGGCAGGTGGGAGGAAAAGATGGGCCGTGGGGGTGGGGATTGACCCAGGATTTTTAAAAAGGAGAAAGGTACAAAAATGCGTCCTCTTCTCTGATCTGCCTCCCCAAGCCCATAATCCATCTAATATGGAGAAAAACATTAGACACAGGCCAACTGAGGGACATTCTGCAAAATACCTGACAAGCGTTCCTCAAAACTGTTGCAGTCATCAAGAACAAGGGAAGTCTGGAAACTGTCCCAACCGAGAGGAGACATGATAACCAAATGTAATATGCTGTCCTGCGTGGGATCCTGGAACAGAAAAAAGGACACCAGGTAAAACTTAAGGAGATCGGAATATAGTTAATAATAATGCACTGATATTGGTTAGTTAATTGGAGCAAATGTACCACACTAATGGCAGATGTTAATAATAGGGAAACTGGGGTCGCCTGGCTGCCTCCGTCGGTAGAGAGTGCGACTCTCCATCTTGGGGCTGCGAGTTCAAGTCCCACGGTGGGTGTAGAGATTAGTTAAAAATAAAATCTTGGGCGCCTGGGTGGCTCAGTTGGTTAAGCAACTGCCTTCGGCTCAGGTCATGATCCCGGAGTCCCGGGATCGAGTCCCGCATCGGGCTCCCTGTTCGGCGAGGGGCCTGCTTCTCCCTCTAACCCTCCCTGCTCTCGTGTACTCTCTCTCTCTCATTCTCACTCTCTCAAAATAAATAAATAAATCTTAAAAAAAAATAAAATCTTAAAAAATAGGGGAAACTGGGTGCAGAGTATTTGGGAACTCGGTACTACCTTTGCAATTTTTCTATAAATCTAAAACTTCCAAAATAAAAAGTTGTTTTTTTTTGTTTTGTTTTTTTTTTTGAAAAAAAGCAAGACGAAAGTCCTGTTCTCTCTGAGATTTGCCTGGGCTAGCTGACGGGCTGTCCTCTTATTGTAAAAACCCTGAACCAACACCCTCTCAACTCTAAAGAGCTTGGGGCACTTTCCAGACAACGACACACTGGTTTTTATTGTTTCTGCTGAGCCAGGTGGCACCTTTTATGATTCCTGTGTTGTACAGTAATGAGATCTGACACAGGGAAGGGCGTGCTAAAAGTTGCCAGGACGAGGGCATAGCTGGGTGGGGAGCCCTGTTTGTTTACCTTTCCTAGGACCACTGCAGGCTGTGCAGGGAAACTGGGAGGAATTCAATTCTATTCAACAAAAGTGAACAATTCTATTCAACAAAAGTGAACTAGCCCCTCTTATGTGTTGGAAGCACCGGAAATCTGAAACCGTGGAAGATTCAGTTGCCTGCTCGAGGGCCTTGTGCTACAGTTGGAGAGCAAATAATAGTAGCAATAGGTAATTTCAGGGACGCCTGGGGGCTCAGTCGGTTGAGCATCTGCCTTCGGCTCAGTCATGCTCCCGGGGTCCTGGGATGGAGCCCTGAGTTGGGCTCACTGCTCAGCCGGGAGTCTGCTTCTCCCTCTCCCTGCTCTCATTCTCTTTACTCGTTGGGCCTCTCGGCCTCAGGTCAAAGCTCTGTACAAGCCCATTTTGCTTGTATAGAAAAAAAAGATTTTTTTTTCTTTCTTTTTAATAGTAAGTCTCTGCATTAAAAGAAGCAGTTGCCTAAACTGGGGGCTCTCCACCAGTCATCTGTGCTAAGTTTTATTCCATACATTTTGAAATTACTTGCCTCTTTCCATGTTTCCTGAGGGCTGGTATGTGTTTGGGGCGCCTGGGTGGCTCAGTTGGCTAAGAGTCTGCCTTCAGCTCAGGTCATGATCTCAGGGTCCTGGATCAAGCCCGGCGTCAGGCTCCCTGCTCAGTGGGGAGCCTGCTTCTCCCTCTTCCTCTGCTCCTCTCCCGACTCATGCTCTGTCAAATAAATAAAATCTTTAAAAAAAAAAAAAAAGTGGTGTGTGTAGAGGCCAGCTGAGGATGTGTGTGGAGATGTTTACAATTATTGAGGAAGAAAAAGGATGTAATAGGAGAACATGATTTGTTTTGTTTTATTTTGAGAATATGATTTTTAAAGCGGATACAGATCAGCTATCATAAGGATTTCTTAGCATCTTTTGTTTTAAAGATTTTATTTATTTATTTGACAGAGACAGACAGCGAGAGAGGGAACACAAGCAGGGGAAGTGGGGGAGGGAGAGGCAGGCTTGCCATGATACTTAACGACAGCCACCCAGGCACCCCAGATTTCTTAGTATCTTTAAGGAAAGAGAAACTGTGATCAATATTTAGGCTTACATTTTTATTTTTATTTATTTATTTTTTTTAAAGATTTTATTTATTTATTTGACAGAGAGAGACACAGCGAGAGAGGGAACACAAGCAGGGGGAGTGGGAGAGGGAGAAGCAGACTCCCCGCCGAGCAGGGAGCCCGATGTGGCGCTCGATCCCAGAACCCCGGGATCATGACCTGAGCCGAAGGCAGACGCTTAACGACTGAGCCACCCAGGCGCCCCTAGGCTTACATTTTTAGAAACATAAGCACTGAACAGTGATGGAATAGACAGAGGTCATATCAGAAGATGTTTTTCTTCTATAACTTATTTAGATGTGATTTAACTTCTCCTTGCAAAACCTTTATTACAGTTAAAATAGGTTCAGTCTTGAAAAGATAGGCCATAATTTTACATCTGGCCTGAGGGATAAGAAATGGGTTTACATGTTATTTTGCATTTTATGAAACTGGCTGCAAATCAGAGGAATACAAAGAGAATTATTTTTAGCTGATTTATACGTATCATACACGACGCTATTGCTTTTAGAGGAAATGGTTTTCTGGAAGAAACGGACAGCAAGATTCCCTGATTGATGGATCCAATAAGCATGACTTTTCGTACCTACCATGTGCTGTGTTACTTCCCACAAATTCAAAGATGAGTAAATCCGAGCTGCTGACACCAAGAGCTCGCAGTCTGCCTGAAAAAATAGGTAAGTCAACAGAAAATTATTGTCCGATATGACGTGTTCTATAATAGTCACATAGTCAGACCATGGGAACACCAGGTGGAAGGATGGCTTTATAAGGGGCCGGTGTCCTGCTCTGCCTCAGTCAGCTGGGGCTGGTGACACCTGACTTTTAAACTGACAGCAAAGTGTAAGCAAGAGTTCAGAAGGGCAGGCAAAACGCATCCCCGGCAGAGAATCAGCCGTGCAAAGAATAGAGAGTGCAGAGTACATTCAGGGGCTATAGACACTTCACTGTGATTGGGCTGGGGAGGTGGAATGACCAAAGATGTGGCTGGGAAGGTCGGTAGGGCCCAGCTCTCCTTATATAGCGCCTGATGTAGCATGCAAAGGAGGAGGCCATTAGACATTACCCTGTAGACCAACACTTCTCAAACTTCAGTGTCCACAAGGCACCCTTATGGAGCTCCTTTAAAATGATACTCGAAGAAAGTCAGTAAAATAAAATAAAACGACACTCGATGGCACCTGGGTGGCTCAGTCAGTTGGGCCGCCGACTTTTGATTTGGGTTCAGGTCATGATCTCGGGGTCCTGGGATCCAGCCCCACATTGAGCCCTGCATCAGGCTCCACGCTCAGCAGGGAATCGGCTTCAGGATTCTCTCTCTCTCCCTCTGCCTCTCCCCCTGCTTGCTCACTCTCTCTCTAAAATGAATAAATTTTTTAAAAATAAATAAAATGACGTTCAATGGGTCTGAGTGTCGCCATTTCTAACAAGCCCCAGGTGCTCTGGGGCTGCAACCCCGTGATCTGAAGGCCTCACTGAGGGAGCCCATCATTACGATTCCAGCAGCAGGACTGGGCTGCTTGTGTGTGCTAAGCTCTGATACCTTCTGCCCTTTGGGAGGAGGGGTGCGCAGTGGGACCTGGGCCACCAGAGCCTCCAGGCTGTGGAGCTTGTGCCGTGAGCCCACAAGCTGCGTCCTGGGTTTACGGCAGGTGTGCTACAAGTAGTATTTTCCATACATTCTGTGATGGGAAGAAAAGGGGGAAGCAAGGCCGGCTCAGACACGCAGGTGTGTGCTCTCAGAGGCACAACCTGGCTTTCTGCTAAGAACCCACAGTGTTGCCCAAAGACACCGACAGGGTCTGTTAACATGCGTGGCCCCCAGCCTTGTCTCCTCAAGCATTCAGCGTTTGAAGACTGAAACCTCAACTCCTAATCGTCTCTGCTGGTGGGGCTGAGTTCATTCCAGCCTGCGGTGGTTTCTGTCGCTGTCCCTCTGTCCGTCTCTCAAAGTGGCAAGACTCTGTTATGTGGTGGCAGCCAAGGAATGATGGACTGAAAACAGAATCGCGTTCTGCGACCTCCCAGTTCTTAGTGTTTCATTATTATATTTATGGCTTTATATGTTATCTTAAGTCATTTTTCTTTTTTTAAAAAAGATTTTATTTACTTGAAAGAGAGAGAGACGGCGAGCACACAAGCAGGCCAGAGGGAGAAGCAGACTCCCCACTGAGCAGGGAGCCCGATGTGGGGCTCGATCCCAGGACCCTGAGATCATGACCTGAGCTGAAGGCAGTCGCTTAACCGACTGAGCCACTCAGGGGCCCTTAAGTCATTTCTTTGTCCATCCTCAAAACAGAACTGAGATGATTAGTTTGGCCATTTCTCCTAATGACAGTAATAGACATCCATCCAGCATAGGAAAATGCCAACCTGTGTCAAATGAATGCCAATTTGAATTTCTGCTGAGTCTGTTGGCCTTTGGGTCACTGTTGTAAGAAAGTGTGTGAGTATAAACATATTCACACATAGTTGGTTATATCTGCGGGTCCATTTCTAGAAAAGGAATGGGAGGGAGGTCCTGTTTTTTTTGTTTTTTTGTTTTTTTGTTTTTAGGATTCTATTTATTTGACAGAGAGAACAGGGGGAGAGGGAGAGAGAAAATCCCAACCAGGCTCTATGCTGAGCGCAGTGCCCGATCTGGGGCTCGATCTCATGACCCTGAGATCATGACCTGAGCTGAAATCAACAGTCGGACACTTAACCAACTGAGCCACGCAGGCATTTCCCCAACTTTTTTTTAAAAAAGATTTTCTTTTTAAGTAATCTCTACCCCCAACGTGGGGCTCGAACTCACAACCCTGAGATCAAGAGTTGCATGTTCCGCCCACTGAGCCAGCCAGGTACCCCGGAGGCCTTCTTGTCAACAATGACTTCTGTCCTGCTCACAACTTTTCTGATATGATCACTTACCTTTTCTTAAAACAAAACAAAACAAAAAAAACCCAGAAAGTCAGAGTCGTGTTGCATGTGTGGAAAGCTTGATGACATTCGCAGCACCCCCTCGCTGGGCTGGTTTGGGTAGAACACTCACTTTCCTCCTGGAGACTCTTCCTGTTCTGTGGGTTTCAGAGGAAAGCCCTTATGTCTCCTGTTTTTGAACCCACACTGCTGCATTATCCGGAGTCTGTTCGTGAGGAAATAAACCTTTGAAATCATCACAAATTCCCCATAAGTCAGAATTGTTTTTAGTTCCGTCCCCAGCTGACACCTTCTGCCCTCTCTTCAGACAGCAGTGAAACATAAGCGAAAGGAGATACAATATTACAACATAAAAAGGAACTGGAGGGAAAATATTTGTGTTTAACACAAGTAAGCATCTTCCTTGATGCCCTTCCCCACCACCCTCTCTCTGCCCCCAAATACACTATTACAGAACCTTGGGGAGAAGCACGGCCCAGAGATAAGACATCTTTGCTCTTACCATTGAATGGATAACCTGCTTTATGTTATTATATATTTATAAGCAGGGAAGAGGCATTATTGTGTCTCTTATAACGGGCGCCTGGGTGGCTCAGTTGGTTAGGTGACTGCCTTCGGCTGGGGTCATGATCCTGGAGTCCCGGGATCGAGTCCCGCATCGGGCTCCCTGCTCGGCAGGGAGTCTGCTTCTCCCTCTGACCCTCTTCCCTCTTGTGCTATTTCTCATTCTCTGTCTCTTAAATAAATAAATAAAATCTTAAAAAAAAATACTACAATTAAACACTCACCGGCTATAACCCACTTTTGTAATCCTCTATGACTTAAATACAATTTCATTTTAATAAACTGGAGAGAGCTTCATGAACTCTAGACTCGACAGTAATGTGAGTCTGTTCCCGTTGTAAAAACAGGAGCCGAAATAATTTGGGTTTGAAGCTCTGTCATGCTGTCCCCTATCACCTCGCCTCCTGGTGGGTAAGACGCTTGAGAGCCATGCTTCCTGAAACTCTATTTGTCTATTTACGTATTAAATAGGCCTTACATTTAGACATGCTTCCTTCTCTTGCCGGTTTCATCTATGAGGTATGTAGAGATAAAATAGAAATGTTTTCTGTTGACAAATATCATAGAGCCAACCCCCACTGTGAAATGTTTTCAATAACAGCATCTTCCTTTACCAGTGGTGGACATAGCCTAGACCAGCAAGGCCTGAAGTGGAAAAGTAAAAGCTTCTGGGCTTCTGATTTTTTTTTTTTTTTTTTTTTTTAATCTCCAGGCTTCCTACTATTGATGCCCCTTCCAGGAAACGGATCTTTTTGCTAGAAACGTTAACAGCCTCCTAAAGCCATGGCTCCCAACCGCTATTTTAAGAGACAGTGCATTTACCAGCTTGAGGTCACCTTAAGGCCATACACTCTCCTTGTTAGAGGGGACCTTTTGAATTATTTAATGTAGTGATTCCTAAAACTGGCTTCTCATCAAAATTGCCCACAGAGCTTAAAAACACAAAAAGATTCTTGTCTCTACTATAGTTTTGTGAATAAAAAGCTTTGGAGGTGAGTCCCACTAGTCTTTTTATTTTTAATTTTTTTTTTAAAGATTTTATTTTTAAGTAGTCTCCACACCCAACACGGGGCTCAAACTCACAACCCCAAGATCAAGAGTTTCATGCTCCACCAACTGAGCCAGCCAGGTGCACTCCACTATAGTCTTTTTCTTTCTTTCTTTTTTTTTTTTTTAAGAGTTTACTTATTTGAGAAAGAGAGAAAGAGAGAGAGAGAGAGAGCACAAACCGGGGGAGGGGCAGAGGCAGAGGGAGAAGCAGACTCCCCACTGAGCAGGAAGCCTGAGACCATCCGAGGCCTAAGGCAGATGCTCAACCGAAGGAGCCACCTAGGTGCCCCATAGTCTTTCTTTTTTTAAAGATTTACTTATTTGAGAGAGAGAGAGCACGTAGAAGCACACGGGGGAGGGAGCGGCAAAAGGAGAGAGAGTCCCACCCAAGTGGACTCCCCTCTGAGCATGGAACCCGACGCAGGACTTGATCCCAGACCTGAGATCAAGACCTGGGCAGAAACCAACAAGAGTCAGACACCCAACCTACTGCCCCACCCAGGCACCTGCCCCACCCCCCATAGTTTTTTTTAAAGCAAAGTTCTGGGGGTGCCTGGGTGACTCAGTCGGTTAAGCATCTGCCTTTGGCTCAGGTCACGATCACAGGGTCCTTGGATCGAGTCCCGAATCAAGTCCCGCACTGGGCTCCCTGCTCAGCGGGGAGTCTGTTTCTCCCTCTCCCTCTGTGCTTTCCCCGACTTGAGTATGCTCTCTCTCAAATAAGTAAATAAGATCTCTAAAAAAAAAATAAAGCAAAGTTCTGAATTTGTCAATCCAAATTCAGTATATATCTCTAAAACAAGAGAAAAAAAATTTTTTTAAAGATTTTATTTGTTTATTTGACAGAGAGAGACACAGCGAGAGAGGGAACACAAGCAGGGGGAGTGGGAGAGGGAGAAGCAGACTTCCTGCTGAGCAGGGAGCCTGATGCGGGGCTCGATCCCAGGACCCCGGGATCATGACCTGAGCCGAAGGCAGACGCTTAATGACTGAGCCACCCAGGCGCCCCAAGAGAAAATTTTTTATATAACAAGCCATTGTCACAACTAGCGAAATTAAAAATTCTTTAATATTCTCTAAGATCTAGTTCATAACACCAAATTTCTCTAACCATCTAAGAAATGTCTTTTAAAAGTTACTTTGTACAGGGTGCGCGGGTGGCTCAGCCAGTTAGGCGTCTGACTCTTGATTTCAGCTCAGGTCATGATCTCAGGGTCCTGAGATCCAGCCCTGAGTCAGGCTCCCAGCTAAGCAGGGAGTCTGCTGGAGTTCCTCTCTCTCCCTCTCCCCCTCCTCCTCCCCCGGCTCGTGTTCGCTCTCTCTCAAGTAAATAAATCTTAAAAAAAAAAAAAAGAAGTTAGTTTGTACAAATTAGGACCCCCAAAAACCCCACATGTTGTTGCATTTGCTTTTCTTTCTCTTGCATTTCTTTTAATCTAGAGCTGCCTACCTTATCCCTGGCCCTCCGTATTTTTTATGCTACTTGACTTGTTGAAGAAACCAGGCTCGCCTCTCGGATGTCCTACCTTCTGGGTATGGCTGATGGCTTCTGTGTGGTACCATTTCACTTGTTCCCATTTCCCTTGTGAGAAGTTAGATCTAGCCGACTGATTAAGATTCAGTGTCAACTTTCTGCGGGCAGCGATACTTCATTGATAATACTCTTTACCTCACAGAGCATTTCATCGAGAGGCACGTGGGGTCCATTTGTTCTCTTGGAAGCTGAGGGATTCGGGTGCAGGCACCTGGCCTTCCACCATGAAGCTCTCCATCAACTTCTTTCCGAAAGGCTTTGGTATCCGTTGATGCTTGTTGCCGAGACCTCATTAGCGTTTGCAAAAGAGTTCTTTTTTATCCCCACCGTTCTCCCCCCGTGTATGACCTGAGCATTTTTCTGAAATAAATGGAACTTCCCCTCACCAATTAGGATAATCTGTTTGCTCTGAAAATGCAATTTGTTCGGAACAGGCGATCTAAATGCTTGCTTTTTAGGGAAATGGGTTAATAAAACAAGCGTGCGGGGCGCCTGGGTGGCTCAGTCTGTTCAGTGACTGCCTTCGGCTCAGGTCATGATCCCAGGGTCCTGGGATTGAGTCCCGCATCGGGCTCCTAGCTCAGTGGAGAGTCTGCTTCTCCCTCTCCCTCTGCCTGCCACTCCCCCTGCTTGTGCTCTGTCAAATAAATAAATCTTAAGAAATAAAATAAATAAATAAAACAAGCATGTGTTTGTTTTTGCATTAAACACCGCCCTGTCCTGCCCGAATGCCGTCTGCAAGTGGGTCTCGCTGTGCCCTCCCAGCCTGCGGACCTGAGCTCCATCCCTGCTTTCCCGCCAAGCCTCCCCTTTTCCAGCACCAGGGGACTTACTGGGGCTTCCCAGGGGCGGGGGGCAGCTTCCTGCGGCTCCCGTGTCCCCAAGTTCTGTAGGTTTCTCACATAGCTATCCCTGGATTAATTCCATTATTCCACGTGTTATTTGTTGTGTGTGCTTCGGGTTTGCAGCAGCCCGGTACGGGTGGGGCCAGAGTGTGCCTAAGCAGGGGTGTGCGGTTAAGACTCTCCTGAATCCTCACCTGCTCCCTCTAAAGTGACCTGACATAAATGCCTAATAAATAAAAGGAGTTGCAAATGTTATGCAAATCTCCTTCCAGGCAAGTCCTCCAGGACTCACCTGCTTACTGATGGCCCTGCCTTGAGATTGTGAGCTCAAGCCCCCTGAATATGACAAATGGCTATTTTTCCCTGCCCCCCCACCCTTCCCCCAAAAACCTGATCTTCCCACCTCCGGCCTTTTGAATGTGTGGCGGCTTGAACGGACTGTGGTGTCCTGAAAGTTCAGAGCACACCGGTGTCTCCTCCTCCCTTCATTCTAGCCAACTCTGAAAAATTTTAATGTATTTGCCTTGGCATTTCCCGTTCCTCCAGAAGCACTCATTTGCCTCCAAAGGTTTAGAGTATTTTGGCAGGGAGAAAGGCGAAGAAAGGGGCAGCTTTTGAGGTTATAGCAAAACAAGAATCCTAAAGCCAGGCTTGGGTCACGTGGGAGAGGACTTTCCAGATTTCCTGCAAGCCCAATGAACACGTCAGGTCAGTGGCAGAGACGACCTGGGAAGCGGAGAAAGGCAAGGCCCCGCCACAGGCCAAGGGGGTAATTCTGTGACCCGCCCCCCCCCACCCCCGGCCCTGCGACCATGCAGAAAGGGCAGAAGGCAGGGGCAGAGGAGGGGAGGTGTCAGGATGCCCAAGGTCCCGACAGGAATGAACACGGGTACGGCCCTGAGATCAAACCCCCCCACACCCCCGCACTTTAGGGCACCCCATCCCAACACTCCCCGTAAGATGAGGAATCGCTGAGGCCCCTTCCTAGACCATGCTCCAGGTACCAGAGATCCTGGTGCTCCCGCCTGAACCCACTTCCCGGCTCTGCATGGGCTTCTTCCCTGCATCCTTTTTGGACCGTCCTTGTCAGGGTGTACACCCCAGGTCCAGGATGTGATGGAGGGAAGCTTCTCAAGGTGTGGGAGGGCGCCTAGGGGGTGAAGAGGAGGGCTGGACACAGGCCAGGAACCTTGAGGAGGCCAAGATTTCTAAATTTGAGCCCGGCTTTCCAGGCTTACGTTTCTCTAGGGCACCCGAAAGGGTGATGTTGGTGAGGTAGGAGGCTGGGGACATGTGAGCAAAGATGGCCTGACTCAGGCCGTGTGGCACTTCAGATGGAGAGGGTGCAGGTGGGTAAAGAGCTGCCCCTATACCCCCTCTAAGAAGAGAGAGATGGTGCACCTGGCTGGTTTAGTAAGTAGAGCGTGCAATTCTTTTTTTTTTTTTTTTTAAGATTTTATTTATTTATTTGACACACAGAGAGAGCGAGAGAGAGGGAGAGAGCACAAGCAGGGGGAGCGGCAGGCAGAGGGAGAAGCAGGCTTCCTGCATGAGCAGGGAGCCCGATGTGGGGCTCCATCCCAGGACCCTGGGATCATGGCCTGAGCTGAAGGCAGCGGTTTAACCAACTGAGCCACCCAGGCGCCCCGAGAGCGTGCAATTCTTGATCTCGAGATTCTGAGTTCAAGCCCCATGTTGGGCAGAGTTTACTAAAAAAATAAATAGATGAAATAAGAGGAGAAAAGCCGATACTCATTCTGTGGATCTCCCCAGGGGTTGCAGAAAGCCAGGACTGGCCAACCAGCACCCCAGGGAGAAAGCTTTGCATGCGGTGCACTCTGTTCCAGGCCAGCAACCGCCACTGCCAGATCGTGGCCTAGGGTGGAAAATGAAGTTAATTATGGATTTGTGTTATTCACAGTTATTTGTATGACCTGTTTTTCCAAATCTGTCATTATGTGTATTTGTCAACCAGGAAGACCCATCATCCTTTTCGAGTTTGACGCTAATTTTTTTCGTATGCAGAATGGGAAAACTTTAATACTGATAATATCCAGTGTTCCAGAGGATATGAGGAAGAGGTATTCCAATCTCCTCTGGTGAGCTTATTATGAATGGCTACCCTCTTTTTGGATCTAATTTCATAGTAACTACCAATACTATTTTTTTTTTTTTTTTGGTGCCGCAACCTGGCATGTACCAATACTTTTTAAGTACACATCCTTTAATCCAGAAATTGCCTGCTGGAACTAGAAATCCCACAGGAAAACATAACTCTTAGATATTCACACATGGGGTAATGGGGTGGCCTTGTGACCTGCTTGTCTAGGCATAGCCCCCAAGAGGCTGAGTCCTAGAAGAAACATACTTAGCTTAGCTCCACGTCCAGCACGGAAGTGGGAGGGGAGGTAGCTGGATAATACCAAATGGAGACAGAGATTTGGGCATACAGATCTAGGACTGGCCTAAGAGCAAAGAGGCCCTGGTGCTGGGACAGTGTCATCAGAGGCAAAGGGCAGTAACCCACCTGGAATGGACACATCAGACCGGCAGACGCTCAGTGGGTACCAGGTGAGGGACTAGATCAGAGCAGCAACCTGCAAGAGAGACCCCATCAACCGCCAGGAGGCACACACATCAGGGACAGCAGGGAGCGGAAGAAGCGGCCACTGATGCCGGCCAACACTGAAACGGTCAGTTGACGAATTTAAACGGCCCCACCCCTGGGCCTGCCCTACCCCGAGAGCCAAAGTTACCGGCAAATGAAGCCCGGGTCCGTTTGAGAAAATGCATGTTTTCTTTGCACATCTGAGCATTGACTGCATGTGCAACCCTACCACTACACACAAAGACAGTATCAACTTTTGGGGCTGGGAATGAAGATCACATTGTTGAAACATGCTGAGCTTACTGTCGACTCAAACCCCTATCTTTTTTAGGGGCACCTGGGGGGCTCAGTCAGAGGAGCATGCGACTCTTGATCTCGGGGTCGTGAGTTTGAGCCCCGCATTGACTGTAGAGATTACTTCAATGAAAAACCAAAACCAAAACCTGTCTTTTAAAAATTATATTTGCCATTACTTATGGGGTTCTCATTTGCTTCTCCTGCCCAAGCTGCTGCTTCTACATCAGTGACTGGTTCTCAAACTTGACAGCGCAGCAGAACCACTCAGAGGGCTTGTTAAAACAGAGATGGCCACTCCCCCCCACCCCACCCCCCTTCTGATGCTGTAGGTCTCAAGTGGGACCAGAGGATTTGCATTTCTACAAGTTCCTAGATGATGCCAGTGCTCCTGTCTGCAGGCCACACACTTTGAAAGCTATTGCTAAAAGCCTACGTTAACGGAGAAACATTATTCTGATTTCACT